>NC_051176.1:178438051-178744630 GCF_013339695.2 Rhipicephalus sanguineus
CGAATTCTTCGCTACACTGACTCATATCGTCAAATATAGCGTAGCGTGCAAACTGGTGGAACACGTGTAAGCCTTAGACTTACGCACTTCTTAGACTTGAGCTAATTGATGTATGTACTCCTTCCAAAACATTTTCAGAAATTCATAAGGCGAGACAGTCTTGCTTTCGGAAGCTGCATAAAAACGGTTTTAACAAAACGCACTTCCAGCTGCTCAACCACAATGCGGACTAAGTGCTTCTATCATATTTATTTCAGACAACCAGTATACATAGTTGCCTAGGGGATCGGCGTAAAGGCAAAGAAAGCCTGACAAAGCGCCGATCACCAGCGTACACACATGAATAACCAGTCATACATGACATAACAAAATGCGAACATAAAGTGCCATCAAAACATCGCGTTTTTTCCAGAAGTCAAGCAGTTAGACGCAAAATATGTACATAATTATGAATAACACACGTAATTCACAATTCACGTAACACACGTAATTCACAATAGTTATGAATAAGAGAGCAACATTACACACAACAATAGCCGGGGAAAAAAAGGAGAGGGGGACTTGCAGCATATGCAAGTTACATAACATAACCGAGTTTGTACAACACAGAGCGCGCACGTATATATAACAGCTCTCGCTCGGGGGTAAATTATTGGTTGGACTGCGCTGTGTTGCGTATATATATATATATATATATATATATATATATATATATATATATATATATATATATATATATATATATATATATATATATACTTTGGCGAGTAAGGGCAGAGGAAAAGAAGGAAAGGCAGATTAACGCTTTCGAAGAAGGCATTTACTTGATCACGCTATACCGTTACCCGGAAACTCCGTGTATACGGAGTAGACTTCTGTAGAAATATACAGAAGGTTTTCCGTCGGGTAGCACATAGAAAGACTTACAAAGCAACCAAATTGTGACGGCGTACATCTTTCCCACATAAACCACTATAGCCTCAAATTGATAACAAAAAAAGTTAACAAGCTTAATTCGTCTCTTCAAAGTAACTGTATAGCTGTGGCGAAGTATTTCCTCCGTCTCAACGCATAGAGTTCCTGTGTGGTGAAGACGACAGGCGCCTTACTGTAATAGCGTTTAGTCTAAATAAAAACACACCATATTATAATATATATATATATTATATATATATATATATATATAAAAGGTTTGCCTATTATTGTGTTGACCAAGCTCCATAACGAATACTCTCAATCTTTTAAAAGATTAATTTTAATGTACGTACATCAATTCAACAGTTTCAATGGTAATCCAGAGACTCGAAGTGTCGTGTTTTTTTTTTTAGCTTTACTGTAATCATTGACTCTTTCTAAACGTTACCTCATGTTTCAAAACAAGTAGAATTCGAATGGGTCGACAAATTATACGTCGTCGGTCACATTCGCCACTCAAGGCGTTTCCAAAACTGACAACTTTTTTTTTTTCGTTGACTTATGACCACTGCACTACCAGTCTTTTCAAACGCAAGGCTGTTCATGCGTATGCCGGCGCGGGCGCATTATTATGCAAGCGCCCAGAACTGCAAACGAATTGGAATTCACTTCACTGAGACCCCGAACTGGCGACCATATTGAACCGAGTCAGCCAACAGTATATACACTGGTGCCAGTCATTCTGAACCCCTCCAATCTTGCTTGTTCCTGCGTGATGCAACAGATTCCTGACAGCTACAGCAACGCTGATTATCATTTTTCCAAGTTTTCCATACGAGCGACAAGGCTCGGAAGAAGTAAGATGTACAAAACGCAGAATGCAAGAAGCTGTGGCGGCAGAACGGACGAACGGATATGTATTTCTGACGCATGTATACATACACCGCGGCGGCAGAAGCGAACATCAGAGCGAACGCTCCGACAAACCGCATGACAAGCGACAACGTACAGCGAAGAGCATATATACGAACCGACTTGTATACACGCTCGTCTGAGCACCGACGGGCGCCGCCAACAGGAGCGAGAGAGAGGGAAGAAGGAAATAATAATAAAGAAGCACGCGCGAGCTGGCGTTTCAGAGTTCCCAACCAAACAACCAAGACTATGGTCTCAACGCCAAGGGGTCTCAGCTTTCGCGAACACCACGTCTCTTGAGCCCGACTCCAGTTCACCACAGAACGACCGAACGGTGCGAATCGGACTCATCCGGGATGCGCATATAGCTATACACGCTTACAGAGCTGTAAACGAATGTAAAGAGAACGCAAACGCACTAAACACAAGAAAAGAGGCACGGCCACAACACTCATTCCTCCGCATTCGGCTTCCGGCTTTGATGGTGTCACGCCAGAGTGTGCGCCGAAGAAGCGAACACAGTCTCGCATGGCCAAGCAGAGAACACGGAGCGACGGAACGTCGTGCAGGAGACAGGTATGACTTTTTTCTTTTATTATTATTATTTTCAAGATGCCAAGACAAGAAGGAAGCGACGCGGAACCGGCGTGTTTTCGGCGCAGCCTCGCCGTGCTCATCTTATCCGCGAGGTGCATGGCAGTGCCGCGAGATATCCGAAATGCGCACCTGGTGTATATCCGCCCGCATGGATAACAGCAACAAACATATGCTCGCGCTAAGTTTTCGCGCTCGTCAAAGCGCATCGTCAAAATAAACGCACTGAATATACGAGCGACCACAAAAACAGATATACGTCGCAAATGCGTTCAATGCGTAGTTAAGTAGCGCCTTTTCTTTACATTTCATACAACTGAACACGAATGTCGTGATGTACTTGAATTTCACTGCGGGTGAACAAAGGAGAAAAGCAGGCCATTATATACCGCTGCAGAAGCGCTCTAACGAAAAAAAAAAAAAATTAACGTTCGCACTAAGTCGCGCAAACCTTGGCACAGCGAAGCACGGGCCCGTCGCCGCTCTTAAAGGGGTACTGACACAAAAATTTTGGCCTCGCGTTTTTTTTGATGCAATGTGTTGCTGGGGGCCTGTTAGTCATAACACGGCACATCGTTTGCTGCAGCGCGCGACAGATAATTAATTACAGGCTCCTCATTACCGACCAGTGTCAGTTTCGGTTTCAAAAACGACAAGCCTCCGGGTGCAACTATCACCACCTAGCGGCTGCAGCGCTCGATCACGTCAGCACACAGAAGTGTGACGCACTTCCGCGCTGTTCGCGTCGTCTCCTCGCATTCGCACGCTTGCCGCACGTGCTGCGCGATGTCGTCGCCATCATCGTCCTCGTTGTCGTCGTCCTCCTCATCGTCGTCTGTTGGCGACGATTTCCTTGAGACACCAACAGCGCAGCGGCGAGCGCGTCAAAACAAAAATGGCGGCTACGACGTCATCACAACTTGTTGTACCGGCTACAACGGTTACGTAGGGTAGGGGAAGTAGGGGGGTCACCTCGGGTCACCTCCGAGGGTGTCAATGCAATAGGTGCGCCCTGTAATGCTGGATTGCGCACGCGAACTTTAATATTCATATAAAATACCTTCCAAGCTTTATTCGCTGTCGATATTTCGCAGATGGTACACGCACGTACACGGAAATGTTATGCTATGCTGCCGTGCCTGGATAGCCGAGTGGTTAGGATGCTTGCCTTCGGATCGAGGGTACGGAGTTCGAATTCCGCCTCGTGAAGAATTATTTTTCGGCAAGAATTTTTATATTTCTTTATATCTTTCTTTCCGCCCCTCTGTTTGTTTCTCTCTTCCTTTCTCGCTTTCTCTCTGTACTCGTTCTCTCACCCATCAGGGTTATTACAGGGCACGCCGTAGAGGCGAGCAGCGGGATTTGCCCAAATTCTGTGGCACATACCCCTTCATGATGATGATAGTGGCAGGTTCGACACTTTACGCCGAGCTAGAACAGCTTCGGTGATAAAGGGTACTGACACCATTTTTCGAATGCGAGTTTACTCTGCCATACAAATCTCCTGTATACAGAGACGGCTCTGAACAAGTGCGAAGCTAAACAAATGCTGCTAAGATATTTTATTTTGATATTAAGGTCAAAATTTCCATGGCGCACCTACCGACATCGACACTAGCTTGACGTCAGGCAACAGTCTGGCTAGTTGTGATGACGTCAGGTACCAAAACTTCGGAAATGGCCGCTTGTGAGTCACCAAAACATTCAAAATGGCCGCTTGTGCGTCACCAACGGAGCCACGGTGCGGAGCGGCTGTGGAAACGTCACGATATCTTGTGCGAGCACGTGACCAGATGCTCGATACCGTGTTGTGACGTCAGGGTACAGTAGGGACCGAAAGTAGCTTTTAAACATACGTTTTTACGTTTTCAGGGTGCACCCACGCTTAGCAGTACATTTTCTAGGCTCTTAAGGGCTCGGCCTTTAATTTGATGCAAGGAAACGACAAATGAAAATTTTCGTGACAGTACCCCTTCAATATGTACAGCCATTATCGGACTTATAGAACACAGTCGTCGTGATACGCGCTTTATCCCCGTTATTACGTATATCCGATAAAGTTAAAGCTGATCTCTCCAGGAAAACGTTGGACGGCGGCTGCAGTGCACTTCACATATCGCATAACCATTTTTATTTGTTCAGTATATATTGATGCGAATGACCTCGAAAAATTTGCATTAATGTAAGGAAACAACGACGCAACTTCCAAACATATCCCCCCCCCCTTTTTTTTATACCACAATATTTTCACCGTATCTCCAAAACATATATACGTAATTAGTTCGGAAGGAGCAAGCTTTAGCGGACTATAAAGTTAGCAAAGCGCTGTATGCTTCTTTCGCTGACCAACAAGCACCCAGAACCTGCCACGAAATTTTGGCGGAAATTTCAAGACCATGAAAACAGTGAAATAATCGAATGTATTCGCGGTTTAAGTAGAAACTATAATGTAAAATTGGTACAGAGGGTCGCGCGAAGTACGACGGGTCCAGACGCTCTGCGGTGAAGCATGCGGTACTATATATATATATATATATATATATATATATATATAGGGCTGGATTATCTCCACATTACCAAATATCATTGCACGTAATTAAGTATGCAGTTATTACGTGCACCGCACGTAATCGTATCCGAATTATTTTATGCGTATTACGATTTAAACAAGGAAAGCCCACGCGCCATACAAGCGTCGCTACTACACCAAACACAGCAATGAGTGAACGGCGCATATTACGCTGTTTCATATAGTTATACAAGGTAGTGTTTTTTTTTTTTTTTACAATACAGGCATTGTATAAAAAAAAGCCGGCAGATCCCACGCACTGTGGGAATCGATGTAATGTGAAGCAGCCAGCAAACAGCTGCATACATCGCCTTGTTTGTCTTTGAGGCAAATGAAGTCATACATGTCATGCCATCTAGTTCACTGTATATCGCATGTTTGTCATGCATTTATGCATGTGAAATATTTATTGTAATAAAACATATATGCTGGTAATAGGTATGTGCAATGCATGACCTGTCGTTTATGTTCGTCACGCACTCATCTCGCACCGTACCAATTTTGGTGTATTCCAGTTAACAAAACGGCCGGAAGCGCACCAAGACAGTGTCATGTAAATCATGCCGTACATGACGTACATGACATGCATGTTATGATTTGCGTGTTAGGACCTGTCATTTATGTTCGTCGTACAGTCACGACATGCAATACCAATTTTGGCGTATATCAAGCTAGCGAAACGGCCGTGAGCGCACCCCGAGCGTGGCATGTAAATCATGCTGTACATGAAATGCATGTCATGATTGTCATGTTACCACGTGCGATTTGTGTTCAGCATACAGTCGCGTCGCGACCGTATGCTGCGAAACGGCAGCAAGCGCACCATGAGATAGCGGAACGGCCGCGAGCGCCCCGAGACCATGTCATGTAAATCATGCTGTACATGACATGCGTGTCATGATTTGCACGATAGGATCTGTCACTTATGTTTGTCATACAGTTTGCCACCCCGCCACGGTGGTCTAGTGGTTATGGCGCTCGACTGCTGACCCGAACGTCGCGGGATCGAATCCCGGCCGCGGCGGCTGCATTTTCGATGAAGGCGAAAATGTTTGAGGCCCGTGTACTTAGATTTAGGTGCACGTTAAAGAACCCCAGGTGGTCGAAATTTCCGGAGCCCTTCACTACGGCGTCTCTCATAATCATATCTTGGTTTTGGGACGTTAAACCCCAGATATTATTAGTTATGTTTGTCATACAATCTTGTGACACCATACCAATTTTGGTATACATCAAGTTAACGCAAAGGCCGCAAGAGCACCGATACCGTGACACAGTGATGTGATTGACTGAAGCTGTTTTGGAGCAGCAAAAAGTGCGTTTCGGAGCAGGTAAAAGGGCTTTTGGAGCAGCCAAAAACGCATTTGGGAGCAGGAAAAACAGCTTTTGGAGCAGCTAAAAGCTCACTGCCAAGTGGAAAAATGAACCGTGTGAGGCAAAACAGTTAAATAAGGAGGAACTCTTTTGAAATAAAAAGTTCTGTAAAGTAATGGGTGTTTGCATAACACCATTGCATCAACTAACAGCCCCGTAAGAGTAAACATTGGCGTTGCGGTCTTATAATGGCTTGGGGTGGCCAAACAAACAACGCAGGTAGGGTTTCCCAACTGCAGTACTGTTGTACCGAGATTGTACTTACAACCTCGGTGATACGAATCTGAAGGGGGAGCGACAATATTCGTATCGCCCAAAATCTCGTATCATCAAAAAACTAGCAAAACCTGTTTTCAAACCACGATATACGCACAAAACATTTATTTCCGTCAAAACAACTCGCGTACGCCTTTCCGGGATGCACGTGAACGGACAAACGAGGGACGGCGCAGCTGGCTGCCGCGAAAGTGCGCGTCAATGTTTCGCATGAGGCCAACTGAAACCTAAGTGAAGTCCGCTCCACGATAGTGACAACCGAAGATCTACACGAACGCCGAAAGGCTTCGTGCCAGGGGCGCAGGCAGAAATTTTTTCGGGGGGGGGGGGGGGGGGGGTCACCTCCTTGATTTGAAGTGGGGGCCGGGCAGGCAGAGTGGTCTAGTGTCATTTTGGGCTCTGTATGCCGTAGCAAAAAACAAAAAAAGAAAAAAAATTCTGGGGGGGGGGTGCCCCCCACCCCCCCCCCCCCCCCCCCCCTGGCTACGACACTGCTTTGTGCCTTTTACGACTATGTAGCCTTTAATCTACCGCTGCGTTAGCCGCGTACCTTCGGAGCTCGTAGTCGCTATCGGTGATCGCGTCGATAGCGACGTTGCAGCAAACGGTAGTTCCGTTGCCTGCGCTGGCCGCGCACGTGCCTTCAAATCTACGTCGTTTGTTGCTATCTATGCACTTTTGTCCGCGGCGTTTCCGGGAGGCAGCGTCGCTTGGACTAGGTGGACGTTGGACGCGCGTGCACTTTCAGAGTTCCGTCAGTTTCGTCGTCGCCTTACATGATAGTGTCAAGAGTAACCGTGGTTTCGCCCACAACGGTTGTGGCAAACCTAACCACAGTTCTGACAGTGTGCGCGCTGGCCGCGCGCGTACTTCCAAAGCTTACAACATTCTGCTCTCGGCCGTCGCTCGACGAATTCGGTATCAAAGTTCGTATCACCCGCCGCGACGCGGAAAAGTGTTCGGAACATCCAAATTTCGGCCCATTCGACACAGTGGAATTCGGCTGGGGAATTTCACAAATTCATATCAGCCGGTTACGTTTACATTGACAGTGGTATAACACTGGTTCGAGTAGTGGAACTTAAAAAAGGGGGCAAAAATAAGGCATGGATGTCGCTGTATAACAACTGAAATTTTACTTCTATGTTGCTACGGCGGTGCGGTCACACCAGCTTGCGGCGAGCCGCTCCTTCCAAGGTGCATTTTTGGGGGGTCACACCAATTTACAGCAGTCTGGAGAGGGTTATATCGGCCCCCAAAAGCCTGAGCAAGCCAAACCAGCGCTTAACGAGCCTTCCCATCAATCTGCGTCCGGTCAGGTCCCCCAGAAAGCGCCAGGCAGTGTGCCGCGAAAAATGATGCAAGAACCCATTCCTCTCGCGGCACGAAAATTTTGCCGCGCGGCAGCTTTGGAGTGTCGCGTTTTGCCGCCGGCGGCGCGCTGCGTACGTTTTTACGCTAGTGTGCTTATAGTTTGGCGCAGTTTTGGCGCGGAACAGCGGAGATGTAGCAGGATGTAGCAGGTTTCACGTATTGGCGCAGTTTGGCGCAATTGGCGCAGCTATCACATCACTGCGTGACATGTAAATCATGCCGTTCATGACATGCATGTCATGATTTTCATGTTGCGACCTATCATTTACATTCGTCATACAGTCATGTTGGGATATACCAATTTTGGTATACGTCCGGTTAACGAAACGGCCAGGAGAGCACAAAGTCGTAAAAGGTGTAGCGCATCATAATTTACGACTACCAACTTATTAAAAATGAAAACATCGCCCGAAATCTGAAGAGATGAAAATCTTTAAAGACCCGCCGCGGTCGTCTGGCGGTTATGGTGCTCGACTGCTCACCCCAAGGTCACGGGATTGAACCCCGGCCGCGGCGGCTGCATTTCGATGAAGGCAAAATCTTAGATTTAGGTGCACGTTAACCCATATATGCCCAAACTCAGAAAAAATGACAAAACAAACAAATATTTTTTTTTTCACAAAAAGTCTACTTCGACCCTCAAAAGAAAGCACAAGTTCTTTATTTACTGCCAGGTAAACGTAACACTCTCATGGTTCGGATCCGCGGTTAGTATACCTGTCCTAAGTAGATGTACTCCTTTACAACTTCCAGTGTCTCGCCACCTATCGCAAAGCGCTGTTCTCTGCCAAGATTGTTCCACATTACTTTAGTTTTCTGCATATTAATTTTCAGACCTACTCTTCTACTTTCCGTATCCAGTTCAGTAATCATGAGCTGTAATTCGTCTCCCGCGTTACTCATCAATGCAATGTCATCAGCGAATCGCAGTTACTGAGATACTCTCCATTAACTCTTATCCCTAACTCTTCAATCTAGGGCCCTGAAAACCTCCTGTAAACACGCGGTGAATAGCATTGGAGAGATCGTGTCTCCCTGCCGTACGCCCTTCTTTATTGGGATTCTGTCGCTTTCTTTATGGAGGACTATAGTGGCTGTGGATCCGCTGTAGATTTCTTCCATTATGTTTATATAGGCTTCGCCGATGCCCTGATTCCGCAATGCTTGCATGACTGCTGATGTCTCCACCGAATCAAATGCCTTCTCGTAATCTATGAAGGTTATGTATAGGGGTTGGTTGTATTCGGCAAGCATTGTCATTCGGCAATGTCATTCGGTTGTCATTCGGCAAGCATTACCAAATTATGAATGGTAGCCTACCACTATCCCTCAAGAGGAAGGTACATAGCAGCTGCATCTTACCGGTACTTACCTACGGAGCAGAAACCTGGAGACTTACAAAGAGGATTCAACTTAAATTGAGGACGACGCAGCGAGCGATGGAAAGGAAATTGATAGGTGTAACCTTAAGAGACAGGAAGAGGGCAGAGTGGGTCAGAAAACAAACGGGGGTTAAGGATATCATAGTTGAAATCAAGAAGAAGAAATGGATATGGGCCGGGCACGTAGCACGTCGGCAGGATAACCGGTGGGCATTAAGGGTAACTGACTGGATTCCAAGAGATGGCAAACGCGTGAGGGGGAGACAGAAAATTAGGTAGGTAGATGAGATTAAGAAGTTTGTAGGTATAACGTGGCAGCAGAAAGCACAGGACCGGGTTGATTGGCGGAACATGGGAGAGGCCTTTGCCCTGCAGTGGGCGTAGACAGGCTGATGATGATGATGAAACGTAACACTGTTTTTTAAGCCGTCCTATACATATAGGACACAGGGCATTAGGGGCGCTATGTGCGGGTGTGGTAAGCCTCGAAACATTTTACGTGCACACCAGGGTTGCCACTGACATTCGAGTAAATGTCGCCAAACAACGAGCTGAAAGTCGCCAAAAGTCGCCATCTTTTTAGAAATTTCGCCAAAAAAGTCGCCATTCTAGATGTGTGCGGCATATCCTAGTAATAGGAATTTTCACTGATGTATAGCCCCGTAGAATACAGTGCCATTCAAAGCCCTTAAAGTATATTGACATTTCTCAATACCAGGCGCATCGCATCGCCCCTTCACCATGGGAGTGCTTGATGCACCTGGTTCTCCGACTAGCCGCAAGATGTGCGCGGAGGCGCAAGTATGAAAGGATAAAACGCTCATGATATCCTTCCATCCCTGTCCGCTCGTTTCAAAGGTAAAAGTGTGGTAAACCTTAGGCGAAAGCCGCGAAGGCGTTGTTTGTAGACAGCTTTACATCCCCTCATATGAAAAAAATGGATTAACATGTTTATTGAAAGTAGCAAGACAGAATTCTTACAGGTATCGTTCATTAGTGAGTCTTATGCCTTTCAGTGTGAACTAATATGATACCGGACGCCACTGTCCCTTTCATATATAATCACTTATATCTACCCGCGTCAATCCAGTGCGTTATAATTGAACAGGTAGACATTGTAAAATGTTATATAGCAATTGTTTTCATTGCACACGCTCACCGAGAACAGCAGAAAATGCCTGAATTAATAATTTTTTATGGCACGAACACCCGCGTATGCGCCAACCTTCGCTAGACGAGCTCGATTAGGGGATACTGCAGCAGTGAATAAGTCGCCAAACTATTCAGAACAGTTGGAGCTTTGGCGGAACAAATGGCCGGAACACACGACCAACCCGCCATCTAGCCCCTTCAGAAGCGAAACTTTAGCGAAGCTCTGTAGCATCTAGATGAATCTAGATGAATTGAGTTAGAAGCATCTAGATGAATTGAGGAGATACACACGAGTTACAGGACGGACATACAGAACGGCGCGTAATGTGCAGCTCAAAAGCCAGAAAAATACAGAGAATAGTGCCGCTCATTTGTTGGGAAGGCGCTGAGCTTAGGATGCATAACTCAGTGGAGACCTAAGCTGAAAATCGCAAAAAAATTCGCCATGTCGCCATTCAGAATTTAAGTCGCCACGGGCCTCTCAAATTCGCCAATTTGGCGAAAAGTAGCCACCATTGGCAACCCTGGTGCACACCGACATTGCACTTTTTCCTCTCCATGACGTGTTTCATACAAAGCACGCGTTTGCCCGGAGAAAGCGGTCGGCATTTCACGTGCACTTCTTCCTCTCCACGACGTCTTTCACACGAAGCACGCGTTTGCCCGGAGAAAGCGGTCGGCACGTGGCAGCATGAAAAGCAAGCAATGTGCAGGCTTGCACACGTTGAGAATGAGGCCTGCTTGATGTGCTGTAGGTGGCGCTAGTCATCAGCTAAAGAAATAGCGATGTTAGAGTGCATCAAAGAAGTGTCCTATATGTAGGACACTGGGCATATATGGGTTAAACAACCCCGGGCGGTCGAAATTTCCGGGGCGCTTCACTACGGCGTCCCTCATAATCATATCGTGGTTCTGGGACGTAAAATCCCAACAATTATGCTGCGGCGTAATTTTTTTCGGCGCTTAAAGAAAGCCCGCGAAATATAAAATAAAACGCGACTGCGCTCATGCACTGCCGTATTGCACAGCTGTCAACCGTGAGACGCGCGCGCGCGGGTCGTGGCGATATGAGCGGCCGCGGTTTTAGACATCGGTTTCCCAGGGCGTCAGCAATCTTGACGGGGGCCCCACACGGCAAGGAAGCGTCGTTGTCCCTGATAAGCGATAGGTTGCCGGTCCGCGCGCACGACTGTTTCGAGCGAGGCACGGTATCGTTGGCACACTGTGCTACAGGGTCGTCTGCACAACTATAGACTATACACGAGAAAAAGTGTATACAATGTGCGTTATTTTTTTAACACGAAAGTTTTTTATGCAGGGGTCCACCACGGCTCCACTGACGTATTTCCGTCACGGATATGACGTTGTAAAATATAAAGACTAACAGATGGCAAAGAAAAAAATAGAAGAAAAAGTTCCGTCACCGGGAGTCGACCCGTCACTCCGCAGCGCGAAACAACTCGGCCACTGACGGCACGTTCTTCGGCATACTAACGGCCAGCTATACAGCATGTGCCTGTGGCGCTATTCAGAGATCGGTGTTACATAAGCGTGTTTTCGTTATCACTAGCGAGATGACGCGAAGGGCTCGAAGGGCGCATGCACTTGGTCGTCGCCCCGCGTGTTGCGATGCGCGCGCGCCTCCACAGGGCGTGGTCGCTCGTGTGCGCGCGCTTATCTCGTTACGGCCGTGGTTTGTACGTCTTGTGCTCTCACCACAAGTTTGCGTTGAAGTTACAGAGAGCACGAAGCTTACTTCGCTCACTGCAGTGGCCGCTTTTGCGAAAGGAGTGCGCTGCTCCCACACAAATAAGTTACAACTCTGACAGTTATGGCGCGTTCACACTTGGCCTCGATGGGGGCGAAAGCGGCAAAACTCGCCGGAAGTTCACTCGCTTCGCCGCCTAAGCGGCCGGAAAACCACGCCGCGAGGCGGACGCGAAAAAATCGGTCCGAGACCGATTTTTCCGCCACGCGAAAGCGGATCGCCTTTCCGCTTCACGGGAAGCCGTACTTTGGCTACGCTAGCTTAAATCACGTGACGTAAACAACAGACCGCAAATTCAACATGGCGGCCAAGGCGTCGGCGGTGGCTCGCATCGGCGCATTCGCAAACTACCCGTGCAGCGCGACAAGACTCACAGCCTCGACAAGGACGCGTTCCTCGAGAACCTGGTTTGGATTACGATTGACGAGAACACTGGAAGTAGAAAAAAGGTGTAGCAGCAGCGAGTCGGCGTGCCCCAACGTGCCTCGCGTTTTGCAAAGCCGGGTGAATCCGCCGCCGCCGCCACTGCTGCCGTGTCCGCTTATGTGGTTTCTGCTGGTGTATCTCCCGAAACGGCGGTTTGAAAAGGTGAAAGCTATTTATTTTCCGTGTTTTGCATACTTAACTTGAATTTGGTACGTAATTAAATGCTCAGGAAACGGGGAAAAGAGAATTAATTCTCGAAGTGGCGAAGGCCGCGGCGGCGGCGACAGTATGCGGGAGAGGCAGAACAAATGTGAACATTTCCGACGCGCGCGAAAACGGTTTTCCGGACGCTCTGGCGCTTTCGCTTTCTCTTCGCTTTTCAAGTGTGAATGCGCCTTTAGTTCGCGCTCATCCTGTGTATACTTGTGAGTTCGTTTCGTGTGTACTCCTTTGTGTTTGAGCAGCGCGCTTTAAATGTCGAGCTGTGAGAGTTGTTAGTTCGCGCTCATCATGTGTATGTTCGTTCCATGCGTCCTTTCTGCTTGAGCAGCGCGTTGCCAGTTTCGAACTGCTTGCCGTTCTTCGCGTGGCATTACAATTTGTTGCAGCAGTATTCATTCATTCGCCCTTGGGGGCGAAACAGCCCAACAAACGTTGAACTACATCTGTGAAGACACGTTTCACTTTCGTGTTATGCCGATGCCTATTACAGAGGGATCAACCATGTTTTGTGTGTGGGTGTGTATACTGGTTGTGCAAGCGGCCGCTGTAGCACAATGTGCCAACGATACTGTAATCTGCTGTCCGGCGTTCGTACTTCCCACTGGGCCCGCCAAGCAAGCTCACATTGTAAAGCGAATTCATTACTCGTAGCCTTGACATCAAGGCTACAAGACTTTCGGGCGCTCACGAGCCGCTGACATACATCTCGCATCTTGCCACCGCCCGTGAGGAGTGTCAGCTGCAAGGGAGACCACGTGCTTTGCGGCGAAGTGGCAACAGAAAGAAATGCAGGGTGCGTTCGGAGGGCCGAATTCAAAAATTATTTTCTTCCATAAAACAAAAAGAATTATTTGATTACAGTTGCTCATTACTTAGCAATGAAGTATTCTATCAAATACCGTATCACGAGGATTTTTACTTGGACCACATCAGTACAAAAACTACGGTCAATTATGCGACAAATCGCACATTTTCTCTCATTTTTTTTTTCGGGAAGATTTGAAGTCTATTTCACCGCTAAACATTTTTGTACTAAAATACACTTTCCTGAAAACCACACTAATCTTAAGATTGCTTCGGGAGTTTGAGTTAGCTTAAGAAAAAATAACGAACGTCGAAGATTTTCGTTGTTTTTGAAAATACGTAACTGGCAGTTAAACATTGGGGAACTCTTAAAGAGTACAACTAAACAGCACCTCTGTAGTTGCGCAAGCGCCGTTTCGAAGCTCAACACACAAAAATAGATTTTATATGCATTTTTTATTAGGCACTGTTTAACAAAAGCAAGTGAACTTTGAAGGGGCGCCACGGTCTTGAAAATTTTTTTTCGAGCAAAAATGTTTTGCCACAATACTTCATGGGGTATAGGAAAAATGTATAAATTTTATCAGCAAAATCTGCCATGTGCGAGAGCCACGTCTGGGACACTTGGCATGGAATGACCCATATTATATATATATATATATATATATATATATAATGTGGGAAGAGAGGCCTGCGTCTCTCTCTCTCGCGCGCGCGCTTGGAATTTTCCAGCCGGGATCAGTTAGAGGGGGGCGAGG
The DNA here is from genome assembly GCF_013339695.2 of Rhipicephalus sanguineus. Classification (NCBI taxonomy): domain Eukaryota; kingdom Metazoa; phylum Arthropoda; class Arachnida; order Ixodida; family Ixodidae; genus Rhipicephalus; species Rhipicephalus sanguineus. The sequence goes on from NC_051176.1 coordinate 178,452,581, forward strand.
ACGACCACTGGAAAAGCTGGTGCCACCTGCACTGCGGTTCTGATTTAGCTTGTAGTTTATTTAACGCTATAGCGTTAAAGAGCTCGTTCCGCTGAAATTCCGGTGTCGGCGTCATTCGTTGTGAGAAATCGCGAAAAATCAGCGTTGTCCGTGAGCGAAAATTCGCGATATATATGCAAATAAAGAAATAACAAAAAATTCGGTTCGAGTGGGAATCGAACCCACGACTTCGGCGCGGCAAACAGCCGTTTTACTACAAAGCCACGTCCGTGCTCGAAATTGCTTCGAAAAAAAAAAAAAGCGCTATATGGATGTTACGTAGTGCGAGGAGTAAAACATGTAATATTGCGTGGTAAAAGCGTAGAATCACACCAGGCGTCAAACTATGTGATGCGCGACGAGTGGTTGGTCTAAAGGCATAATTAACTATCATTATCAACAACAGCATCAACAACGTGTGCAGCTGTGCGGGTTCGCGTTTTGCCTTACCGACCCGTGGGTACCTCGCCAACTCGCAAAAGGAAGAATTACGTCGTAGTGGGCACTCTGCAACTGTACTTGCAGTAGGCATTCTAGGATAGTTCGAAAGGGCCGAGTCACAGGCGCACAGACGTTCCTTTCCTTGCGGCACGGCGCTTAGCTATAGTGTCCACCGAGAAGGGGAACCAGGCTAGCGATGGAAAAGGTGATGCGGGTCCGATTGCGCTATCGCGTTCTACTCTTGAAGGTTAAGCATCCTCCAAGTTTTTTTTGCGCTTCGTGTGCGCGCTTGACAACACTTGAAAGCACTGCAATGTGCGTCGTTGCCTTTGAACGCGTCTCATATGGCAAGACAGTGCTCGGTGCATCAGTGCTGGATGTACGCAACGGAGCCCGGTGCCAACCTTCACACGAGTCCGCATGCAGGCTAACACGCTGCGTTAATTAAGCTTGGATTGCGAAACTTAGAACCGGCAAGCAACCATCGTCTACAACTCGTGTGCTCAGCCAGCACTTCCGCGAGGAAGACATCTGCTACGGCATGGGGCTGCCATGTTCGATTAGAACCAGAAAGCGCTCACCGAGGCACTCGTCCGTAAATGCTGTCCGGCTGAAGCTTTTCTCCCGCAAGCTGAGCACGACAGCTCAACAGCGAGTTTCTATCTAGTGGCCGGGGGATATGGGCGACAGTGAAGCCTATCAATGTCAAGTCTATCACCCCACGCAGCGTTTGTTGGGTCAGCACGACGAAGTGGCAAACGACAAGTCGACGGTTCAGAAGATACAGATGGACACCGAGCTCGAACACTTTGCTGTCTCGACTAGAAGCTGTGTCGGCCACGAAGCGCAGTCGGCTCGGGCTGTGTCGGACAGGCTTTGACTCGACGCGATCACGTCGGGCTTACGTATCACCATAAGCTAGGACGGACCGCAACGTTAATTAATTTCCGTCTTTCTTTTTTTTTAAATGCGAAGCATTTCTTAGGGAACTTCTGCGACTTTGAGCGCATCCGTCCGTCCGTCCGTCCGTCCGTCCGTCCGTCCGTCTGTCTGTCTGTCTGTCTGTCTGTCTGTCTGTCTGTCTGTCTGTCTGTCTGTCTGTCTATCTATCTATCTATCTATCTATCTAGCCGCCTACGACTTTGTGCTCTCCTGGTCGCTTGGTTAATCGAATGCACACCAAAATTGGTATGGCGTAACATGACCGTATGACGAACATAAATTACAAGTCATAACATGAAAATCATGACACGCATGTCATGTACAGCATGATTTACATGCCACGCTCATGGTGCGCTGGCGGCCGTTTCGCTAGCTTGATATACACCAAAATTGGTATCTTGCGACTTGACTGTGTGACAAACATAAATGAAACGAGTTAACATGAAAATCATGACACGCATATCATGTACAGCATGACTTACGTGCCACGCTCATGGTGCCCTGGCGACCGTTTCGCTAGCTTGATTTACCCCGAAATTGGTATTGCGTGACGTGACTGTGTGACGAACATAAATAACACACGAGTTAACATGAAAGTCATGACACGCATGTCATGTACCGCATGACTTACGTGCCACGCTCATGATGCGCTGGCGGCCGTTTCGCTAGCTTTATATACACCAAAATTGGTATCTTGCGACGTGACTGTGTAACGAACATAAATAACACGATTTAACATGAAAATCATGACATGCATGTCATGTACATCATGACTTACGTGCCACGCTCATGGAGTGCTGGCGGCCGTTTCGCTAGCTTGATCTGCCGCGAAAGTGGTATTGCGCGACGTGACTGTGTGACGAACATAAAAACACGAGTTAACATGAAAATCATGACAAGCATGTCATGTATACCATGACTTACGTGCCACGCTCATGGGGCGCTGGCGGCCGTTTCGCAAGCTTGATATACACCAAAATTGGTATCTTCCGACGTGACTGTGTGACGAACATAAATTACAAGTCATAACATGAAAATCATGACACGCATGTCATGTACAGTATGACTTACGTGCCACGCTCATGGGGCGCTGGCGGCCGTTTCGCAAGCTTGATCTATCCTGAAATTCGTATTGCGTGACGTGACTGTGTGACGAACATAAAAACACGAGTTAACATGAAAATCATGACACGCATGTCATGTTCAACATGACTTACGAGCCACGCTCATGGTGCGCTGGCGGCCGTTTTGCTAGCTTGATATACACCAAAATTGGTATCTTCCGACGTGACTGTGTGACGAACATAAATGACAAGTCATAACATGAAAATCATGCCACGCATGTCATGTACAGTGTCACGTGTTATCTCGGGGGTGCTTGCAAAAACGGATCGGGAGAGAGTGAGACGTGCACAGGAGACCGTGGTAGGATGGGCAAAAACAACAAAGTTTATGATGAGCAAAGAGATCACAGGAAAACGCGTTACAGACACTGAATAATACAAACAAAAAACCTATTTACATTCTACAAAAATTTCAGTTCCTATCTAGAACTGAAACTAGCTAAACACTGCGTTATAGCTAGGCTTAGACAAGTCTCCAACTCAGTCTGGCCACTATGGGCCTTGCGGGAATGGAACGTTCTTACAGTTCGTCGCGATGACTCGACGTTCCCGTCGCGTCAATCTCTCGTCGAGACCGTCGCCGACGTCCTCAGTGGTCCTCCGAGTTCATCGTCGATCGCCTTCGTCCAGCCCGCAGCTTGCTCTCGTCGCGAGCGTCCCCAGTAGTCTTCTCCGTCCTCGGTCCGTCGAGGTTAGGCCTAACTGGGCCTTGGTCCCTTGCTTCGGGACTCCACAGGTGACGGGCGTCTCCTTGACTGAACTGTGGTCGGCAGCCATCCTGCCGAGAAGAGAAGGGCTGCTGGCGATCCCGGAACTGCTGTAGTGAGGGGCGACGCGTCCGGGCAGCCTCGCTTGGAGCCTTCCAAGGTCGACGGCCACTCCCCGGGCCTTGCGTTCCGCCACCTCCAGAACCGAGTACCAGCCGCTTTCGCCGCGGGTGCGACGCTTGCTCCTTCCTCGATCTTCTCCGTCCGGCGTCCCACAGCACAGTGCCACGATCCTCTTCCGTCGTTCACCATCACGGCTCGGGTCGCCTGCCACGAGCCCCCATCTGGCCAATCCTCTGCGTCGACGTGGCTGGTGCGCGTGCCATCGGGTGACTTTGCTTCTCGCGCACCGTTGCCGCGCTTCCACGTTCGGCACGCGCCTCGTGTCCCTCCTTTATTCATCACATTGGGCCCCTCTTTCAAGAGTTTTTTCCCAAAAAACTGCTTCTGTCCCCCTCGGGGTTACGGCCCTCTGCTCTTCAGATGTTGTCTTAAACTTATGACGTGCATCCTCTTCTCTTCTGTTGACATCTGCTTTCACTGCACGCTTGTCCTCACCACGCACTTTCACTAACAGGTCACACCACTACACTGCACTGAACCCATTACAATGTCCAGCAGTTCATAGTGCGAAAAACTATAAAGCTACACACACCGATATAACTACTCACAATACAACACACTCACTCATCGAAAATATTCAGAAACTCACTTACAATCAAACTCTACTCTAAATAGTCCTCAGTCAATTTGTTCAAGGCCAACTCCACTGCTCAAAAATCTATTTTCTCCTAGCGCAGTCCCCACTCCAATGCCACTTGCTTAATATGCGCTTCTTCACCCTATAAATCGGTACTTCGTCCTCATTCGCCTCAGCAATTGCCATGCACACCGTAGCGCTCTCTTTGTTTTCTGCCTTTTCAGCCTCCTTCCTATCTTGCTTTTTAACTACTGTTCTTTGGCATACGTCGCATGACTTGACGTATCTTCTCACATCGCTCCACACACCTATCCAAAAGAATTCCTCTGTGATCTTGTCGAAAGTGTTTTTCATTCCCTGGTGACCGGCCCTTATACTATCATGCCCCCGTTTTAACACCGTATCCTTTAACTCCTCCGGCACCATCAGCTGCATGACTTCTCTACCCGAGCTAAATACCCACTTGCGATACATCAGCCCATTCTGCTTCACAAATTGTGCTACCGTTTTACTCTTCTTCCTTTTTATAATCTCTCCTAATTTCGCCTCGCACGCTCGAATCGATGGATCCTTCTGCAATTCCTTGAACTTCTCCACTGTGATATCTAACTGATTAATGGCTGCGGCCTGCAGTGGTTCCAGACACTTATCTCTCTTATTCTCTGCCCTGGTTTCTACCACTGCTGCTCTTTCGGCACCTTCTTGCGCCTCTTCTGCACGCACAGAGTCCTTTCTCACGTCTAGGCTTTTCTCCGCCCTTCTCACACCAGGTACATTTCCCACTACCAAGTCGTACAGCGGATCCTCAACGCACTTCGCTGTCACTAGCCCTGTATAAAAAGGTGTAGATATTCGTATCCTTGCTTCAGGCATATATTTGATGGTCCTATCTACAAACATCACCGGCTTCACCTCTCCTATGCATGTTCGAAACGGGCGGCGCAAAAACGAGGACAAAGGAAATACTACACACCACAGAGCGCCTAACCAATTCCAACTTGCCCAGGCATCAATTCTTCTTCACCTCTCCTGTCATGTTCTCGGGTGTCACTAAACTACTTCTTACTAATATCGTATTAGCACCCGTATCCCTCAACACCGTTGCCTTACGTCCTTGTACCTCTCCTTCAACTACTGGCATGTCTTTTTCGATCTTTCCTTCCCTGGCACTCATTACACAGGCAATCTTTTCCGCTGAATTCATCTTACAATCTTCTGGTCTGTGTCCTCTTTTTTGGCATTTGGAGCACTTCACTGTCTTTTGATTTTGGCTAATCTCTGTACGACAATTGATGGCAATATGTCCCGACCGATTGCACAAGAAACATCGCTGTTGTGCCCTGAAGTTGCTCCTTGGGACCTGTTCTCTAGCCTCTTCCTCCGCTACCATAGTACCTTCACCGACCCCCTTTCCAAGGTTTCTGATACCTTGCGCCTCCATGAACTGGTCGGCCTGCCTTGCCATTTCCTCTACCGTGCCCACCTTTCTTTCTTTCAAGAATACGGCCAACTTGCCACTGCACCGGTTGAGGAATTGCTCTCCAACTACCTTGTCGCGGACGCCTTCGTAAGTTTTTGCTGTCTCTGACAGTTCCATCCATCGATCAAAGTAGTTCGACAGTCGACACACAAACTGCTTGCCAGTCTCGGAATTCTCAGGCTTGCACGACCGGAATTTTTCACGAAACCCTTCGGCGGTCAGCCGGAATCTTTCCAATAAAGTTTTCTTTACCAAGTCATAGTCTAATGACTCTGTTGCTGGCATGCGGCCATACACACTCAGTGCTTCTCCCGCGAGACAAAGGCTCAGAGCATTGGCCCACTCACCCTTCTCCCAGCCCTGCCCTATCGCGATCCTCTCAAAGCGATGCAAGTACGCATCCAAGTCGTCCCTTCGCTCATCAAAGGGTGCCATTAGTTTACGAGGGCAGACAGGCTTTCGTCCGGGAGATGGTGAATTGGCCGACGCTGTCGATGGGCCACTACCTACACTTGCATCGTCTCGCGATGCTTCATTCGCTATTGCCAAACGCACCTTAAGTTCCAAAATTTCTTTTTCCATCTTTTGCTCTGCGAGCGTCCGTTCATGCTGCTCGCGCGCTCTCTCCTGTTCGACTCGCTCCGCGTTCTCGAAAAACTTTAGCGTCTCCTCCTTGCTCATGCCCAAGTCCTTGGCCACGGCCGCCAACTTCTCCCAATCCATCTTCGCCCCACTCGAGAGTCAGTGACTGGGCAGGATTGAATCCTGGCAGGCTCGCCAATTACTGTCACGTGTTATCTCGGGGGTGCTTGCAAAAACGGATCGGGAGAGAGTGAGACGTGCACAGGAGACCGTGGTAGGATGGGCAAAAACAACAAAGTTTATGATGAGCAAAGAGATCACAGGAAAACGCGTTACAGACACTGAATAATACAAACAAAAAACCTATTTACATTCTACAAAAATTTCAGTTCCTATCTAGAACTGAAACTAGCTAAACACTGCGTTATAGCTAGGCTTAGACAAGTCTCCAACTCAGTCTGGCCACTATGGGCCTTGCGGGAATGGAACGTTCTTGGAGTTCGTCGCGATGACTCAACGTTCCCGTCGCGTCAATCTCTCGTCGAGACCGTCGCCGACGTCCTCAGTGGTCCTCCGAGTTCATCGTCGATCGCCTTCGTCCAGCCCGCAGCTTGCTCTCGTCGCGAGCGTCCCCACTAGTCTTCTCCGTCCTCGGTCCGTCGAGGTTAGGCCTAACTGGGCCTTGGTCCCTTGCTTCGGGACTCCACAGGTGACGGGCGTCTCCTTGACTGAACTGTGGTCGGCAGCCGTCCTGCCGAGAAGAGAAGGGCTGCTGGCGATCCCGGAACTGCTGTAGTGAGGGGCGACGCGTCCGGGCAGCCTCGCTTGGAGCCTTCCAAGGTCGACGGCCACTCCCCGGGCCTTGCGTTCCGCCACCTACAGAACCGAGTACCAACCGCTTTCGCCGCGGGTGCGACGCTTGCTCCTTCCTCGATCTTCTCCGTCCGGCGTCCCACAGCACAGTGCCACGATCCTCTTCCGTCGTTCACCATCACGGCTCGGGTCGCCTGCCACGAGCCCCCAGCTGGCCAATCCTCTGCGTCGACGTGGCTGGTGCGCGTGCCATCGGGTGACTTTGCTTCTCGCGCACCGTTGCCGCGCTTCCACGTTCGGCACGCGCCTCGTGTCCCTCCTTTACTCATCACATACAGCATGACTTACGTGCCACGCTCATGCTGCGCTGGCGGCCGTTCCGCTAGCTTGAGCTACCTCGGAATTGGTATTGCGCGACGTGCCTATGTGACGAACATAAAAACACGAGCTAACATGAAAATCATGACACGCATGTGATGTACAGCATGACTTACGAGCCACGCTCATGGTGCGCTGGCGGCTGTTTCGCTAGCTTGATATGCACCAAAATTGGTATCTTCCGACGTGACTGTGTGATGGACATAAATTACCAGTCATAACATGACAATCATGACACGCATGTCATGTACAGCATGATTTACATGCCACGCTCATGGTGCGCTGGCGGCCGTTTCGCTAGCTTGATATACACCAAAATTGGTATCTTGCGACTTGACTTTGTGACAAACATAAATAACACGAGTTAACATGAAAATCATGACACGCACGTCATGTACAGCATGACTTAGGTGTCACGCTCATGGTGCGCTGGCGGCTGTTTCGCTGGATTGATATACACCGAAATTAGTATGTTGAGACGTGACTGTGGGACGAACATAAATAATAGGAGTTAACATGAAAACCATGACACGCATTTTCCTCAATGACATACAAGACGATGTATGCAGCTCTTTGCTGGCTGCTTCGCATTACATCGATTCCCACAATGCGTGGGATCTGCCGGCTTTTTTTTTTACCCCTTTTTTTCGATATTCAGTTTCAGCGTTGAGGAGGCTATTGTGCCGCTGCACAACCGCATGCAGTTGATATCGAAGCCTGTCCATGAACCGAGCCGTACTGCTCGCTTATCTACAGCCGATGAATCGTTGGGGGAGTGAGGGCGTCTCGGCAAGCCCTTCACATTACGCGAGTACGCCGCGCAGCGTGTGAGACGCGTCTGATACGACTTGGAGGGCGAGGTCGGTCATTGAGCTCGCGGGGATGCGGCGATCATCCGGGGCATCATAGAGATGAACTGTAGCATACGAACCGCGGCTAGGCGACCGCAGGGCCGCTATTCAGCGCAGATAGGAGTCGCCTGGATTCGATCACAGCGCGCGTTCCCCCGCCCGTCTTCACTGGGACGATCAACGGAGGTCAGGAAGCAACGTCGGCACGCGAAAAAGCCAAGCTGCAGGCGTGGGTGGAGAGAGGCCGGATGGGGCGGCCGCTCATGAGTCCCGCAGCGCCTCGGTGCTCATGCCGTGTCATCGCGGGAGCACAAACGGCGACGGGTGTCCTCGTGGCGGGCACGCTGGGACATTCGCGCGATTTATATCGGAGCTAAAGGGGCCGCGCGGTGACGAACTTCAGATGCGCGTGTTGTACGGGCGCAGCTAAGGCTGTCATTATAACATCACGAATTAAGGTGTCCGAAAGGTGTCACTTTACTTTTTATTGCAACTATACGTGTACGCTCGAGGTGCGTCGCGGCGTCGTTGTGACGCTCCGCTAGTGGGTTCGGGTGCAAAAAAAGACCCCGGGGGCGCACCGTACGCTCAATCGGCTGGGTGGCAAAATAGTGTTATGACTTGAGCTGCTGGCTGGTTCATGACTTTTTTGCGCAAAAGAAAACAAACAAACAGAGAGAGAGAGAGAGAGAATAACAAGAAACATACGAAAGGCGACAGGACGACGTTTTGTGTTTTCATGCACCAAGTTGTTATGGATGCGCATCAACTAGCCCGTCAACGCATTCTACTGGCTAGCATGAGCATTGTGGCACGCACATTATTGCCGAGTTACCGCGTACATAATTTGTACCATGGTCCCATCGGAACGGACAGCAAACGTCAAACAAACGTTGTCGAATATTTTATTTGGTGTGAACTATAACGCCGATGGTTTCCGTCGGTTTCGTGTAACATCGAAGTGCTATGCCTCCGCTGTCGACGCTCCTCTTTACATGCCGACCTACGCTTGAGCCGCCTGTTAGATGCGCCTATTCTGCCCATACAGCAGTTTTCTTACGTGCTGCGTCGCGCAACCATGTAGAACCGTACGAGGAGCGCAACTGACAACTGATTGCGTTAAGCATTCTTTGGGAACTACAATGCCTGCTTCGCGTCCCTTTAAACCATTTTAGTGGACCGATTTCAACACAGCAATAGAAACCGCGCGGTAGTATACCTTCCATAAAGTGCGGAGCTGCCGGTGGCTTCGTGCGCTATCGGCGGCACTGGTGATGCCAGTGGTAAAGTGCGGTACATAGTGTGAGATGGCCAGTTCACGAATTCTTTCCGTTAGGGCAGCAACCGTTCCTAAATGGTGTCGTTGAGACGCTGCGAATCTGGTCGTAGATGCTGCGCGGGGTTCTGAACTGGTCCTCGAACACTCAAATTACCGGTTGCCTCTCGCATATGGGCAACGTATATGGAGCCTGCATATAAAATAACACTTGCTATTAACTCTCTACCAAAGTGATAGAAACGCTGCCCAAAAGCATAGTGCAATGTAGGGCCACAAATAACGAGGCTCCCAAAGCATGCTAAGTGCATTCTTGAACAGTAACCGGGGTTGGTTGCATAATTAGTGTTTCTCACTGTAAACGCCCCCAGACCTTCGGTCGTTCGCTGGATGTGTTCTATATACACAAATAAAACGCGTATATTTCTTTATTTTAACGATAGGATGAAAGATGCGTGGAGGCCGACAAGGCGCGAGTGCTGTCCATTCCGTGTTTGTATTTTCGCTCTAAGCACCGCCGTATACCACCTCGCCCAGTCGTCCTTGCTGTACTGCGCTTACCGACAGCACGTCACACTGTTGTCATACAGAATACATCAGCACATTTCAACGACCGCTAAGATTTTTTTTTTTTTTTTTTGTTACCGTGTACACTAATGGATTAGCAACAGCCACTACTGTAAACACAGTGGCGTGACAGAGGCACACCCAAACCAAGCTAGGAAACATATGTAGGTCACTACTGTACCGAATGTCTGTTATGCACACAACCTTCGCGACGAGACCAGAGCGATGGTAACGCCGGATAGACCTCAAAACGTATTGTCCGTAGACCTTCCAAACTCGGCTCAAGACGTTTTCGCGCCCTTTATATATAGCCTCTAGCGAGACATAGTATTTCACGCAAGCGCTCATTTTGCACGGAACATCATGAGAACGTGTGGAGGAGCCCGCCTACGGAGAAAGCGGCATTCGCGCACATAGTTCCATGACAAGCGGCGGCCCGAGAGTGCACGGTGAAGCGCGCATTTTATAGCCATGCTCAGCTGTTCCTGACGGTCCCCGCTAAGCTGCACGATGGAACACAGGCCGTGGAGGTGGAGAGGAAAGCGTGCATCCGCGTGGCATGCCCGCCGATGCTGCCACGAGATGGTGGGATCGATTAAGTGGCTGTTAGGGAAGCGGGGGAATCAAACCGCATCTTAATGAACCACTAATGAGTAGCTCTAATGAATTCTAAAAGACATGCAGCAGCACCGCCACCCATCACTACGTACACGTACGCGATGCGTGGACAGAGGCTCGTTGTCCCGCACGCAGATCACGATGAGGCAAAGTTTCCCCCCACGAGCACGCACATCTGGACCGCGCGATATGCCCTTTCGCTCGTGGGCGTCCACATGCGCGAGTCAATCAATCAAATCACATAGTTTTTAGCGCTGGTAAGAGCACATCTCCCGCGTCGTTAATTATTTGATTGTGCCGTTCCGGGATGTTTGCAGCATGTGACACGCATCAGCCTTCCAAGAAAGAATGACTTCTGCAGCTGCCGGCAGGCGACAACGCCCAACAGTTAGCAGGAATAATGTACTCACAATATACAGTTTTCTAGGATTTTAAGCAACAGATGCACGTTCATGTGCATATTGCTTTGCACCATGCTGTGCTTGCTTGCGTTCTTGTTGAAGCGACGCCGCTTTGTGCATGTTAATGGTATCAGGCCGCATCGCATAGTCCAACGAAAATATGCCAGCGAGACGCGCAGATGTGCATTAGCAGAATTAAGCAACACCTAGCGCGTCCGTTCTGCCGTCAGCTTGGGCCAATCTCGAAGGCGGTACAATGTCACATACACTCTTAAAGTCGGTAACTGCAAGCAGGTAGTAACTACTGCGGTTACTAACTTTTTCTGACCGTTACTAACCTTCAAGTTTCTACGCATTTACTACCTACATCACTTAACAGTTAGCAGCTGCAACCGTTACTAACTTTTTGCCACCTGTTTACTACCTAAGTTAGTACACAGTAGTAACTGCAAGCAAATAGGTAGTAACTGCAGCGGTTGCTACCTTTCCTGGACCGTTACTAAGTTTTTGCTACCCGCGGCAGTTAATTACTTAAGCTACTAGTAGTTAACACTTAGTGTGTGAAGATCAAGCAAAAAAAAATAGTACCTTGTCTCGGCCGTTGTATATACATATAGTGCCTTGTTGTGGCAGTTCTATGTAAAATAGAATTTCTGACATGACATTGTCTTTTTTTTCGCTACGTTTGATTAACAGTCCTGTGCTACGCCACCGAGCCCACATAGGGTATATAACTATCCGCCTCGTGCGCCACCGATGGCGGCGCTGCGAACGGCGCACTGGTGACGCAAGCAGGGGGATTCGGCTTTTGTCGTCTGCTAGGCTCTTGCTAGAATAGCTGCATTTTTATTAGTTTGCTCGCGTAGCACGGCGCTCCTCGATTACTAACTGTGTTTTCTTCTATATATATAGTGTTAGTTTTACAGATGACTTGCAGCATTACAGGAGGTCAAGAAATGTTTACATTTCAAATATCTTCTAGATACCCACAGCCACCGCTGTCAGGATCACGCCCCCGAGTTGGTATATAGTGTAACTGATCGGGCTAAGTGGTGTTGCCTTATTAATTGAACGAATATTCACACTTCGCTCACAATTATGGTGATGCGGACCTGTGTATAGACTATGTTACTGTGATGAGTGAGTGCAAGACCGGTACGACGGTGCGGTGTACTCGGTGCTGTGCTGTGGTGTCGCGAGTGCTGCAAACGCCGTGGGGTGACACGACAGAGGCACCACACAACAGACACGTGCGGTGCGTTGAAAAGAACGACGTCGGCGGGGAATGGCACGTGTAAGCGGACGAGGGAAATCGGACGAGAACCAATCAGATGGTGGCACGGCAGACGGAGGAAGACGACGACGGGCTCGAATGCGGGCAGTCGGACTCGGGGAGCCCGGAAGAAGGACACGCTGGTGCCAGGGTCAGTGTCGTCGGCTTACGGAGCCGAACACGAAGGGCCCGACAGCGTCGAAGGGTCTCCAGACGTCCTCGGAAACGGGCATTCGTCGGTACGAGGCGTTCCCGCTGTCCGACCGGCTGGACCCGATTCGTGGGAAGCAGACTTCGCCGTCCCGGTTGGGGGAGCGGGTTCCTGCTGCCGGTTGCCCGCCGCGGGACGAGTCCGAGTGCCTGCCGCCAACCTCCATGTTGCATACGTGGGCAGGGAGGTCGTCTGCATGTTGCGCCTGAGGGTGCTACCTGCTACCACCTCTGCGACGACTCGACTCCTTGTCCGCTCTACGAGGGCCCTCGCCGCCAACGCAAGCGCCGCACCACAACGAGACCGCCGCTCACATCTACTCAAGCATCGCACAACCGGTGACTGTTTTCGTTTTTGGAACCTTCTGCGGAACTTTGAGAAGTCTTAGTACATCGGTCGCTGTATCGTTAACCTAGGCTGAGCTTTAGTCTATTTGTTTCAGTTACTTGTATTTTTTTCCTTCTCTTTTCTTTTGTGTGATAAAGTTCTTTTTTTCGTGAGCATTTAAAATGGCTCCTTCCTTTCCCGGTCAGAGGCCTTGCCTCAATTGAAAGAAATAACGACACAAAACCTGCATAACAAATTGGCGTCCGCTACGACAGGACGGGACAGGACGAAGCCATTTTTCCTAATTGCATCACTAGAGAGTCACCGGGATGAGTTCGGCGGAATTCGTAGCGTTGGGCGTGCGCATGGGGTTAGAGGGCGAGGAGTTAAAAGCGTGGTCCGAAAAACAGGAAGCTCGAGCGCGCGCAGAGAGGGCCGCAGAGCTGGAAGAAGAAAGGAGAGCGCGGATCGATGAACTAGAAATTGAAGAACTGAAGCAGAGAACATTTCTGCTCAAGCAAAAGCTTGCAGATATCTCAAAGACGCGGCTAAAACCAGAGAGCCATGATATGCCGTCGGATAGCCTCCATGAGGAGGAGGAGTTTGAGGTCTGCGCTCGAAACGGTAGTTGCAAGGGTGGGTTAGACCCTTTGAATAAGAGTGACCTGGAATCTCACCACAACTTTTCGCTAGAGCCAGGCGTCCGGCTTAAGGATGGAATAGAGACTGGCAGCGATGGAACTAGGAAAAGCCTAGCTGAGCTTGACGAAGCAGATCACAGCTTCGGGAGCAAGGAACAGAAGAGTTCCATTAAAGATGAGCTGTGCTTTACAACCTCTAGGAGGAAAAGCACATGCATTGGAGAGCCAAGGGTACCTCAGAATAATTCCATTGAAAGAACGCTAAGTGTTCTTGAGTATCAAGACGGCGAGTGCCGTGGAGCCAACTCTGAGTTTTACGCAGGTTCGCCAAGGGTGTTGCATGCTGCGGCATCAGATGATTCGGGCATGGTGGAGGACCATGCAAATAGCTTGCCGTTGAATGCAGGCAGCTTCACCTCACCGCTTAGTGCAAATGAGGCATATCAGAGAGAATTGGAAGAGAGAGTGGAAGCACTTGTCCAAGCACACGTAGTGTCGCAGGTAGGGTCATCTGGACAGGACCATAAGGCTTTGCGGGATGACCTAAGCCGCAAGGTCGATAGTGTTGAGGAACCCCCAGGTAAATCGGCAGATGGAAGCACGATGCCACTTCGTTACTCTTTGAGCAATGAGAAAGCTGACACATCTGCGCAGTTGCATAGGGAAGAACACAGGCGCTCTGAGACGCAGGATGAGTTTTCTGCTTATGGGCCTAAGTCAGGCGTTACAGTTTCTGAAGGGGCCTTTCGGAAGCTTCTATGTCAGTGCACTTGGGGAAAACGCGTTCGGTTCGGATTCAGTGTTTGCTGCGTTAGGTCATCTTGATTCAGCTGGGCGTACGCGTCTAAGTATTCGGAACAGCAGACAGACATCTGGTCGGAAACGCTTCCAAGCGTCGCTGGTGGTTTGCTCCGAGTGCAACATATGTGCCGTGCGTCTCGTGTGGGACGCTATCACTTAAGCGTCGAAGTTATTGACCGGTGGCTTTTCTGGGTTAGGATTCTGGGCAACGGACTGATATATCTGTATATATTTGGATTTTCGTGATCTCACCTGTAAACTTTTCATTTAAATATTTCGTGCAGTACTTTACCTATGTAGTGAAATGAGTTGGATTATACCAAGGTATTTGTTCTAAATGTTTATTCTGCCTTTAAGTGTATTTAGTTGGACTGCGTAGTGGACATTATGCTGGAGATGTGCTTAACATTAGGCCATGGGTGCATGTCAAGACGTTTTACTTTGCGAGGCCTCACTCATCAAGACCCAAGTTTTTTTTATAAAAAAAAAAAAAACTCATCAAGGAGGGGACTCTTGTGATGAGTGAGTGCAAGACCGGTACGACGGTGCGGTGTACTCGGTGCTGTGCTGTGGTGTCGCGAGTGCTGCAAACGCCGTGGGGTGACACGACAGAGGCACCACACAACAGACACGTGCGGCGCGTTGAAAAGAACGACGTCGGCGGGGAATGCGGACGAGGGAAATCGGACGAGAACCAATCAGATGGTGGCACGGCAGACGGAGGAAGACGACGACGGGCTCGAATGTGGGCAGTCGGACTCGGGGAGCCCGGAAGAAGGACACTGGTGCCAGGGTCAGCGTCGTCGGCTTACGGAGCCGAACACGAAGGGCCCGACAGCGTCGAAGGGTCTCCAGACGTCCTCGGAAACGGGCATTCGTCGGTACGAGGCGTTCCCGCTGTCCGACCAGCTGGACCCGATTCGTGGGAAGCAGACTTCACCGTCCCGGTTGGGGGAGCGGGTTCCTGCTGCCGGTTGCCTGCCGCGGGACGAGTCCGAGTGCCTGCCCTCCATGTTGCATACGTGGGCAGGGAGGTCGTCTGCATGTTGCGCCTGAGGGTGCTACCTGCTACCACCTCTGCGACGACTCGACTCCTTGTCCGCTCTACGAAGGCCCTCGCCGCCAACGCAAGCGCCGCACCACAACGAGACCGCCGCTCACATCTACTCAAGCATCGCACAACCGGTGACTGTTTTCGTTTTTGGAACCTTCTGCGGAACTTTGAGAAGTCTTAGTACATCGGTCGCTATATCGTTAACCTAGGCTGAGCTTTAGTCTATTTGTTTCAGTTACTTGTATTTTTTTCCTTCTCTTTTCTTTTATGTGATAAAGTTCTTTTTTTCGTGTGCATTTAAAATGGCTCCTTCCTTTCCCGGTCAGAGGCCTTGCCTCAATTGAAAGAAATAACGACACAAAACCTGCATAAGAGTTACGTAAGGCGTATGGGCGCCACCATCATGGACTGTTAAACGAATGTTTTCTTATTTTTGTATATCTGACGCGAACCTATAAAAGTCGGGAATGCACCAACCCAACAGTTTTCATGCGTATACGCCCACCGTAACACTGTTCTCTAAGTTGTTCAAGGTAAAAAAAAAAAAAAAGGCAAGGTTCACAGCCCAGTATGGTGGCACCGAAACCCGTCGGTAAAATAGTCTCTACAAAATACAAAACGTTTGCCGACAAAATGAAATCGATAAGTTCACCGTGGAATGGTTTAATGCGGCCAACTAACGCGGATTGGGCGTGTTGGTGCTGCATATTGAAACTTGTTACACACACTATCGGCGCCGAATGAAACGCGAGCAGTGGTGCGTGTGGTGCAGTTTGCAACTTCTTGATTAGAGATAGATACGCTCGTGCGCGGTTTGCCGCTCGTGCGCCACGTTCATGCCTTCGATCGCGCAGTCCTACCTGACCGGATGTGCGCGCCTGTCAATGGTGATGACTGGACGGCGCGCACTATACCATTGCTAATGCTTGGGTCACGCGCTCCGCTGTTCGAGTACATTTGACGCCAATAGTACAGCTTGGTGGGGGAAAACAAAACACATGGTTTATCCCTCCGTCAGAGGAATCGGTAGAACACGAAAGTGAAACGTGTCTTTAAAAATTAGTGCAATTTTCAATTTACATTGATAAATTAGAGCTTGCACAATGTCTGCATGGTGTTTGGCGGCTATAGCACCGTTTGATGTGGATGCACCGACGATGACGCCTGGTGGCACATCTCCATCCCGGCAACTAACGCCAATGATCAAGATTAACCCTTCGTGGAAGCATGAAGCAGTTAACCTAAACCAGGACAGAGCGTACGGTGCATCCCGCGCAAAGAAGGCATCAACAATCACATAATCACTAGTACTCGATATGCGCTCATGAAAACGTCGTCATTTGAAGAGAGAAGCGGCAAGGTGTGCGCTCTCCTGTAATTCGATAACCTATACTGCTGCTCATGCATATACTACCACACAGCGTTTCAGGAACGCGAGGGGCAGAGCTCGTAGCTCAAGCCGCGACTACCGAAGCGCGTCCTGTCGGCGCTTGTTAGTGTCATGATGCAGCTGTACTTCACCTCACCGCTCCAAGACGGCGACACCGCCGCACGCCAACTACAGCCTTAACGTCAACAAGGTCACTGTGAAAGGAAGATGTGAAAGATAATAGGCGCGTTTGTAACGGCTCCTGCATGAGCGTCGGTGGCGCAGTGGGTAAGGTACCCGACTCTCGTCGTCGCAGACCGAGAAGTCGTGGGTTCGACTCCCGGGTCATCTAAACAAACGCAACTTTTTTTTCGTATCTATTTTACTGACGTCACATCCGTGACGGAAATGATGTCAGTGAATTCTTGGTGGACCCCGGCATAAAACATAAAGGTAGGAAAACTCGGCAAAAGGGGCCAAGAAAAAGAGAAAGATCGCTCTTTCCTAGCCTCTTTTTGGCTCCTTTGTCCGTTTATTTCTAGAAATTACAGCACTGTAACAAGATTGAATATTATTTCGTACAACGATCGCATCACCCTCTATTAAGACTCGACCGTCGAGAGTGATTTAAACTATTTTATTAAGGCGAAAGCCTTAAATGCTTCATCAAACACGAAATTTGACCGCCGGCGTCCCGCGGCATCGGGACGAGTGATGCAAAAAAGCATCATCACGTGACGTCAACGATGACGCCCCAAATCGCCAATTTGTGACGTCATTATGACGTCACTATAATGTCACGCGACGTAACGTCACGCGATGACGTCATCTCACGATATAGCTAGAGCTCCTCGTTTTCGGATAAATATGAAAAATCCGATAAACACTCCCCGGTAAAATTTTTGACAATTCGGATTCATCCGATAAACTCAGATTTTAAAAGGGCATTTTCAATGTTCAAAAGGCATTTTAAGCTGAAAATTGACAATCGAAAGGAGCGCACCTCCATCAGCGGCAGCAACCTCGTGAAGTATGCTTGCGTTTATTACAAGAGGCTTTAAGGTTGTAATACGAACAAACGTAGATGTTTTGTATTCAGGTATTTGTGTTTGTGTGTATATGTGTTTGTGCATTCAGACAAGTTTGCAGGCATCTAAAATATACTTAGTGTGTTCGCATGTCTTTTGTGCCGATATCATTTCATCTTAGATTTCGGAGTAATAATAATAATAATAATAATAATAATAATAATAATAATAATAATAATAATAATAATAATAATAATAATAATAATAGGTCCTTTATTTTTCATCAAGAAGATGGGGGAGGCTGGGAGAAAAAGCTGAGAAGCAGCATTATACTAGATCCTGCCCCACAAAAGTACACTTTCGCGAATTTACAGCAGTGCACACCAACAGCCTTATTAACAGGGTACAAAACAGCAAGTGGAAAAAAAAAGAAAAGATGGAGAAACAATTATCAGCAAAAATGCAACGCATTTTCATTGGAAATAAAATTAATAAGAACACATTGCAGTAAATTGTAACTGCAACTGTAACTCAAAATTAAACACCGAATTTCGGATAATTGGCGATTCACGAGAAATAAACTCCGAAAAACACCCTCCGAATTTCAAGAAAAATAAACTCCGCAAACACGAAGCCTTAGATACATCTTATAGTCAAAGGTGGTCCGATCACGGAGGCAATCCAAAACCAGGCGAGGTGCCTCCGGTCTTGGGGGAGTCGGGGCAAAACCACGTTAGGTGCAGAAAGCTTTCAAAGGGCGGTGGGGCAGGATCAATACAACGACTGAGAAGAAAAAGAAGATGGCTTTCGCCTTCCAGTCGTCCTAAAGGGGTAGAGACATTTTTTTTTCGAAGGTGAGTATGCAGAGACGGCTCTGAGCAAGTGTGAAGCTCGGCAAATGCTGATATTTTATTTTGATATTAAAGTCATTCTTTCCAAGGCGCACCTATCGACAGCGACGCTAGCTTGACGTCAGGCTACAGTACTGATTTTGGTGAGTTCACGCAGCAGTCTGGATAGTTGTGATGACGTACTAAAACTTCCAAGATGGCCGCTTGTGCGTCACCAAAACATTCAAAATGGCCGTGGAAACGTCACTACATATTGTGCGAGCACGTGACGAGAAGCTCATACCGTGTTGTGACGTCAGGGTACAGTAGGAACCGAAACTAGCTTTTCAAAACATACTCTAATTACTTTTTCAGGGTTCACTCGCGCTACGCACTACCCTTTCTAGGCTCTTGAAGGTTTGGCCTTTCATTTGACGCAGAAAAAAAAACAATTGAAAATTTTCGTCGATACCCCTTCAAAAGAATGCATATGGGACCCTGCAAGTTTTTCCAAATGCATCTTATTACGAAATTTCGATACGAAAGCTTTGTATTTACTTGCGTTAGTATGATTATACTAATTCTGTTCAGTGTACATCCAGTCGACGATCAACGAGTAAGAAAAGATCGTTTTATCAACGTGTCGGGATTAAAGTATGTTGCATAAAAGAACAGCGAAAAACCTGTCAATATTACAGAGCACCGTCGTGCATCCCCTTTTTGCTCATGCTCACCGACCTTCTTATTGCCTTGTCTAAATTTTAAGCACTTACGACGCGCTAACACAACAGGTGCTGAAAAATTAAATCTAATCAAAGGTTGTCTTAATTTATTTCAATGACATCCCACGTCCTTCGTCATATGCTTAAAACTACGACCAACGGAAATGAACCGACGGAGCAGGCTTGGCAACCGAACACGCGCAGCACGCTGTAGACACACATATATGCGCTACAACGCAGACACGGAAGCCGAAGCCCAAACGCTGCAGTCAATGATCGAAAACGGGCCGGCAAGTCATTTTGAGTGCGCCACGGCCAGAGAACAGTCATGGCATGAAGTCCACGCCATACACCCAGATGTACAGTCGCGCTCAATATGAGTTGCAACACGGGAGCGCGTGGCCTCACTACTTCAAACATTGCGCACGACTTCAACTTGCCTTCATTTCCGCAACTAATTGCTGTTCTCTCACTTGAGGATGATCTTAAATGATAAAATATTGTTTAGTTGAGGAAATGAGGGTAAGTTGAAGCCATGCGCAATTTTCCAAATACTGAGGCCACGCGCTCCCGTGTTGCAAGTCATATTGAGCGTGACTGCACACATTGATGGCTAGCAGACGACACCAGGAGCAATCGACACTGAACGTGTTCCTGGCGGCAACTCCGCTCGATTTCGCTGAGCATATTGCTTGAACATTCAGTAAAAAATTGTTTTATGAACTTGCCCACCAATGTTTCAATAACTCGAGCAGAACAGACTGGCCGGCAGAGTCTAGCAGCCTTTATGCAGCGAGCGCACGCACGCAAAGCGCCACCCGAGTCCCCTTACTGACGTCACACGCGAGAGGGCGCCACTCAAGGATCTCGGGGCGAATAGGTCAATATTTATAATTATGCATCCTAGAACAAAGGTGCTCACTGGTACCAGATGTGTTCTCCGAATGTACGCCTACAAATGCTCCTGGAGTCGCTTAAGAAGTACGAGTCGCGTAGTGAAGTTGTTAAGTGCATGTGTGTGCCCCTCTCATTCATGACGCTCCGTGCATAACTGCCCGAAGTTTGTGTCATAATGTTGACCTTGCTAATTTTACCGTTATTAACAATTATGTGGGAAAATTAACATTAGTAACGGTTACTACCATTTTTATTCTTACAGCCGTTATTTTACTACCTAGAGTTCGTAACGGCTAGGGTCGTAGCTGTTACTATTTGCTGTTGAGTAACGGCAAGGGTAGTTAACAGTTACTACCCTTGCCATAACTAACTGCAGGGTAGCAAAATATGTGACAAGCAGTTACTACTCGAGTTTAGTAAGTACTATATATTACCTTTTTTTTAAAGAGATGTTTACTGAACACTGATATGAGAGAGCTTGCACAATGTCTATTAGTGTTTGGCAGCTATAGCACCGTTTAACGTGGATGCGCCCACGTTGACGCTTGGTGGTGCATCTCCATCCCGACGACTAAAAGAAGCAACCCTGACGCTACCGTCGGCGGGAGCTATAGCTGCAAGCATGGAGGTTCATCCAGCATATATGAATGAGCCTCTATATGTTATAGCAGAGTTCAGCATTGAAGTACTCTGCTTATATAGTCATGCAAGGAAGATAAAATAGGCCGCAGTTTCGCCAGATGGGCGAAGCATGCTACTTGCGTCAAGGCACATTCAAGGCCATGCTGCGAACCCTCACCACACTGCTGCTGAGCCTCAGGCACACTGCCCTTCTATAATATTATCTTCCGTCTATTCCCCTCCAGTCTCTGCCCCTTAACTCACTCCGATCCCGTCAAAATAAATTCTTCCGGCAGGACACACGCGCTTATTTTATCCCACCGTGTGTCTGCTCCATCCCCCTTGGCAGAGGAAGTCGTGCTTAGGCGGCTTAGGGCCGGGGTGGCCCTTACACCGACTGTGACATCATCGTGGAACTGTTCGCACATACCATGGGCGTGCTATGCGTCCATAATGCTCCGTTACAGTGATGGTATGTGTAAGCGAGGGCAAGCAATTTTTGCCCCCTCACTCTTAAAAAAACCTTAGTAGAAAGTAACTGCAAAAAAAAAAAAAGGTATTCTCTTAGAAAAAAAGCTCTAGCATATTCACTAACTAAATACTAACCGTTTACTTGCCAGAAAGAGCACTAAGTGAAGGTAGTTAAGTGCAGGTTAGTGAAGCTCGCTAGCTGGTTAGTAGGTGACTAGTACTAACTCGAATGGTTAGCCCGTTACTAAATTGTCAGTAACCGCTCTAGTAACTTAGTAACCGTACGAACTCTAGTGGACTACAATTACAGAGGTTTACGCCTATTTTGTTTATATGTGTGTGTGCATTGTCATATCAAGTTGATTCTATCACAAAAGCACATATGATATGAAATTAAAAAAAAAAACGCGTACACTAACTAATTACGATGGTAAGTGCGCACCACAACAACGAACACAAAGGCATAAACGGACCACAAGTCAGAACATACACGCAAACGCACGCACAGAATATCAAGACTTCTACGTACCCGATGTGTACTCCAACAGCAACTTGAAGGCTATTTATGCTAGAATAGCACACCGTGTGCCGGTTAGCAGCCATATAATTGAGAAGGATAACTGATGTTTTCTACCCATTATCTTGCGTCCTTCTATTTGCATACCCTATTGAAAATCGTGGGTTGGTGGATGCTGGAATTCTTGGTGGACAAGGTGGAAACAATAGTGGATGTGGTGGAAACTGTGGTGGTCATAATGGCTGATGATGGCGAGAGTGGAAAAAATGGTGGCAGATGGTGGTGGTGGTGGCGAGCTTCTTTTGGTGTTAAGTGGAAAATGCTGGCTGATGGTGGCGAGAGTGGAAAAATGGTGGCAGATGGTGGTGGTGGTGGCGAGCTTTTTTTTGGTGTTAAGTGGAAAATGCTGGCTGATGGTGGCGAGCAAAACGTGTTTCGGTGGATGGCTTGGTGAACAAGCTGGATGACGGTGGCATGATGGAAGAGCACGTGACATTATGTGAAATCACTGTCACTTCTAATGTTTTGCTGTTCAATATGTAGAAAAATATGTTTACAGTTCAAAGAAGCCAACGCCGATCATTAAGCTTTTCAGCACGCTTTTTTTTTTATTCATGCGGCGTAACCGCCTCAAGATTTGTGGAGCACAGCAGCCGTGAATGTTTACATTTTACGCACGTACTTATCAGGTTTACATCCACGATGTGCTGCTCTATTGTGATGTTTAGAAGTCTAGAAGTGTCGGTGTGAACAGCGACAGTATCTGTGTTACATCGGCGCGCAGTTGCCGAGAAGTGAGCCCTTCCAGCGGGTAGACCAGAAAACAGCCGCCGCTTGATACCGTCACGCTAGAAACGCAACTCTGGCAATTCTTGCACACTCACTTACCTCAGCGGCACTTTAAGGTAACAGTGGAAATGCGTGCGAAGCTAAAATGCACAAACTTTTACCTTCGGCCTGCGTCGAGATAAGTCCGACCAAGTATCACTTCCACCATCATATTCTACCACCATGATTGCCACCAAAGGTTAGGCATAGCTTACCGACCGAGTCCGTCTACGTGTTATCGGCACTTCTGGGTTTCAGGATACACGATTCCGATGAGTGCGAATGACTTTACAGCACAGCTGTGGCATCGGCTAACCTAAATGAAGCGTTTTTTCTTGTGTACGGTGTCCGCACAAGAAGCGATCAGCATAGATGCGACGCGCTTCCAGCAAACGCCTCCGGTCACCAACCGCCGCCGGTCGCACTCGCCGGCGCTTCTCTGACACGTATGCGAGAACATAGACTTGTCAATTCGAACGCCTTACTGAACCAATATGATGGCATATTTTTCCCGCGCACTGCACTTGCGTTTGGCCGAGCTGTTCTGCAGTTGTAGCTAATGATACAGCGTCAGATCAGTGCGCTGGCACGGCTGCGCTGTAGGTTGCGCGAAAAAAGCATCACTATACTCAATCAACTGTACGCGCGTATTCATCGAATGAGATTTGAGTCGACATAAAGCCTCTGCACATGTCGCCCTTGGAAAAAGCGAGAAACGGCAATTAAACTTAGCTGTAACATTCGGTTCACTATACCCGCTCCTCGGTCCACTTGACACTTTTTTTGGAGTTACGTTGTGAATTCTACAAGAAAGTTAGCGCTGTTGCCATTATCGACGTGCCATTCGTTACCGGCAGCAGTTTGTTCGCGTTTAATAACTATGCAAATTTTAGTACGATGTGAAGATCGCGTCTGTGTCCAGTATGAGACATACAAAGAAGTCAAACGGTGTATTCGTATGTTGACAAGTCATTTTGCAGAACTCAAAGCAACTGTCAGCGTGGCGTAGTGGTAAAGTACTCGGCTCGAGATCCGAAGGTCGCACGTTCGACTCCCGGTGGCGGCAGTTTTTTTTTTTTTTCATACGGCTTTTTTTCTCTTTTTTTTTGTACTAATGCTTTCTACATCGCCTTCTATACAATTATTTATGTGTAACAGCTAATCACGATGGTCCCGACGCTGTAGAGCCGTTTTACGCTCCGCTATTCCCAGCATCCATCATACGCCAGCATCCAGCATACACCATGTGCCACCATCTTCCAGCACCATAATCCACCATAATGGTGGATGGTGGAATCCACCATCCCACATGGTGGATAAATTTTCAATAGGGTATATGTGCGCCATCACGTACCACGAAACTATCATTCCAACGTAATCAAGAAAATTAAAGTTTGTCTAAATTTTGCCTAAGACCGTCATGATTACATCATACTGTGGCATCTACGAAGCACCTGACAACATAGGTGGCTTCGTAGTTACCTAGTTAGAAACACTCAAAAGGCCTCCCTGGCAAAATTTACGAGCTTTACTAGCTGCTGGCTAGTAAAGGGATGTCGCGAAGGTAGTAAAATACGCTCGAAACTAGTAAATACGTGCGTTTACGAACTGCGTGGTAACTTTTTTTAAAGACTGTGCTGGAGCGGTTACTAACTTTCTTGAACCGTTACTCACTTTTTGCTACCTGTTTACTACCCAATAGAAAGTTGTAGTTGGCACCTTGTATGTTAGGTTATAACTGGAATCGTCTCGAAACGTCGCAAATAGTGCACCACAGTGATGGTCCACTTTTTTTTTTTTTAGCAGAACTTTAGAGGGTCGAACGCAATGTCTGGGACCTTTGGCATGGAATGACTCCTCTAGTTTTCGTAGTACGAAACTCCCTGCCCCTCGTCAATCAAACCAGGCGCCTCCAGCAAAGCGTCCTTCAGTTCTGCTTTTGCGCTCTGGAGGCTGCCGCGGCAGCCACTACGATGGCTCGCGTGCGACGCGAAGCACGCCTACGGCGGGTCAAGCTGTCGCAATAATCTCGTCGCCGGAAATTCTTCAGTCCACGCGTACACCACGCGTACACATCAATGTGACCGCGCACAGTACGTGCGCGACCGCGTTGACGACGACGCGCCCGGGGCTGCTTATCGCGCAACGGCACTCGAAAAAAGGGAACATACCAGCGCGCTTTCGTTTACGTACGCGGTCAGCTATACACTGTAAGCACCTATACTGCGTGTGCGCGCGCTTAGCAGACACTTGCCTCGAACGCGCCCACTATACTCAGAAGGTCTGGATGTGCCTTTCATTTTGACATCACCAGAGTAGGGCGACAATACTGTGGTTAGCCTCTCACATTTGCGCCGTCGTGCGACGTGAAGCAGACAAAGCGCTTATAAGTATGAATTACTGGACAACAAAGACTGGCATATAGATTCTGTTCATAACACTTGCGAATGAAATGAATAAGACAGCAAGCAAAAAAAAAAACGATATTTCGTAATTATCAACTGCTATCATTGCTTTCTATTAGTATATAGAGTTTCGGATAAATCTTTTCAATGTGTGTTGACAGAAACTGGAATGAAACTCTTCTGAACACTGCCCACTCGGTTAACAGGTGCACCCAACAAAAGCACCCGCTAAATTGATGCGCAGTAGTACGCTTCGCTGCGTGAAGCAAGTAAGAAGAAAAAAGTAAAGCGGACTACCGCGTATTGCGACATGGGGATGCATGTATTGCGAGCACAGACTACGAAGGCTGCTTGCAGCGCAGGACATGAGAGTACGCGTAGACACGTTCGCACGAACAACCGCGCGCAGCCCCCGGATTCCGCTGGACCGATGCCAAACTTGTAACTCGCGTGCCTCGGCGTTTCCCATTGCAGGCGGCGCGGCACTCCCACAATCACCCGACACGCAATCGCCCAGCAAAGCTCAGACGATCCGCACCGGCTGCAGCACACTTCGTTTCTTTCTTTCGCACACTTTTCTTTTTTAAGCGACGCTTGTTTTGAGTTACAGATCTCGGCGGCGGCGTTGTCGTACGCGAAAAATCCGGCGCCGTCGAACGTACAGAAATGCGGCCATCGAAGGCGCGCCGGTCACATGCGCATCTGATGCGCCATTTTCCAACAATTGACGCTCTCTCGATCGTGGGCTTGCCGGCGATCAGCCGTTTCTGATATGGCAATCTGTGGCGCGATTTTGTACGCATTCTTAAAGCGGACGGAGGCGGTCCATTCTATCCAGCCTCACGCGATTGGTCAATGTAGGGCCGTCGGACCTCTGTCACGGTTCACATTGACCATTCGAGTGCGGCTGGATAGAACGGACCGCCTCCGTCCGTTTTAAGGACGCGTATCGAGATCACTTGTCATTTCACGTTGCCACGTTTCATTACTGCCTGGATAAGAACGCACGACCTGACGTTCCGGCACCCCGCCACGGTGGTCTAGTGGTTATGGCGCTCGACTACTGACCCGAAGGTCGCGGGATCGAATCCCGGCCGCGGCGGCTGCATTTTCGATGGAGGCGAAATTGTTTGAGGCCCGTGTACTTAGATTTAGGTGCACGTTAAAGAACCCCAGGTGGTTGAAATTTCCAGAGCCCTCCACTACGGCGTCTCTCATAATCATATCGTGGTTTTGGGACGTAAAACTCCAGATATTATTATTGACGTTCCGGCGCCGGAACGTGCACGATGCCAACTGCGTAGGCGCGCCCTCACGCCACGCCCGCAACCGATCAGAGCCTTTCGCTCCTGCAGGGGATGGACAGGCAGAAAGAAACAATGATGGAAAAAAAGTAGTAGGTCGGGCACGCACACGCAAAGCTTCTTCCCGACAGAGGAAGTTCTCCTCATTATTTTTTATGATTGAGCATTACTTAGCTCACTGTGCGACCCTGCCGTCATTAGAAGGCCGTGGCAGAAAAACGGCACACTTATTACATCTCCTCCATTAAAAAAAAAAAATGCTGCCACGGTAAGGATTCGAACCTCTGCCTCACCACCACCAAAGCAGGCGACAGTAGACAATTATCGTTTAGCGTTTTTAGCGTTGCCGTGCCGCAAACGTTCGTTGCGGATTACCCAAGCAGCTTAAAGCCCATTGATCTTGAAAGTAGCGACACTCTCCTCCGCGCGCGCGTTTTCCTCCTCAATTCTCCTCGGATTTCTCCCCTCCCCTGGCCGGCGCGGTGCACACGGCACGCTGAACCCTCCACTGACTCGCCGCAGCCGCATTATAATCACTGTGCGCGCTTGTTTAATCGGCCCCTTCAAGCATTAAATGAGAATCTGCCCCTGAAGAAACAGTCGTGACGAAAGTGGGCTTCCGACAGAACATAAGAAACAAATATATATTTTTTTAAGACGCTTCGAAGCGATTCCAAAAAGAAGAATGAGTATACCAACTGGCGGCACAGCGGTTTAGTTCTCCGTCGCTGCTTCGGCTGTCCGTAACACGGAGGTGCAATAAGCGCATATAATGTAAGCAGCATAAAGTATAGTCAAGAATTTCGTTCCTAATTATTGTCTTGATGAGCTCAAAGAAGGTAGCCAAGAAGGAATGTGGTGGTTTACTTAAATTGCTGGAAATGAGTGGGCCCGAGGCCTTTTTGTGCCAATGCCGCTGTCGGACACGTACGCATACACACGCGATACAGACACGCACGCACATAGACACCCACGCAAGTACAAACGAGATACATACATGCACATACATACACACACATACACACGCGATACAGACACGAACGCACATATACACACGCGCACGCACGCGATACAGACACGCACGAACGTACACACATGCGCACAGACGCGATAAGGACACGCACGCACATATTACCCACGCACGTACACACGCGATACAGACACGCACATACACACACACAAACACATACGCACGCGATACAGACACGAACGCACACATACATACATACACACGCGCTACAGACACGCACGCGCATATGCACGCGATACGCACACTCACGCGATACAGACACGCACGCACACGCGCACATACACACACGCGTGTACAGTGGCGATAGACACGCACGCACATACACACACGCGCGAATATACGCACGTGCACACGCAGGCACACACATACGTGCGCACACTCATATACGCAGGCGCCAATACAGACATGCACAAACGCACGCAGGCGCATACATGACCACACATACGTGCGTGCACGCACACACAGGCGCGCATACACATACAGAAACGTACGCACACGATGGCGCACACATACACAAACGTAGGCAGACGCAGCGCACACATGCACTCAAACACACGGAAACACGTGCGCGCACGCACATACACATGCAAGCGCACACATGCACACATACAAAGCCGCATGCACCCACACACACATGCCTGGAGGGTTCATGGCGTGCGCGAGCAACTAAGAGCGCGCGAAGTTTGCTTGCGCGCTCTTTTCGTGACGTCAGCGTCAGCTGACTATGAGGTATCGCGCGTCACAGCCACTCAGCGAAAGAGAGGGAGAAAAAAGAGGAGGTCGACGGCGCGGCGAGGGTGTAGCGGCGTGGATAAAACAGCGCCGCTACTTTCGAAAATCAAGGGGCTTTAAAGCAGCTGTCACTGCGGCGTCACCTAGCCGAGGATGAACGCGTTAAAGAAAAGTGCAAAGAAAAAATATTGAAAATGCTAGACTGTATCCCCGCATGCAGCAATACTATTAACTTTTAGTAATATTAATGTAAATAAATATGAACCACGCACCAAAAGAGAAAATTTATGTATGCAGATTTGTTAACACCGATCTTCTGGCCTAGGAACGTTCGAAGTGGGAAGCGATCTCAAAAACTCCGCTATGTTATCCGTAATACTCGGTAGTCGAAACTGCCTGAAGACAAGCGAAGCCATTTAGCGCAGTCATTTACTGCGAACGAAGTTAATCCTTCAAAAGCAACGCCAACTAACGCTGGCGTCTGAAAACGCCGCCATGTTATACGTGCACTACGTAAACCACGCAAACTGCCATGCGCCGAACTGTCTGCCCAAGGAGACTTCCGGTGCGCCACTTCCGGTAGTACTTTTTCAACGGTCCCAGGTGTGTTTGCCCGTTGTGTTTGGGCTTGTTGCTCTATTATTTCTGGCGCATTCATTCAGATGTGTTTGGAGCGATGTCTAGGGACTATATGGAGGGGCTTGACGACGTCGCGCGGGATGTACAAGCAGGAACTGCAGTGGCGAAGAGAAGAGTTGCCTGATACGCTGGATAGGGAAGTTGTGCAATTCAGCTTTTCGACTGGAGCTAGAAACCTGTCTCTGTTACAGCGGCGGACATATTTATGTAGTTTGGCCTAGGCACACAAAATCACGATAAAATTATTATCGCGCTTGTGTCAATCCAGGCACTTTTGATAGAGACCGGCGCCGATCGGAATCGATCGTGATACAAAGTGTTAGGCAGGCCCGTAGCCAGAAATAGCATCGCCACTGCTCCATAATCAAGGTGCCGTGAGTTGATGAGTGTGCAAAAGTGTCCAGTATTTTAGTTGTGCCTAGCCAAGACAGCTGAAATAGATTCCTACTTTAGTCTCCTATTAGCCTGCTTCACTTTGCTTATCATATGGCCGCTTGCAGCGATCTCGGCGTAACAAGGCGAGCACATAGAGAAGCCCAGCTTTCAATTTTGCCCCGTTACTTGATCTACCTCACCAGGGAGATGGTCAGCGGCCACGGTTTTCTGGACTAAGAAGGCTGCCCACCTGCGAAGGATTGTGTCTGTTCCTAATAATGTTTACTTCTCTCTCTACCTCTCTGTCAGCAACGATGAGTTCACAGAGAGTTGTACAGGCGCAAAAACAGCTCAATGTCGTTATACTACAACTGAAAGTATCTATATTATACACATATAAATCCATCTCGCCCGCTGCTATAAGCAGCCGCTGCCAATTTGATTTAGCGGGCAGCCTTCTTAAATTACGGTCAGAAAGAGACACTGTCAGGCTATTCCGAAAAAAAAAAAAGTTATTGTTCAGCACAGTAATGTGCTGCTTATTGCGTACACTTCATTTTTACGCCGCGAGTTCTCGCGGACTTGTGATGCCGCGTAACAAGGAGGCGTTTTTATGGCACATTAAAAATTTTTGACGAATACCGAAGAACCAATGATAAGCAATACGCCGTATTTAAAATTCATTATTACTATTTTTTACGCAGTCATGCGTAGGTGGTAATTACACGGTGGATCACTTACGCTTCATTTGTTGCGCCGTTTTAGGAGCAGGTGCTGTGAGCATGACCCAGAAAATTTCGACCAATCATTAACAGCTAACGACGTATACGGAAGGAAACAATGCGGGGTAGCTTAACGTTATCATCGGCCACATTTTTTCTAAGAAAATTTGAGCTTACACAGTTTACGTAGGCTATTTACTTGGAGGAACCGGAGGAGAAGAGTAAAGGGCCACTTCACCGCTTTTCCGTGCACCCCCACCCAAGCTGGGAAACGTAGGAGGGCAAGGAACGACATCTAGTATATAAATTCGTCATCATTTATAATACTTTAACTATACACAATCAGCTCAATGTGGCTTCCTTAAGTATTAATCGAATGAAGTTGGTCTTCTTCTTAAGAAAGACTTTATATTATAGGGCTCTAACACTAAATAAATTGGCACTCGGCTTATACTGAAGACTTCAGCGAAGCACCTTGCTTTGTCAGCCACGTTTTATTTAATAAGTGAGAATTTAAGGTGCTAGAGTCATAGCAGGTTCTTCATACTCATCGCAACTACAACGCCAAAGTAAAACTAGGAAGTTTGGTGATGCAGTGCTCAGATGATCAGGTTAAATTTGAGTGTACTTTTTAAACATCACTGTACTATTTCCAAAATGTTATGAAACACTGTTGTGTTGTCGCGGTATAGGGCGGCCCAGCCTGCACAATCTCTTTGTGCAGATTCTTCCTTAATTTAAAACAGTTTTGAAAAGCAAGTCATCTAATCATCTCTATGAATATAACGAATCACCTCAAATCAAACATTATATATATATATATATATATATATACGGCGGACAGAGTGAGTATTTGAGTATTCGCCTTTGATGAAGTGGGCAGAACAAATCTACGCGCTCTTTTGTGGGAATCCAGTTATTGTCGCTTGATCGCTGCAATCCAGGCGCTCTTCCTGCCTTCATCTGTCGGGAAACAGAACGTTTTGACTTGCGATAGCAAATTAGGTGCGGATCGCAGACTGCATCCTGGCACTACACATCAGTGCCCGAGTTGCGAGCGCTTCATCGGAAAAATTCTATCCGTGGAAAATATCGAAACACAAGCAGCCGCGGCCAGCAACGCAGGCTAAAACCACGCTAAAACAAGTCAAACAGGAAGTTTTCTAGGGAGAGTTTTCGGTGAACGCACAATGTTGCCAGAGAACGGCAAACGCTATACGGGTCGTTCAGCGTACTGCGCATGCGCATACCGATCCCGCTATTACACTAAGCACATTATTACGCTAAGCCCGTTAAATTATAACTGTCTAGTGATGAATGGCTGTGCACGTAGTTGGGCTCTACCTGGCGGCCGAGTAGAAGGCGCTGCCGCCGCTGCAGCTCGCCGTGCCAGTCCTCCTCTTATACTTGATAAAGGAGGCACTGGCCCACGTCAAAAAACCCCAGGTGGTTCAAAATTGATCCCGAGCCCCTCACAACGCCGTGCCTCATAATCGCAATGTGGTGCTTGCACGCCAAATCCCAAAATTTAATTAAATTTTTATTAAAACTCTGATGCACCACAAAAAGGGTTGAGGAGGAGGTGTTTCATGCGTTTCTTTCTAAAACTTGCCCCCAGTACACGCCGTCTTTTAGGGAATACGAACGCACATTATTAAAGGGGTACTGCCACAAAATTTCGCGGCCGAGATAGCCTGCGGGATCGATTCCCGTGAACATGCGTATATCATCTGCAAAATATCAACAGCGAATATAGCTTGGAAGGTATTTTAAATGAATTTTGGAGTTTGCGTGAGCGATCGACACCCTCAAAGGTGACCCTCGGTGACCCCCTACTTCCCTCACGTGACCACGCTGCAACAAGTTATGATGTCGTCATAGCCATAGAGTTTCCTACAATACTCACTAGAGGGAACTCTGGCGCTAGTGTCTATGGGAGCTGCAACGCATGACGCTTCAGCCAGCATGGGAATGATGGGTACACTGTAAACCACTTTACACCCCTATGGGTGTAACTTGGTGTCTATAACTCACACCCCTACACCCCAAGAAATAGGTGTACCAAGCAGGATTACACCTATACAATGGGTGTAATTTCGAACTTTCACCCAATGGGTGTGGTTGGGTGTAAAAGCATATTACACCCAAATGAAAAAAAGGGTGTAGGGTGTAAAAGCACATTACACCCAAACGACAAAAAGGGCGTTAGGGTGTTTATGCACAATTACACCGAAACACCCCGGCAAAAATTTCCATAATTCGAGTGGTTCCCCCCTCCCAGTTTTCTCCCATTGAAACGCTAGAAAGCTTGCCGTTTAGCTAGTCCTATCAAGGGCGCATGACCTATTATAGTGGCTCCTGCCACAGAAGGAAAATGCTGGCAGCAGCACTGATTTTATGGTGCATATGAAGCACGGCATATATGGCCCTTACATATACAGTGCAATCTTGACTGAACACAAAGTCATTACCTAAAATGTGTTGACACATATTGCAAGATGTTCACACAGTTATCCAATAGTACAAAATAAAGTCAAGCTTTAATAAACACAGAGCTCGTACATCCGAGACAAATTCTACGGTATTCAATGACCTTTCTCGAGTGTACGGAGCGGCATCGCGTATGCCGCCAAACAAGGAGCACAAATGACATGGAGCACAAATGACCAAGGCGTTTGTGTCAAAATATGAAGCAAGGGCGTTATTTCCACTTCATAATGAGGAATTCAATTTAACATGCTTTATTGTAACACAGCCGTATAGTGCAGTATGGGTCTTAGAACAAGCTACACCCGTGCGAGTGGGGTGTAATAGATGAAACCGCCCTCGAAAAGGTGGCAATTACAGGGAGAAGCACAAATGAACCTTCTTCCCTGTCAGCCCCCTTGGGGCACTACAGACACCTGGTCCCTTTGGGCGCACCGCAGAATGAATTTTCCCGCTGTAGTTGCAGTTCCCAAGAAGGGAAATAATGGTGCCACTTCTTATACCTGCACTTATGCAGTTGATAAAATAAGGTGCCATCGTCTTAAATGGGCTGCATAACATCAGTGTATGTGTTTGGAATCAACTGGAACACACAAGGTACGGTCTGGTCGTTTTCCTGTTAAGGAGATGGTTCAGAAATGTGCAATCCCTTGATGAGAAAGTGGATTGAAAAAGTTTCAAAATTCCAGCAGTGCCCACACCATTGTGCCTGTTGCCGACTTTCTTAGTAGGGTAAACACTGCCATCACACAGCTGTAGCTGATACACGAGCAGGGTATCAATGCTCCGTGACAACTCACGGAACATTATAAGGACTCAGAATGTCGTTTTCCACAGCAGGTCTCCATATTACCTCTTTTCTGGGAAAGTACATGAGTGAAGTAGAAAACTGTGCACATTGCTGGAATTATGAAATATTTCCCACTTTCTCAAAAGCAATGAATTGTGGCTCCAACACAAAAAAGTGAGCAATCGGGCCATGACGCTCACGTTGCAGCGCATGCTGAATGCGGTAATATGTAGGAAATGCATGGGAATAGGGACGTTATGACCACGACAGCACTGCAGAAGCATTACCTACATAACAACAGTAGAATCAAATTTTACACGGGCATGTTCAGAGATATTTAAAGATTATCCCTTTCCAAGCAAAGACAACAGAATCATTGGTAATTGAATAAAACGAGTATTTATTTCTTTTAAAAAATATTGACAAAACTTAAAGCTTGTGATATAGCCCAAAATTAATTTTAAAACAATATTCGATGCACTGATTTCACTGACAAGTACTGGCAGTTTTGTTAAGCTAAAGTTTCAATAGAAAAAGATCTCAATTATTAAAACTACTGCAAAAAAGTCACAAAGTCCTTTGAATATAAAAACTAAGCCAATAACCACAAAGTGGAATGACCTGCGAGAACATGATGAAATCGGCAGAGACAAAATGGCTAGTATTAAAATGTCACAAGAAAATGAGCAAGAAATTGAAATGAAATACTAGTACCGCCATAGTATTCGTTTCTGTATAATGTAAAACAAATAACTACTCGTTACCATATGAAAATATAACTTTATGGCTTAAGCTCGAGTTATAATCACAGGTGGCGACATACTTTAAGTAGAAGCTAAGGCCTATTTTCTAGGCTTTCTTGAAAATGTTCAGGAGCTTTACTACTTGTGCCCTCGGAGTCATTACCCACTGGCCAAGAAGGAGCCATTCAACAGCGACGAGAACGTTGAACGCCTTGTGATGGCAGTCGATATTTAACAGCCAATGTGCTGCCATGAGTGCAGCTACTCATTCTTCGGCATTGGACACACTGAAGAGCAGTTCTTTGTCCACATGGAGGAAAAGCTTGCTTGCATAGGGAAGATCGGGGCCATCGTACACAATGCAAGGTGTTATTGGAACGCTCTCTCCCTGCATGACAAAAAATAAAAAAAATCATTGTCTGGAAAGCGCTACGCAGACTTCAATCATTTGTTTCAGTAAATAACAGTTTCTGTACCGTGTACTATCGTGAGTAATATGAGCTCGAACATGCGACCACGTGGAAAATAGCCTCAAAACTGAGATAGGGTGATACGTGGATGGCACTGCCGAAACTGGAGGGGAGAGGGGGGGGGCGCTGTTCCGCTGACTGTTGGTACTCCCGCCTCGCTAGCGTTGCTGCGAGATATCGACTGATTGCGTGCCAATGACCGCTAGCAATGATAACAAAATAAATAAATGAGGCGCAGCAAAATCCTCAGCCGACACCACCGAGATACCGATTAGGGTTGCCACCTTTTACCGAAAAAAAAACCGGCCCTTCGGGGGGGGGGGGGGGGGGGGGGGGGGGGTAGTTAACAGGAGATTAAAATAATGTTGAACAATAGACGCTATGTCAATTCTTCGGCATGCATTGCCATTTAATGTAACATTGCTTTCATTGAGCCAAATAAACCTAATGCACAAACAAAAGCAGCACACTCAGCTAACCATGCAACTAGCCTAATTGCTGACATAAAAGTACCCGTGATTGGAATGAAGCTTCGCTTATTAGTCTGAATGTGCTGCACTGAAAAGGAACCACAATGCTTCGTCCATAAAAAAAGCTCTTCTTTGCGTCTGAATCCAACAGGCCATTGGCGTTATAGTTAAGGAACGTTAAAATGTGCCTATTCCACAAAAATGTCGGATATGCATGTACCATACACGCGCAATAATATGCTCTATTCCAACGATCGCTAGACTTGAAGGGATCCCAGAAAGTGGTTGACTAATAGCGTAAGAGTTTTGGTGATTGACGATAAATATTTACCGTCGTAGTTGTTAAACTACGCGGTCGGGGACTGACCGCCGGTCAGTCCCCGACCGCGCAGGTGGAATTCCTCAGTCAACACGTGCGGTCAACACGGAGAAGAGTAAAAAAAAAAAAAATACTCGGGATACGATGAGCAATAAACCGGCCAATGATGGCCGGTCTTAGGTGCAAACCGGCGACCGGCCCCTTGTCTAAAAAACCGGCCCGGCCGGTCCAAAACCGGGCAGGTGGCAACCCTAATGCCGATGCACAAGCATGGCCTGCACACCGTGGCAGGCTACGTCACAGCCGATATCTCAGCAGCTACCTAGTCTGATGTGGCTGTTGGCGTTGATGGGAATTCATATCACCGCTAGCGGCCACTGACACTCTCCAAGATGCTGTTTCGCATCAACAATATCGAAGCGGGAGGGTCAACAGCTAGTGGAAGCGCGGCGCCCTTTCCGTTTTGTTTCCGACAGCCGCCGCTGCGAATCAGCCGACGTAAGGTTCAAGGGTGTTCGCCACGCGCTCGGGTGTTCGAGCTCATATTGCTCACGATAGGACCATCCAAATATGAAGCTCATAAAATGCCCCATATGGAACTGGAGAGAATTAATAGCTTTTTTACGTGCAATTAGCTTGTTTGGGAAAGAGAAAGTACTTTTTGACAAATATCATCCGCATTTTTAAAGAAAAAGGAGCATTCTTTAGTGGCATGAAGGATTCCTGCACATCGATAAAAAGCATATAAAACAAAACTATGCACAAGGACTTCTCTTCAAGGCTGCAACGTGCAGCCTTGAAGATGACTGGAGAATTTAAAATATCTTATAAATCATTAGGCTTGTCTTTTACCAAATAATATCATTGGAGGTGGTCGTACAAACTGCGTTTTTAAATGTTTGTACACGTAAAAGTATTTAGCGAAGTTACAACGCCAAAGCGAGGCGAGGCGCATATACCTCTTCATAACCACAACAAAATAATGAAAGCTAGACATAATGGAAACAAACAGAATAAAATAAATTGTGCTCGAATGCGGGCACTCAGGCGTACGCACGAAGGGGGGGGGGGATGCGCCCCCCCCTAATCAATTCAGACAGGGGGGGGGGGCGCAAAGTCTGCCCCCATACTTTGACATTTTAGTAAGGCGGGGGGAGGGGGGCAGCGATTAACCTTCCTACTCCCCTCCCCCCTGATGGGGAACCCTGCGCACGTCTAAGTGCACACTGATGCTCGAACTAGCGCTTGCACAGTTGAGGTAGTTAAGGCGATTCGGCCACACATAGACATGAAAAATTCATTCGAACACAAGTCAAGTTTAACGAACGGCTCCCCGTGCACGGGTGCCGGCATTATCAGGAAACCTATGTTACGGATGAATTAAAACATCGGTACGAATTTAACGAAACGGAATGTATTAGCACTTAGGCGAGCTTCGCGCGGCGTACCTAAAACGAAGCAACATGCTGCGTTAAAATGACCCACACGCATCAACCCGATCATCACGGTAGTTTTAGCGCACAAAACGAACACAGACGGAAAAGAACGACACGGACACCATGTCGTTGTTTTCTGTCCTGCTTTTTTTTGCTTGTGCGAAAAAAAATGCACTTGAATTACCAACAGGCCGAAGCATAGGCGCCTTAGACACGCTTGACGCTTAGAGGTAACAGGTGCCGTCACAACCCAACTATTCTTAAATCAAAATAGTGGTTTATCGAGAGCGGGGCCCCCTTCCGCCGACAGAAGGGCACCGCCACAACTGCGTTCAAATCCCCCTCCGAATCACAGCCGCGCATGCGCACACTGATTTCAACACCAAACAAAGCAAAGCTTGCCCGCGCCTAATGTCACACAACTTTGCCTTCATCCCGATGAAACAATACACTCACATATGCTCGCTACGTTAACAAATGCTCACCGATCGTCAACCAGTTAAGAAAAGCTTAGTTAACGGCATTAGATCACGCTCTCGGAGTAAACAAAGCGCTGGTCGTAGCAACGTGATAGTGGTACATACCGTTTCAGTTCGAGTGCTCCACGATATCAAGCTGCAGGTCTCCCTTTGAGTATAGTGCATCTTCGTAATAAGCAGCACTGGCAGAAGGTAAAGAACGAGCACACAGCGCAGTCACACTTCAAACAACCAAAACACCGACTGCAAAACTCGACCGATCGGGAGGCGATGCACAACACACGCAGAAAACGGTTGAGTCCGGCGGCGTGTCTGAGCATGTCTGAGCGCGTTGCATAAGTCACGTGGTGATAGAGCTGTTCCGCGCACGCGCGGCGGCGGCGGCTGCGCCGGCCGAGGAGGTGGCGCCCCGGCCGTTGTCGGGTCGCGTGGGCGCAGCTTTCTTTCTGCGGCAGTGTTATGTTTTGTTATGCTTTACACAGTGTATTTGAATCGCAGTAAGCATTGCGACGACACAGTAAGAGCTGCATGACTACAAGCAGGGCTTAAAGTCTCTCTTCACTGGAGGGGGGGCCCTCACAAAGCGGCAATATATATGTATATACCGGGTGTCCCAGCTATCTTTAGCCAAGGGTTAAAAAATACAATATTAGAGGCAGGCGAGTGAAATCAGTTGCAAATTGCTGACAGCCACCTTGCGCGCTACAGACAATTTTTTTGTTTTGTAATTAACTAATTTGTTAATTAGGTCGATTTAACTAAATTGCTAAATATTGACTTTACGCAAGAAATGCTGCTTGCAAAGTTCGAGAGCGTCCTCAGAAACCCCAATCGCATCATTTGCGATAAAGAAAGTCTCACGTATACCATTTTTTCCAAGCTTCAAAGAAAAACCGCGAAATACAAAAATAACCACGTGACTAGCGCGCTCGCGCGCCGCGAGAATGCTGCCCTCAGCCGAGGTTTGAACGAACGAACATCACCTGCGGCCGGGACTCGCCGGCTCCGTTGCAGCGGTAGGCCTAT
The DNA here is from genome assembly GCF_013339695.2 of Rhipicephalus sanguineus. Classification (NCBI taxonomy): domain Eukaryota; kingdom Metazoa; phylum Arthropoda; class Arachnida; order Ixodida; family Ixodidae; genus Rhipicephalus; species Rhipicephalus sanguineus. The sequence goes on from NC_051176.1 coordinate 178,490,577, forward strand.
AAGTGGGCGGTGGTTTCTTGGCCCGTTGCCAGCCAGCTGCGCGCGTGACGGTGCAAGTTGTAGCGAGCGCGAGCCAAGAAACCACCTTTAACTTATCGGCCTACCGCTGCAACGGAGACGCCGAGTCGCGGCCGCAGCTGATTTCGTTCGCTCAAACCACGGCTGAGGGCAGCATTCTTGCGGCGTGCGAGCGAGCTAGTCACGTGGTTCTTTTTGTATTTCGCGGGCTTTCTTTGAAGCTTGGAAAAAATGGTATACGTGAGACTTTCTTTATCGCATATGATGCGATTGGGGTTTCTGAGGACGCTCTCGAACTTTGCAAGCAGCATTTCGTGCGTAAAGTCAATATTTAGCAATTTAGTTAAATCGACCTAATTAACAAATTAGTTAATTACAAAACAAAAAATTGTCTGTAGTGCGCAAGATGGCTGTCAGCAATTTGCAAGTCATTTCACTCGCCTGCCTCTAATATTGTATTTTTTAACCCTTGGCTAAAGATAGCTGGGACGCCCTGTATATAATCTCAAAGAAAAGATCGCCTAGCAGCGATCTTTTCGCCGCTAAACTGATGCTGCTGTGGTCTCAGCGGCTCTGCTATGCGGAGATCGTGGGTTGTTGGCAGGGGCGTAGCCAGAAATATTTTTCGGAAGGGGGGGGGGGGGTTCAACCATACATTATGTATGTTCGTGCGTGCGTTTGTATGTGTGCGTGTATATATGCGCAAGCAAAATTGAAAAATTTCGGGGGGGGGGGGTTTGAACCCCCCCAACCCCCCCCCCCCTTGGCTACGCCCCTGGTTGTTGGAACGCGGTGCGAGCTGTCATAGCGAAGAATAAGCGCAGGATTTCTCGATATATCGGTCAAGATCCACTTTCGCGGTCGTATTATCTAGTTTTGGCAAAAATGTGATGGTATTAAACGCATGAAAATACATTATTTTCAAGGGATGTTGGCAGGAAATAAAAAAGAAAACGTATTATGCAGAATCGTGTCAACGAGATTTCACTGTATATGTATGCTATAGATTAATCGTTAGGAGAGGTGTTTGCGATGATCACAGTGAAGTGAAGCCAACTGTCTCTAAACTGAACAAATGCTTATGAATGCTAAACAAATACATATATTATTCCGAATGTATTTCGGGCATTCATTCAACGTGTGAATCCAATCAAGCAATAAATGAAATTAATTTTGGAATGATTTCTCAAAAATAAATCGGGATGTAAAGCCTTAAATATATGTGAGTAACATCAGTTGACATCAGTAAATAAGTAACATCAGTTGACTCACTGCATTCAGAACCTCAGGCACAACAATGGTATATTTTATTTTCACTACCACTTGCCTAATTAAGTGGGCAAAATACATGCGTCTTTGCAAATACAGCAGACTTGTGATGCACAACTAAAAGAATGAAAATCGAGTGGCAAGATTAGCACACCAAGGTGAACCGTTACTGATTCACGAGCAGGTAGCTTCACACTCAGGTGCCTCGTGAAACAATATGCTGTGCCAAGACGCTCTGTCGAACAGGGTGGTGACCCGTGGTTCCAGGAGGCGTTGCCCGTGGTGTTCAGTGTCTCAGTTAATTGCATTCAGTAGTACAACGATACCTGTTTACACCTATGGGTCAATTCACTGCATGAATTGACCCATAGGTGTAAAATTCAAAAAACACCCATGGGTGTTTAACAGAACATACACCCATGGTACACCCAAAAATTAAAAAAGGGTGTGCGAAGGGTGTGCAAACAAGACATTACACCCTTTCGGGTAATATTGACAGAAAAAAGGGTGTACGATAGGTGTTTTATCGCAAATACACCTATAAGGGTGTGAAACGGTTTGCAGTGTAGTACACAAATTTGTCTAAACTTCGTTCTTTCGGCTCCGTTTGGCTTCGCGTCGGCTGCATCTGCTTTGTCGCAAAACTAAATTCAGCAAAAGTCAGCAGTTCGACTTCACCACTAACTTTTTTAGGCTAACCAAATCAAACCTGGTCACGAAGTTCACAACGGTCTATTCTTTTATCCGAAACGAACGCCAAAACACAGCAATAAACAAAGCCACAAGTACGTTTGGAGCCGCAAGCACGATGACTGGGCAAATCATTCCCATGGTAGCTGAACGATCGGAGCGCCAGAGTCCCCTCTAGTTAATTTTAGGAAGCTATGGTCATAGCCGCCATTTTTAAATGCGAAGCATTTCTTAGCGAACTTCTGCGAGTTTGAGCGCATCCATCCATCCATCCATCCATCCATCCATCCATCCGTCCGTCCGTCCGTCCGTCCATCCAATCAATCCATCCAATCAATCAATCCAATCCAATCCATCCATCTAGCCGCCTACGACTTTGTGCTCTCCTGGCCGTTTCGTTAATCGGATGTATACCAAAACTGGTATGGAATAACATGCCCGTATTACGAACATAAATGACAGGTCATAACATGAAAATCATGACATGCATGTCATTAACAGCATGATTTACATTACGCGGCCTTGGGGCTCTTGCGGCCATTCCGTTAATTTCATATATACGAAAACTGGAATGACGTGACAAGAGTTCATGGCGAACATAATGACAGGTCCTAACGTGCAAATCATGACACGCATGTCATGCGCGGCATGATTTATATGACATGGTCTCGGGCGCTCGCGGCCGTTTCGCTAGGTTGAAATACACGAAAATTGGTATTGCGCGATGTGCACTTTATGAAGAACATGAATAACAGGTGGTAACATGAGAACCATGACATGCATGTCATGTATGTCATGATTTGCATGCCACGCTCATAGTGCATTCGCGGCCGTTTTGCGGGCTTGATATACACCAAAATTAGTATTGCACGACGCGACTGTATGACGAACTTAATTTAGAGGTGGTAACATGAAAACCATGACATGCATGTCATGTATGTCATGTATGCATGTCATGTATGTCACGCCCATCGCCCAATTTTGTAGCCGACATCCATGACATGCGTCTGTAATATACCCTCGTCTATTTGCTGTTGGTGTGATCTCTTGAGTAGCATTGTTTCTTTAATCTATTTTCAATCATGTTCATCACATGTTTGTGCACTTTTGACCTTGTATAATCACACATCTGTATTAGTTTGCCTGTTTACATAATTTTCATTGATGTTTGTTAAAATTCCGCGTATCTTTGTATACCCACTCCTGCCATAGCGCACTTAGCGCTGCAGTATGTGTAAATAAATAAATAAATAAATAAATAAATTTACATGCCACGCTCATGGTGCAATCGCGGCCGTTTCGCTGGCTTGATATACACCAAAAGTTGTATTGCACGGCGCGACTGTATGACGACTGTAAATTAGAGGTGGTAACATGAAAATCATGACACGCGTGTCATGCACGACATAATTTACATGCCACGCTCATGACGTACTCGCGGCCGTTTCGCTAGATTGATATACATCAAAATTGGTATTGTGCGATGTGACTGTATGACGAACATAAATGACAGGTCCGAACATGCGAATTATGTTATGCATGTCATGTACGGTATGATTTACATGACACTATTATGGTGCGATTCCGGCCGTTTAGATAACTGGATATATGCCAAAATTTGTATGGCATGACAGGAGTGCGTGATGAACATAAATGACCGGTCATGCAATGTATATACCAGAGTATACGTTTCATTGGCATGGTATATACCACATCGTGCATGCACGCGTGCGTGGCGAACATGCGATACATGGTGAACTAGATGCCATGGCATGAATGATTTCATTTGGCTCAAAAATAAACAAAGCGATGTATGCAGCTCTTTACTGGCTGCTTCGCATTACATCGATTCCCACAGTGCGTAGGATCTGCCGGATTTTTTTTTTTTTTTTTGCCGCGTTCGCTTTAGCCTACTTCTCGGCGCGAGCAGCCTACTTCTCGGCGGCTGCTCGCGAACCGCACGGAAGTGCGTCACAGTTCTGTGTGCTGACGTGTCGAGCGCTGCACCCGCTAGGTGGTGATAGTTGCACCCGGCCAACGTTGGACCCGGCTGCTTGTCGTTCTTGAAACCGAAACTGACACTGGCCATTAATGAGGAGCCTGTAATTAATTATCTGTCGCGCGCTGCAGCAAACGATGTGCCGTGTTATGACTAACAGGCCCCCAGCAACACACTGAAGCAAAAAAAAAAACGCGAGGCCAAAATTTTTGTGTCAGTACCCCTTAACGCTTCTTTTTAGGCGCGGCGCACAAGCACCAGCAAACAGCAACGATGAGCCGTTATCGAAATGGCTTCGAAGCGTGAGATTTCACGTGGACCTTAGTTTTCAACTATACAGGCTGTTTTTAGACAATACAGATTTTTTATTGCGATAGCAATTATATGGACAGTCTCGGCTGATTTTTGCCGTCGCCGTCGCCGCCGTCATGCTGCGTATATGTATAAGTATGTATATATACATCAATATCCCAAAGAAAAATAAATCAGAAATTTGCTTCCGCAGCGCGGAATCGAACCAGCGACCTCGCAATTCGTAGCGCGGTGCGCTAAGCACTACTCCATAAAGCGTTCATGCCTCAGGTAGGTAACGGCAAGCGTTATATACACACCCTTTACCGTTTGCAGTCCTCCGAGACGGAGGCGCTTATACTCGTTTCTTCATTACCAGCGAGATGGCGTTAGGAGCGCGACGGCGCACTTAAAGGGACCCTTAAACGGTTTTTTGAAGTTTTGTCAGCGTTTAGGCAGGAGCATCCCCAAATCATTCGCACCAGAAATTAAGCGACGCAATGTGTAACAAGGCCGCTACGGAATTTATCTATACCCTCCTCCTCACCACTGCCTTGCACCCCCAACTCACAGACACCCTGACATCACCGGCGATCGCAGCGCTCTCATGAGCGCACTCGACGGTTTGAGCTTCGCCCAGTCATGGTCTCTGTGCGCCGACGAGTTGCGCGCAATCTCGGAGGCCCAACAAAGACGAAGCTCGTGGAGTGGTTGATATCTGCTCCGACAGGTGCCGCCACACTACCAGCAGATCTTATTTTATTCTCCTGTACGGCGACAATCTGCAAAAGCATGCGGACAAACAAAAATAATTCGAGAACGATCACCGATAAGCGTAAATTCGGGCAATGTGGTTGTGTCTTCAGGGGTGACGTTACAGCCACAAAAACGTGGATCGTGGCGTTGAACGGATAGCGAGAGCGCGACGCTCATTGCAGCGACGAGCTGAAGGGATTCCGCTCGCCAGATGCCTCACGAACATTGCACGATGTCGCAGCTTTACAAGTCACCAATTGCTAGAAATTGCTAGATACGTGGTACACAACAAGGCTAGGGCAATTAATTATGTCCAAGAAAAGAAACCGAGATAAACACTGTCGCTCAGCTCACGTCAACATGGAGTACGTTGTAACACATGGCAGACGACGCTCGCTGCCCACAGGAGGTTCAGTGACGTGTACTGGACATATCCAATCAGATCAGCCGCCTGCGTGACGTCGCGCTTCCAATACGACGCGCACTGGAAGTGGGCGGTTTGAAAACGCGTTTGGCTGAGCCGCTGTGATCGGTGGCGATTCGCAGCTTTAAAGCCTTGTAATAAATTACACAGTTTTCGCACAGAGCTTAAATCGGTCTGTAAATGATCCTTAGGACTTGCTCTACCGGCTCAATGTGTTCGTACAAAATCGTCAAAACCGTTTCAGGGTCCCTTTAAAGGCGTCGGCCAGCTCTCTCGCTTCTTCTTGCGCAGGGAGAACCTTGCCCTTGCGCTGTCTGCTCGCGCGGGCGCTCGAACAAGCTACCACAGTGTTCGTGATTCTCAGCAGATGGAGCTACGTGGTAGCTTTCACTGGGCGTCGCGTACGTGTAGCTAAAAGCGTTTCAGGTGTCGTGCACGTAACGTACGTGTACTTTTCACGTTTGCGTATGAGAAGTCCCTACGCACGTGAAATTAAAACTGTCAAGTAGTTGCCGGGTAGTGATGGACGCACGGTAGTGGCAGCGCGTCCATCACGGGCCGCGTTTCTTGCTATCGCATTCATTGCTTCGCCCTTGCGGCGAAACTGTGACTTTTATAAAAACCTTATCGCAGTAAGGCTCTTGTTTTCGCAGACGCACTCCACGTCGAGGCGGAGAAACTGCCGCAGTTAAAACGACACTGTTGCCACTAATTAACAAAAACTCGGTAATTAACTTTTTAATTATTGACTTGAGGCCAGGTGTTCATATTAGAAAGTTGTAGTGCGTGCCAATTTATGGCACACCCATTTTTATGAATCACGAAAGTTGCACGTTTGAGATATTCATGATCGAATTTCAAGGCCGAAATCGAAACTGATCGCGCCCGGCGCGCACAAAGCGCAGCGGAACACCGGGACGACACGTGACAGGGAAGTGATGAAATTCGAATGACGGCGCGCAGAAGCAGAATATGGCCACAAAAATCGGCAAGCATTATGAAATACACTAGTAGACAGCTTAATGTTTGCGTGCGATGGATGGTGCCTATCTGTTTCTTTATTAAAATATAAAGAGGCGCTATTTAACCTGTCTGCAAGAAGAACCGCCGAAGTGGCAGCCCCCGAGTTTTATGATTCTAGGACAAAGAACATGTTGATATCGTGGTTCCCTTGTGCACAGTTCGAAAAACACTACGTGCGAAAATAAGGCGGTGCGCGGGCACAAGTGAGATGTCTTCACGAAAACATACGGCCGCAGCGCGTCTTGATTCAAATTTCGTCGCGCCCTTGTGACGGGTAGTTCCGGTCTGACGTAGCAGAACGGTCGCGCTTCGTGCGCGCTTTGCGCGATCAGTTTCGATTTCGCCCTTGACATTATACATGAATATCTCGAAGTACGTGCAACTTTCATGATTTCTAAAAAATGACTGTGCCATAAATTGGCACACACTACAACTTTCCAATATAAACACCTGCCCTCAAGTCAATAATTTAAAAGTTAATTAACGAGTTTTTGTTAATTAGTTGCAACAGTGTCACTTTAACTGCGGCAAAGTTTTTTTCGCCTCGACGTGGAGTGCGTCTGCGATAACGACAAGAACTTTACTGTCATAAGGTTTTTATAAAAAAATTTGTATTGTCTATAAAAAAAAAAAAAAACCTGTAATAGCGCTTCATTCTCCTGTGACAAGTATTATATAGTCACTATAAAGTTAATAGGTTGCCTGCTTCTCATTTTATCGAGTCCTTCTAATTGTTGGCGGCGTCAGCTGTCAAGGGCACCTAGCTCCGTCCCACTTCGAGAAGCAGCGGTGTTTACGAAAAACCAATTGTTCCGAGCATCATGCATGCACACTTAATGTGACTGAATTATGGGGTTGGTTCAATATGCTAAAACAGCAGAATGGGAAGTTCCGTTTTTTTTTTTTACCTACCCGATGAGCAAAACCCGAATTGAGATCTTCGAGAGCATTTGCTTTTCGTCTCCATTGGGAATCCAGCCGCCGCGAACGATAACACACGCGCGATCTCGTGCGCAGCACAGCAGCATGCGGAGCACTTGACGGACTAAATGCAGGTGCACGGGACAGCTGTGTGCGCGGACTGGTCCATCGTCGACGTATTTAAGAGCCGCAGATAAAAGCACCGCCTCTCGCTGCGTTTCTGCTCATACAGCAACACTCGCGAAAAAAAAAAAGAAAACTGTTTATCGTCAAAGGCACATTCGCAAAGCGCCGAACACTAGTAAAGTTCGCATTACGGCGATAGTAAGCATACCCGGAGTCATTACAATCGGTGTGGTTATGCAAAAGCGGTCGTCTTCTTTCATGGCTCCGAATATATATATATATATATATATATATATATATATATATATATATATATATATATATATATATATACACACTTCCGCTTTGTATCGGCAACTGGCTTAACATGGAGTAAAATGGCAACTTGGGCGAGTTGGTATCGGTTCATACTTCAAATATCAGCGCACCAACAAAACGAGCACACTAAAGGGGAGGAAACGACGCACACAACAAGCACTTGTGTGCGTCGTTTCCTCCCCTTTAGTGTGCTCGTTTTGTTGGTGCGCTGATATTTGAAGTATGACTTAACTTTTTTTTTCTTACCCGTCTGATGTAAAACCTCAACATCGAAACCGGCCACCGCTTACACTTCCTCCGCGCTATTTCAACGGATGTCGAAAGCCTTCCATGACTTCGTACGGCTTTAATTTGCCCTTCCTTGAGAACAAGGCTGCGGCAAGGCGCTGTTTTTTGTTTTGTTTTTGTCAGTGACACCTTTACAGCCTCCCAGCAACCTTCATTGCTTATGAGGAAACCATTCAACGCCATAGGTTGCGATTTAAAGCCCCAACCTATAATGTTTTTTTTTTCTTTTTTTCCCCCAGAATTGTTTGCGACGCCATCATCCAGCGCAGCTGCTCACAGTAGCCAGTCATTTCCGGGTAGAGAAGAAGCTGGCCAACACCGATCCTCGGAAAGCAAGCGCAGCTGCGTGTACTCGCGGTGCGGGTGCCGGCCGGAGACACTGCAGCCACGCTTGCAGCAGCCGACAGCGACCACGCGGGGCACGCGCGCGCATGCAGGTGCACAGGTGGACATGCGCGCGGACATGGAGGTTGCCGATCACCATCCGTCACACAGGCCGACACCGCAGGCCGCCCGCGCATTGAAGCAAACTGCAGAATGGCCCGCAGTGCCGCCTCTTCGCTCGCGCCTATCTCGACTAAAAATAATCCGCCGTGTGCTGGGCGCTGAAGCACGCGCGAGCGAAGCTTAAAGGTTAATAGCGACAAACAACATTCGGGCCACGCGTTCTAATGATAGAAATTAAAAAAAGAAAAAAAAGAAAGAATCCGCCTCCGAGCAGGCATCAGCCCTACCGATAGGCATGCTGGGCGCGACACTGCCGGAGCTCCCGAAACTTTCCCCGTCCGCTTTCTGCTGTCTACGCCGCACAGGACGCACAAACGTCGTCGTATATTCCCTTCTTGTAATGACAACTTCCGAGCGCATTTTGAAGGAGCCTAAACAGCAACGATTTACTCCACCGGCGCCTTCACGAAGTCTGTTTTTTTTTTTTTTTTGCCTAACTATTCAGACTTATACTTTTGTGCCATCACCGTGAATACAAAAATGATAATATTAGGGAAGGCGCGCTACATCTGATGTCATGTTGCGCGTAGATATTGAAGAACGTTGCATGAACTTGCTATGCACTCGCGCGCACGTTCGCATAATTCCCTGAATTTTTCGTTCCATCAGCGTCCTCGCAACGCCATCTGGAAGTCGATAGAAGAACTCCCAGGATCGGTGCCACCGGCACTCTAGATCTCATCTTCTTTCCACCAAGCACGATCGCGTCTCAATTTTTGAACAGCAACAACGAAAACAGACGCGCAAAGATATAATCCGCTTGCGGTCTCGTTTACTTCAAGCAGTCAGAAACTTCTTCCGTGACAAAAGGTATACATGCCAGCTGGACAGTATAGAAAATACGTGTATCTTGGATACTCTTTGGGTATCTTGTATATGTATCATGATATCTTCGGCAGGTGGAGTATCAGTATCTCTATTTCCGATATTCGGCAGGTGGAGTATCAGTATCTCTATTTCCGATACGTCTTACGGAATATCGTGTATTTTAAGATGTAAGATACAACTCTGGCTCAAGTGACAGGCTATTCAACAATTTGGGGCGGTTCAACGTTAATCGAGAATATCACACGTTAACGCAATTTTTTTTTCAAATGACCACCCACGAATGGCTTAGGCAGATGCTGCGGAGCGATGGTAAAAGTAATTATAAAAATTTTAATGCTTAGCTTCCCAGATATACTACGTGGAATGTTGAAACGTCTGAAAAATCAAGTCAACCAGTGCTCAAAGCATACCCTTTCGCTATTTTTATGATTCGGAAATACGTTCTAAACACTTGTGAAATGCACCGATGTTCAAGCCAGCAGGTTCACGTAAAATGGTTGCGTGTGAACGATATGTTTCTCGAACGACAAAACATATCGCTGCAAATTTGAGTACCTATAGATTGTACTTTGCTACGGCTCTTCCATTTGCCGCATATAATACCCGCTTCCATGCTCCGTTATACTATTCAGAATACAAAAACAGGTGCTAATGAAGAACGCAATGTTTTATTGAATTTATTCGGCTGGCAGCGTCACGAGTTCGGTCGCCGAGCGCCCGCATGCTGTTTCAAGTCACTTCATTAAAGAAGAACGATTTCATGGACTATATCACGACAGTTTTCACTCAAGTGCCTATGCATTATCTTTACGAGGCCAGACATCTTCTGCAATATATATTTCCTACCACCAGGTTTCTTTCATTTATTTCATTATTTTGAAACCCGGGGCCGTAGACAACAAGGTAATTACGCCATTATGGACGGTTTGGCTACGAAAACATGGTGAACATTTTCTACGCCATTTGCAGACGCTACCGACGTATACTTTTAACAACTTAGGCGAATAATGAAACTCTCTTGGATATAGATTCGAGCATGCAGTACAGTGTGGCGCTTTGAATCATCATAAAACTTTTCATTTTTGATTTAAGCCTTTGGTGCTTGATGCAGTTGGCTTCCCCTCCACTGCGGCTCACCGGTATGCTTTTTTATCTCTGACTCATATCTGACATTTATAAACTTTCGTACGCCTTCACCGACACATCTGCGAAAATTAGGTTTGCTGGTTATATTTGTGGTAGTTTGCGCGATTTCTCCCTGTGAACCATCCCAGCGATTTTGGGGAGTTGGTAGAAATCTATATCGAAAAAGATATCGTATATCACACCGTTTTCGAACGTACATTTTGGACGTTTCTACCGTACAGGTAAGAGAGGCTAATGATAGTTGTCAAATGATAGTTGGATTATCTTGAATGGTAAGAGGGTTATCGATTGTTACATGGTCAGTGGTGGTCCAGCCACTTTTAGATTTGGAGCAATTTTTGCAGAAGAAAAAGCCGCTTTGAAGCAGATCTGGAGCAGGAGTGTTTCGGCGCAAGTTTGGACCTGAAAAAAAAATGTGACTTGGAGCAGACAAAATAAGAGTTTGGGATCACTTGGAACAGCAGAATAGCAAATCTGCAATTTTTAGTACATATTCTTATTAGTGTGCAAACAGGAAATGCTACCGCAATTGAAATAAGGAGACGAGACCAAAAGCCAGAGAGCACCCAACAATCAAGCTGTTCACGCGAAATAACGTCCTATCCTGGCTTCACTGCAACATGCAAGACGTGTGCTATAAGGGACAAGATGAGCATTTCACATGCGGTTTCAGCGAGTGACAAGTGTCCTGCAAAACGTCATTCCATAGCCCCAGTTTTCGAAAAAAAAAAAATGGGGTGATCCAAACTCTTCCCTGCCGCCCCTCACCCCTTAATTCGGCGGCGGTGATGTAATCGGGGTTCTGCCCAGAGGACCGGAGCCAGCCAGAGTCCCGGGGAGATGTCGAGGAGAGGAGCCCGGAGCTGCTAACAGTAACGTTTATTACATATTTACAGGTAGCGTGTTGCTACATGATGGGGTTAGCATCATGGAAGTTCTCGAGGGGAGCTCCTCGTAGCTTGTGAGAGCTTGAGAGAACTTGTCGGGAGCTTGTCGGGAGCGCATCGGCGCTCGCATTTTATGTCCTGGTCTTCCCAGGGTTCCCTGTAGGAAAAAACAATGGAGGCCAGGACAGTCCAATGAAAATTTCCATCTTCACCTCCGCCCCCAAAAGGGGAAGGTGAAACGCCGCCTCCTTCCCAACCCACGAAAGGAGAAAGAGGCACGTCCAGTTCGTCCCATGGCGAGGGAAAAACACTGTCCACCGCGCACACACGGCACAGCACGAAGACGTTGAGTCTTACGTGGAAGTCAATTTCGTAGTCTGTTGCAATGATGGTTATGCGCGAGGCAGACCACGAATTGTGGAAACAGCGGCAACAAGGCGCCACGGAGAACGTGGGAATGCATCCGCAGACGGTTCTCAGACGCTGGGTCCTTTGTCCGGGGCACCTTGACGACAAAGCAAGCCGCCTCGACGGCCAACAACTCTTCCCAATCCGTCAGTCGGTCAGGCGTGCCCAAAGGGTTTTACGAGGGGCGCAGACAACCTGAGAATAATAGACGAACGACCTTCGTGTTGTCGCCGCTCTTGGGGCATCTCTGCAACCGCTGACCCGGAAGAAACCAGGGTAGTCTTAGCCGCAACGTCTCATGCGTCAAAGCGGCGCCAAGCCAGGCAGGCCGATCATAACAGCCCGTCCACCGTCACAGGAGGTCTCGAAGGGGTTGCAGCACCAAAGCACTCCGCAGAGACCGTAGATCTGCTCCCTTGTAGACGTTGACGCAGGCTGCACCAATCTCTGGACCTGAGCCATGGCCAGCAAACGCCAGAAACGAACCACGCAAGACCCGAGGCACAACAAACATAGAGCACTCAACTGACCTCGAGAAATGCCAGGTTACAGTTATGGTAAAACTCCCTAGAAATTTACAATTGGTGCGCTCACTCGTGAAAATCAAGAATCAGATAACGAAGCCATAACAAACTCAGACCCACTACGTGCGAAGCAAATCAACAGCCTAACGATTTGTATCATTTCCCAGAGAGATTCACAGCGTTCAAGGCACGCAGGTGCTACGGGCGAAACAAAACGAAAGGAGGTAGTTAATGAATTACGCCTCCCACAGGATAAGTAAAACTCAAAATCAAACTTGCGCGTATGAAAATAAAACAAACAGAGAAACAAAAACCTACACTACACTGATGCGCATACTAACAAGTGTGCTGCAATTTACACAAGGTTTATACAGAGGCCTTTACCCTCAGCCTACTTCTCTGTTAAAAATCAACTTGCGCAAAACCCTCTACTCGGGTGTTAGGTTTCGCTAAATGTAAGCAAACACTCAGTTCAACAAGTATCTTAATGTCTGCAGTTATCATGAGGAAGAAAATAAAAGTTACAAAAATTGACATATTCCTTGCTGATCTGCAGACACGCGAACATTAAAAGCAAAACAATTCAAAACTGGATACAAGAGAAATTCTTGGTAGCCTTACACTGTCCGAAAATTATGCGGATAAAATAAAATAAACAAAAGCAGAAACCTACACTACAATGCAAAAACAGAAGATTTAAACAGAGGCTTTTACCTTCAGCCTACTTCTCTGTTAAAATCAGCGCAAAACCCTCTACTCGGGTGCTAGCTTTTGCAAAATGTAAGAAAACAAGCAGTTTAGCAAATATCGCAATGTCTGCAGTTAAGATGAGGAGGAAAATAAAACTCAAAAATCGACACAGTCCTTGCTCATCGGCAGACATGCAAACGTTAGACAGCTAAACAAAACAATAATAAAACTGGATACAAGACAAATTCTTAGTATCCTTCGTGACACTGCGTAATTTAATGCGGCACCCTTTCAGACGTGCTCTGGGGGGACGCGCATACCACAGTTGCCGATGGGCCAGATCGCGACGGAGGGACAAAAAGCCAACCTGTCCGAAGCACACAGTAGCGGTGACCTTTGTTCCGCGGGCTCCGAACTCCGACAAAGACGCACCCGGACGCCTAAGCTTCCTCATTGTGGGCCGCCCAGAGCAGCGGTCACTCTCTCGCAAACTTGGGGGAGGACCCTTGTCGTTACAGTCGCGTACGCACCACCTCGCTTTGCTCCACCGTTTAGCCTTCACTAGGGTGGCTACCTTTACCAAAGATGATGAAACCAGGCGACCACTTCGGCGTCTCTTTTTCCTGGCCCTCGCGACACGGTTTATGCCTAATCTCGATTTGTGCGAGACCCGCAACTTTTGACTTTTAGACAACTTTTTCGGGGTTTCCAGTCTCCGCTCGAGGCAACTTGGACCTTTCCCCTTTCCCCGAAGTTTTCGCTGGCGCCTTTTTCTTTCGGGGCGGCACGGAACGCTCACCGACTCGCCAATAATACTCGGAAGTACATTGCTCAAAACTCCAGGCGGCTCAACTGGCTTATCCTCGGCGTTATTTCTAGCTGTCTGCACTTCAGAAACAACGCTACAATCGACACTTGCTAAACCAGCCGCTCGCCATCAGATGTCTCTCCTTGATGAGAGTCATCACCTCGCGCTAATCTAAGCGCTTCATCACCTCGCGCTATGTTGAGCGCCTCTTCCTCTCGTGGTAAGCTAAGCGCCTCATCATCTGAACTTTTACAGTCTGCTTCATTAGCGCTTTCTGCTTCCGGAACCTCATGAGCAGACTCACAGGCCATCGGATCCGTCATAGCTGCCGCCAATTCGTCACCAAAACAAAGGCCTTTCGAAAGCATATCCACGTCATTCTGAGAGGGATAATGCTCGGGCAGGTTTTGGGACACCAAAGTTTCCGTGGCGAGCAGTCTGAACGGTCCCTCACTTTCCACGCGGGCTAATGGCAAACACACACTTTCATTTTCAACTACTTGCCATGCACACGGGCGTTCCCCTGTGGTCACCTCATTTGTCGAAGAGTACGGATGTACACTATCAAACGTTGCGGCATAGTCCCGCGGTACGTTTTCCTTAACTAATTCCTGAATGGAGGGTTTCAATTGTTCCAGATCATTGTCGCTGCTGTCCCGAAAACAGAGAACATTCCTAGGCTTGCGGCAGCCGATTGCGATGTGACCTAGCTCTTTGCAACGGTGGCATACAACCGGCTTCCTAGCCTTAAACGCCTTTTCTTTCTTTCGATCTTCTGAGTGGCTCACTGTAGACGTGGACTTAGCAGGACTGCCTTTCTTTTTCTTATCTGAGGGTGCTATCTCGTTATTCGGGTTACTTGATGCCTGATAAAGTGCTAAAGCCAATCGCCTTTTCTCATTATCCTGTCTTCTTCAGCCCATCTTTTGTTCTTCTCAACTTCCTCCCAGCACTCCTCAATTTCATCATCCTCCGCCCCGCATTCCTGAATAGCCTTAATCAGCTGTGACTCTCTCTCTTCTCTCCCAACCTTAATTCCCAGCTCTTCACACAGTAGTAAGAGGTCTGGTCTCTCTAGCTTCTTTACCAACTCCATGGTCTTCACGAGTGAGGACTTTCTACCCTGCCGTGACGTTAGGTAGCGAACAAGCGAAGCCTAGACGCACGGTAAAACACTGCCAGTTTTAGAACATGAAAAGCTAAAATGGTGAATAGCTGTGACGTATGGTAGCGGTACAAGCGAAGCCTATACGCACAGAAGATTACACACAGATTTAGAAAACTTCAAAAGCTAAAACCTGGCAAAACTCAAAGAAAGTCAAGCACTCACCATATCGTTGAGGCCCGAGTCAAGCATGGGCTCATCCCGTTGCTGCTAACCAGTTGAATGTGTTCCAGTTGTCAGCAGCATCACACCGCTGCCAGTCCAGTTGATGTAATCGGGGTTCTGCCCAGAGGACCGGAGCCAGCCAGAGTCCCGGGGAGATGTCGAAGGAGAGGAGCCCGGAGCTGTTAACCAGTAACGTTTATTACGTTATTTACAGGTAGCGTGTTGCTACATGATGGGGTTAGCATCATGGAAGCTCTCGAGGGGAGCTCCTCGTAGCTTGTGAGAGCTTGAGAGAACTTGTCGGGAGCTTGTCGGGAGCGCATCGGCGCTCGCATTTTATGTCCTGGTCTTCCCAGGGTTCCCTGTAGGAAAAAACAATGGAGGCCAGGACAGTCCAATGAAAATTTCCATCTTCACCTCCGCCCCCAAAAGGGGAAGGTGAAACGCCGCCTCCTTCCCAACCCACGAAAGGAGAAAGAGGCACGTCCAGTTCGTCCCATGGCGAGGGAAAAACACTGCCCACCGCGCACACACGGCACAGCACGAAGACGTTGAGTCTTACGTGGAAGTCAATTTCGTAGTCTGTTGCAATGATGGTTATGCGCGAGGCAGACCACGAATTGTGGAAACAGCGGCAACAAGGCGCCACGGAGAACGTGGGAATGCATCCGCAGACGGTTCTCAGACGCTGGGTCCTTTGTCCGGGGCACCTTGACGACAAAGCAAGCCGCCTCGACGGCCAACAACTCTTCCCAATCCGTCAGTCGGTCAGGCGTGCCCAAAGGGTTTTACGAGGGGCGCAGACAACCTGAGAATAATAGACGAACGACCTTCGTGTTGTCGCCGCTCTTGGGGCATCTCTGCAACCGCTGACCCGGAAGAAACCAGGGTAGTCTTAGCCGCAACGTCTTAAGGCCGAGACAGACGGTACGATTTTCCATGCGATGCGGCGTCCGACACGGCGGTGGGGAAACCGGAATGGTGACCTTTCATAGCATCGGACAGCCACCGTTCACCCTGCCCCACCGCCGTGTCGGACGTCGCATCGCATGGAAAATCGTACCGTCTGTCTCGCGCTTCATGCGTCAAAGCGGCGCCAAGCCAGGCAGGCCGATCATAACAGCGGCAAGGGTTTTCAAACTGGGTTCTCCGAGTGCTGAACACGAACTCAACAAAATACTGTTTATTTCCACTAATTCACATTTCTGTTAATTTAGAGAAAAAATCTTGCACTGCACTTCAGATCTAACGGAGCCACCAAGCGCCGCTCTTCTGCCTGTGAGCAGCGAGAAACCCACGGTCGGGGCAGCGGCGCTCCGGAGTCCTCCTCATTGATGAATTTGCAAACACAAGGTGACCGCGCTCAGCACGCTCGCAAACGCAGTTTGTAACAAGTGGATGGGAATTATTTAGAAAGTTTCGCAGGCTGAGAGCGAATTTTGTGGCCTCTTTTGGCGACTAATGACGATACTGGCCGTTTAAAGTGTGCTTTATAACAGACACATGAGCGCAGTTACGCGTTATTTGTGAATCTCGGCGCGTCGGTGTCCGCATGCATAGCTCAGTTTCGCCAGTTCGCCATCGCATTTTGTCGGTTTCGCAATCAAGACAAGCGACGAGTTCGATGCGCGCGAGCGGCAGTCCGGACAAGTGCTAAAGGTCACATAGGCTTTGCGTTACGATCGGTATAGACCTTATGCAAAATCTGCTGCCATCCAGCGGCCGCCGTGCGCATTTCCGCCATGTTGAAGGCTAAGCGCGCTCCGCGTGTGCACACACGGAGCATACGTATCGGCGTGTGGCGGCTGATAGGAACGGCAGTGCCGACATATTTTCATGTGCCGTGTTGCTGAAATTGAGGAAAATGGGTTGCTGAAAAAAGATTTGCAGGAAACTAGCCTCCATGCGTTATTAGATTTTCTCGCGGCCGACGAGAAGCGGCAAATCCTTCCATTGCTCCCGCTACTGCTTACGACTAACGCCGTGTTTGACAGCATCGGCACTCATCAGAGAACACTCTTTCGTATCATGCCGGAAAGAGACAGTTTTCACGCCGTCTTGCAGGCACAGACAAACCGGCTTCGTGTACGCGCTCCAAAGCTGCATCGCGGCTACTCGCGCATGCCTGCGCAGTTGGTGACACCATTACTTTGTTCATCACATTGCGTTAACAGTTACATGTTAGGTAGCTCGTGCGCGTCATCGATTCTCATCGAACGGACCGATTATGCCGGAGCGTGTTGTTCGTAGTTTGTTTTCGATTGTGAAGTTTAACAATGTGGCATTTGGTGGGATGCTTTGTGTGCGTACTGCTTCCCTGTGCGTGTATTTTTCAGGCATTTCATGTGCTGTTACTGCGAAATTCAGAGGGGCGGCCCGGATGGCGTGAGCCCCCCCCCCCCTACTTTCTTATTTATTTACCCCCAAGAAGAGCACATATCAGGTTCTCCCAGCTGACGCTGATCCCCCATCTGAAAAATCCTGTATTCATCCCTATCAAATGTTAACAGATGCTTGTGTGTGGCACTTTTCGTATGAAAGTGAAAAAAAAATGCTGTTCCCGCAGATGTGTTACATTCGACCGTGGGTAAGCTACGTTGGTTACGTGCTGACATGGTTTCGCAAGCGTTCAGTCGGCGACGCATTGCTGCTACGGGTTGAAATTGTAAGGCGCCAACAGGCCCCGAAAGCGACGATGTGAACGCGAATATTCTTGGAGGATATTGTTATTTACGAGTACATGTCGGAAGGATATTCAATAAAATACTAGCTAATCGGCGCCTACTTCTCGGAGCAACTAACGCTTTTCATGTTGACTTTTCACGTGCGTGAGAAGCGGACCTTTCTTACATTTTAACCGTGTGGTAGCTCTATGCAAAGCATAGATCGGTGACTACAGCAGCGAAATATGTTTTGTTTCAAAATAACAAGCAGGACAACGTTTCATTTAAAATAAGATGCACAATACATTAGGTCGACGTAGGCTGTCCCTTATGCCTTGAAATGGGTCAACAGCACTTTCTTACCGTCATCGCTGTGGCAAGCCGCGTCGCGCGCTGACGACTCCTCCCAACCATCCTGCACTACACGCATGACATTGCGATAGCTAACAACGCTTCATTGGCTACACTGAAAGCAGACAAAAATTATAACCAAGCGCAAAGCTTCATTCTCAACGACGACAGGCTTACGTGTGACTCGGTGACAAACTTGTACGTTCTCTTTGCGAGGCAGTTCTTCACACTTTATAATTGTCAGCATAAAAACTACGAAATGATGGTAAGGTGTACAAGTTCGTCTGGCGTTTTATGCCCCGATTGCCGACTATCACAGCAGATATAAGCAAGAAGTTACGGCAGCGATAGCAATATGATTCGAACACAAGCCTCCAACATGGCGCCGAATTGGTAGCTTCGTCAAACCTCTGACAGATGGCAGCAATTTTGCATAAGGTCTATACCGAAGAACCTTGCGCCATTCCTTGCGCAGCGCGATTCACGTGAAACATTTTTTTTTTTTGCGAAATATAAAACTTTAGCACGCCCGAATGGTTATTTGCGCGAAGGCGCCGTTCGGTGCAAACGGCAGCCGCGTGGCCGGAGATCGGCGCTGCATTATGCGATACGCATAGTGACTCGGAAAAAAAAAAATTGCCTGTCCACGTATTATCGCCTGTTTCCCTTCAAGCGCGATGATATTCCCGACTGCATACACGTCAAACCGTCAATAACGGCGATCACACGCACACACTTCGGTTAGGCCGATTATAATCAGTGCTGGGCAGTATCGAAGATACATGTATCTTCGATACTATCTCAGATACTCTTTGGGTATCTTGAATCTCTTTCGCGATACGTCTCGAGAGACGTGTATCAGTATCTGTATTTCCAACACATTGAAGAATGTATCGTGTATCAAGATACTGCGATCGCAACACCACGGTGCGAAACAATAAATATTGGTTGAACTCCGTTCCTCAAGCTGATACATGCTCCCACTAACCACCAGATTAAAGCTAAAGACAGTAACATTATTTTGTCTTTTCGCCAGAATGAGCTCTGAGCGTCCCTATTGAGGGAGCAGAGTCGCGTGGTGGCGCTCGCGTCGTCTCGACAGACAAACGCGCGAACGTCTACGCCCATAGGCCATTTTGTTTTCACGGTTTCTTTCTTTTGTCTTTTTAGTTGTGTCAGTGCTATGGCACTTGGCTCTTAGCCACTGTCCCATGCCACGTATTCCAATGCGTGCGGTGTCTTTTGCACAAATTCTGATGCCGCTGAAGTGTCGTTATTGATTTTCTCTTGCGTTGTGCTTCGTTATACGAAGTCTGAAGAAAGCAAGAAAAGGGGAATTGCTTTGCGTCTCGTGGCATTCACACATCGGCGATATGAAGGACCTCGATGCTGGATTGAATAGAGCAAGCATTCGCTTAATAGAAGCTGTTTTGGCGTACGTCTCTTTTTCTTTTATTCAATGAGTTTTCATAATCATAATTGGATTGTGAGCACAAGTTCTTTCTAAGCTGTCCTCTTCCATCCCATACATTACCTATGTCTCTGTATTGCTTTTTTCGTATCTGCTTACGGCAATATGTCTTTAACGTGCTGACGAGGTAAGCTCTCTGCTTTATTCTGACTTTTAGCTGTCTGCATCATATCTGCTAGTGTTTACAGACTTATATTCTACTTAAGTTCACTGTTATGTCAAGGCGACGTTGAGAACAAACATATATTAACCTGCGCGTGCTTAGAGTATACAGAAACAAAAATTCTGCTTACTGCTTGGTAAAATTGCGAAATTGAGTTTTTATTATAATAACGTAAATTATTAGCAGCCATATCAAAGATGTCAGCAAAAGGATTGGAGGAACATTGTTATACAAAATGCTCCGTTTTCCTAATGAGCGTCTCAACGAGTCGGTTTACGCTATTTTACATAGGCACTGAATTTCCTGTGGTCTTACCTTAAATGCCTAATTCTCATAGCTATTAGGGGTTACCCGCAGCGGTAGTCTAGTTGTTATGGTGCCTGAATGCTAACCCGTAGGTCGCGGCGGCTGCAGTTCAATGCCTGTGTGCTTATATTTAAGTTTTTAACACCACGTGGTCGAAATTTCGGGAGCCCTCCACTATGGCCTCTATCATCATCATATCGTGGTTTTGTGGGACGTTAAACGCAACAATTATTATTAGCTCTTGGGGATTTTACTTAGGTATATTTATTTTTCTTTTTTAGTCTTCTCTAAATATTTTTACTGTTACTAATCACCAGGTAATCGGAGCTTAAGTGGCATTATAGTGTAAATAGCGGCGTTGCCCTGCGGCATTTCGTGCAACTATAGAACACGTCTGTCACGTTTCCTGGGCTGCAGATGTTCTCTCACGAAATAAAAATTGTAAAAAGATAGCGCATTACAGAGTACGTCGCTAACGAACGCTTTACGCCAGCATATATGTAGAATATAAAAGCAATTGCAGTTTTATGTCCGACACGATGCGTCGCAAAGATTGTCGCTACCAGCGTTCTCGCTGAAGTACACCTGTCCGGTGATCGGGTATTTCGAAAACCGTGATACGTTTACGGGCAAGGTAGAACTTAACAACGGTCCCTTACAAAAATGCTTATAGAGGTTTAATTAAGGCTAAATTGACTTTTCTCTATAGGATGTATTGTGTTTAAATTGAGCGCCAATTGACTTTTTCTATTGAGTTACACAAGGATATTGGCCACCGTGTTTCTATTGAAAATCATATTTTGCGTGTCAATTTAGCGTCTTTTGTGAGCGCCAATTGACTTTTTCTATTGAGTTACACAAGGATATTGGCCACCGTGTTTCTATTGAAAATCATATTTTGCGTGTCAATTTAGCGTCTTTTGTGAGCGCCAATTGACTTTTTCTATTGAGTTACACAAGGATATTGGCCACCGTGTTTCTATTGAAAATCATATTTTGCATGTCAATTTAGCGTCTTTTGTGCGAGTCAAAAGGAGCTATTGACCAGCTATTGACTGTGTGTACTCAGTTTCAATTGAAACAGTTTAGGGGAGTGTATATTCAACCCTTATTGTGTTCAGTAAAAAGCATCTGGTATGCAAGCGCGTTACGCAATTGTGAAAAATGGTGGCTGAGTTCCTCCGCGTTTAGGAACGTAGGCTATTTGCGACATTTCTTGAAAACTAGCCACTTAAATGTTATGTTTTAGAAGTGGTACCCAATAATATACATTACATGCTATCAGTGTATTTTTTAAGCATTTGCTAGCCATAAGGCTGATCATTCGAATTTACTGTGCCGAACATGAAAGAAAATCTGCATGCCGCCTTCAATGCTTTGCCCTAGCGAGAGTTTTTCCTGGCGTGCGCTGATGTTTCAATGGTTCAATCGTACGAACAAGGTAAAAACTGGGAGAGAAGTCGCAAATTAGTACACGGGCCCACTATTCACCTGAACGACACCATACACGCACATGTACTGTGATGCCGATGTTGTGATTTCTTCACTGTGTAAGCTGCAGCTGACCTTCGGTGTTCTGTAAAGTGTTCAAGCCAAAATGTAAAACACAGATCTGTTAACATCTACATTTATTTTTATGAAAACTCCAATAGAGACGAATGCCATCATTTAGTTGGCGTTGCGCCTGTTTCCGAATAACCAGGGCGAAGCCTGCCTGTAAGAAATACAAAAAAAAAAAGAGAGAAAATGTTGTCATAAAAAATGAAATAGGTAGAAGAGGACGGTTTAATAATGTAAACCACAATAGTTACGTAGTAGCATACTGATAAAACATCCAACGCACAATACTTTTTTTCAGGTTTCATAACTTTCGAATAGAACGTACGAAGGCAGTGAAAATGATAAACTTACCTTCAAAGATAATCAACAGGTGCACGTGGTTTGGAGATCCAGCAAATACAGAAAATGTTGATCGCACATCAAGGTGACGGTGTGTCTCTGCAGCTTTGCAGAAAGGAAGCCACGATGGAGTCGTCCATTTTGCTGCAGGAAAGTTGCGATGCTGGGTCTGATGAACAACCGTTCCGCCGAAACAAACTTCCATGTACGGCCACAATTGCAGCACATGAGCGAAGTAGCTTCTTCACACTTTCGCTGATAGCCTGTGTAAATCGCGGTACTCGCTGTCTACGAAATCAGAGCAAGAGAGATCGCAAGTGCCGAACACGACCACACTCGCGACGCTGGTGAGCAATTCTGAAGAAGAAAGTGCGGCGCGGAGGGATACACAAGAGCTAAAGTGACCGTCAGAAATTTACACGGGTGTAACTCCCAATAAATTCTGCGAAGCTTATTTGTGAACTAAATTTCAAGTATTCGTGGCGCAATATTAGCACCCTATAAAATACAGATTGATCTTTTCCCGCGTTATTTTCTTGATCGCAACAGTAGACGGGCCTCCTTGCACCTGTGCAGTGGAAGTTTCCGACATGCGTTCTCCGAATTCTTCACCCCTGATGGTCCCCGCCACGTGCAAAGAATACCGCCCGCGACTTACCAGACAGGCGAGTTTCGGAACAATAGGGCGCGCCTTTTCCCCCCACGGGAGAGCGGCTTAAAAATGCACGACCATTGAAGGACGCGTTCGTCGAATCCGCAGTCCTTTCGCGTAAGCCGGCTACCACGACGTGCTCGACCCGCATTTTATCGTACTTCTCATGAATAAATAGTAATAAAATAATAATAATAAGGACACTGCTTGTCAAAGCATTGAATACACATTCCGATAAACATTGCATCAACGGTATTTTTGCTAATCTCGGAAGGCAAACTTTTAGCGCATCATTGAAGCAAATGCAAGTGTCGCACTTGACCGCGACACGATCCGTCATAGCGGGTCATATGGCTACGCATGTTTTTTGACAATTCATGGTGAGAAAAACCTTTGATCTTGCATTCAAAGAACTGTTAACTTCCCCTTTACCCCGTCGACAGCCGCGGGGACCAGCAGCATCGATCTTGCGACCTTCGATCAAAGCACCTAGCTCGCTTAATTTTCGTTTTTTCGTTGCTTTTTTTTAGTACTCAACAACGAAGAAGAAAGGGGGGCGGCCGGGAGGGAGGCCCTGCGGTGAAACTTGGCCCTGTACCTAAGGAGATGCCCTGCACATGCGTGCTTCATGATGCTTTTGTAGCTATATAGAACATTATTATATATAAACAAGAAAACTAATTCCAGGTACATTGGGACATTACACCTGTGTGATGCAAAAAAAAAAAGTAAAATGTCATATCGCAAGCTAGAGAAGCATAAAACATAAAAGACTTGAGGTAGCAGGCTCAGTAGCCGGTCAATAATGCATACGTTGAGTTCGAGTCAATTGGCACTTAGTTGTTTGAAAGACAATTTAATGCGTATAGAGTGTGAGTAAATTGGCGCTTAGATTTTTTAAAGTCAATTAAATGCGCAAAGAGTGTGAGTCAATTGGCACTTAGTTTTTTTAAAGCCAATTAAATGCGTATAGAGTGTGAGTCAATTGGCACTTAGTTTTTTGAAAGTCAATTAAATGCATATACAGTGCGGGTCAATTGACGCTTAGTTTATTGAAAGTCAATTTAACGCGTATACAGTGTGGGTCAATTGACACTTAGTTTTTTGAAAGTCAATTTAATGCGTATAGAGTGTGAGTAAATTGGCGCTTTCTTACCTTTAGTCAATTGAATCTGTACCGAGCTGACCCAATAGACAATGCGGTTGAATTGACCTGCAATTGACTCAATACATGCTCGGTTCCAGGTCAATTAAAACTCAATCTGCATTTTTGCAAGGGGTATTTGCACGATTGTGTGGAGGCTTCTTATCGAAGTTCTTGTGATTCGCATCCCGCATCCCGCTAGCTGGTCGGCAAGCAGAGCATCGACTCCACCCAATTACAAAAGCGGCAAGGAGAAACCGGTATCAGCGAAGTGTATAAAGAGCTGTCATGATATGCAGCTAAAGCAACTGCAATAACTTGTGTCGGAACAAAAGCAAAATACCTTCAGCTAGAAATACAAAACTTTTGAGACACTAACAAACATTTCATTCAGATGAAACAAAAATGGTCCCAGTTAATAAACTTCAAAGCGAACATTTTTGTGCACCGGCGTTTAGTGCTACATTACCATATAAACAGATATATAACAACAAATTTCCGAATATATCGAACTATCTTAAGATACAATTGGAATGTATTGTATCGGATACAATCGGCGTTGTGGTATCTTGTATCTGTATCTCAAATACTTCTTGCCTGAGTATCTTCTATCGTATCGCGATACAATTTCAAAGTACCTTTGCCCATCCCTCATTATAATGAGAAAAAGGGCATCGGTGGGCCACCGCGGCAATCATGGAAAATGCGGAAGAGCTCTAATGGAAATGGGAAAGAGCGCTACTGCCATATTCTTCTGCGACGTCCAGAATGAGTGAGCGTCCTACAGCTTTGCAATAATTGTCCTGAACAATGACGCCATTCTGGTCGTCTGCTTGTTGCGCTCATCGGTGCTTCGGTTTCGGTTTCGCCGTTGAATTTCATTACGCCACAAAAATTACTAGAGGCCGTTTTTTCTACATCGCAATGCTGCGATGGGTTATTCGCATGAAGAACATCATTCTCCCATTTGACATAACCGCCTAACTACACTAATTAGAAAGTTAATTTTACTTTCTTAATTACTGTCCCAAATTATGTCTTTAACCATCTTAAGATGCCTGCCACTACAGAAAAAGCACTTGTGAAGGCAGCGAGCAAATCTCACATTTACCTTATTTATGAGGTTTCTGGACACA
This sequence comes from Rhipicephalus sanguineus, assembly GCF_013339695.2. Lineage (NCBI taxonomy): Eukaryota > Metazoa > Arthropoda > Arachnida > Ixodida > Ixodidae > Rhipicephalus > Rhipicephalus sanguineus. The sequence continues at coordinate 178,515,613 of NC_051176.1, forward strand.
TTTCTTGGAACACCCGGTACAATGTGGTCGAAGAGTGAAATAAGAACCAGGCGTCACGCAATACGAATTGCGAAACGAGTGGGTCGTTTAATGCTTCCAACAAATTACAAAGGGCTCGGTCATAATTCATCGTTATTAGCCACAGCATCAACAAAGCGCGCATAATGCCTTGCAGATGTGTAGCGGGTATACCTCTGTTCGCCGCAGAATGACGAATAATGGCATAGAGTAGGTGCTTTTCAGAAAGATTTTTATGGCGTAGTGGATACCTTGCAAGTGTACTTGTATTAATTGCCCCAAGAGAGTTTGCAACGGGCTCTATATAGAATGGCCGCTCTTCCAGCTTTCGCTGTGGCTGCGCTGCGTGTTCCGCGCAGGCCTGGCATTTTTTGTGCAGTGGTTGCGCGAATATCTCCCGTGGGTAATTTCTTTGCTTAGGTGTTGTTTACTTTATATAGAAGGTAAGCTAGCTCACAGAAGCTGTAGATGACCGTTCCTATGGCTGCAGGCTGCTTTGGCTGCCGCACGACCGAAACGCTGCGCTGTGCCAAAGTGATCCTTTCAAGGCATGCTGTCTCGCTCCAGTGGTTTTCCTTAATTTGGCAACGCGCGTCTTTGAACCATTGTGCTCGTTAACCGTTGTATCATATTTTTAGGGGCGAAGCTCCTTAAGCCGTGGGTCGTGCGTCCCCGATGTATGTAGTAGCCACCTCTCGTTTAGTTCGTGGAGTGTCCGTTAGATGGCGGTACTTGTATATGATGAAAACACGGCTCAAGGCCGGCTAGATAACTGAGGACGACGAAGTGGGAAGCTCGAGCAGCAACCACGATTTCTCTGAGGAAGACGACGCTCGGGTCTTCGGTTCTTCGGACTTCAACGCCTGATGCTCACCACCCCTTCACGAAGCGATTCTGCCAGTCCGATCCCGCAACCCGTTCCTGCAGTGGATACTCCTGTCCACCGCTACAGTCGCCGACTGCGGGGCCTTAGTCCCGAGGCCATCCCTCTGGAACTTCTCCAGCCAAGCCCTACATCAGGAGAAGTGGCCACCGCCGGCGCTTCACAGGTGACTGTCGAGCAGCCGACGCGAGAAAGTTTGATATTTAACATTTCTCACGTGTTTACTTTAGTGGGGCGAATTACTCGTATTCACGGTTTACCGATGATGCCCTCCGGAGCTTCGCCCCACTCATCATCATTCACCCCGTAGATATGCTGTAATTTTTTTTCATCTGCAAATTATTTTGCTGCATAATGCAAGTATACTATTTGTATATAATAAAGCAAGCTTGTTACTCAAATCCTTCTCGTTCATCCTCCTTTTCTCTCGCATACGACCATTAGCGAGGCGTAAAGATGCAAAAAAAGAAAAGAAATCCAGTTGTTATCAAAAGCAAGTAAAAGAGCAGCACTTGAAAAAAAAAATGACAATTTCGCGCATTGTAGCGTAAATGCGCCACGTCGCTACCGCTTCCAGTTGTACGGCATATTTCACTATTTTTTTGTTTGCTGTTAGTTGTCCCCACGATACGTAGATGGCGACGGTGGCCACGAGGCGCCAACTTCTTGACGCATGGGCTTCTATGGAAGTTTCGATACCAGTTTACACATATACCCACCACGATGGTCTAGTGGTTACGGTGCTCGGCTGCTGATCCGAAGGCCGCGAGATCGAATCTCAGGCCGCGGCGGCCGCATTTTCGATGGAGGCGAAAGTGCTTGAACCCCAGGTGGTCGAAATTTCCGGATCCCTCCACTACGGCGTCCCTCATGATCATATCTTGTTTTTGGGATTGGGATGTACGTTAAAACCCCAATAATTATTATAGTTTACACATATCTTAAAAAAGCTACTGATGGGTTTGGTGCCGAAACTAAAGAAATCTAGGGTCAGAAATGCTCCTCTGCCGTTTATATGCTCGCGCAACAGCGAACTTTAGTTGAAGTAGGGCGCACGGAGACTGGATTGCAGCAAAATTGTGCGAATGGCACAGTTGGACCACTACTGCATGGTTGTTCGTTGTAAGCCCTGCCCTATGTAGTGCCTCGGAATGTCAAAAGTCAATCAATAAATAAAAATCATTTCATCGTCTGGGGTATTCAAAGTAATGTAGCATTCGTGCGCTGCGAACTTTAACCCCGAACCATAAAAGTGGGCTACAACACAATCAATACAATTTTGACAAGAGACAAACACAGATACAGCAAACACTAGGGGGGAATAGCGTTGCCAGAAATATTTTTCGGGGGGAGGGGGGGACCATATTTTATGTATTTTGTGCGTGCGTTTGTATGCGTGTGTGTATTATACACATGCAAAATTGAAAAATTTTCAGGGGGGGGGGGACACCCCATCCCTGGCTAGGCCACTGCTGGGGGGCTGTTTGTTTCTGTCGTCTCTCTGTTCCTCCTTAGTCGAAACTGCATTGTGGTTCGCCTCGCAGGCGCGCACAGGGTTCTCCATTGGGGTGCCCAAGTTTCACGGCAGCGCCCCGGCCCACCCCCGTTGTTCCGAGTCCGAAGGAAAACGAGCACCACAATGGATGCAAAAAAAAAAAAATGAAAACGAAGCGGTGACGTGCTTCTCCCAACGGCCTGCCATTGGTCTCCGGCTTTCGGGGCCGAAGGCGGGAAGTAATCGGCAAACAGAAGGTGTCCTCGGCCGCCATTATCGTCCAAAGGCTGCGCCGCCATCAGCTCGTCGCCAAAGGGACGCTAATGCGAAACAATAAATTAGTTTAGACCGATAAACTGTACTCTGAAAAGTCTAGCGGGGTTAATAGGTTCATTAATAGACGGGAAAATCAATGTAAAAAGTTTCACTTTTCATTTTCCCGCCGCAATCCCGAAAACTCCCTAATAGGGAGTTTTCGAATAGGGGTCCCAAAGCCCTTTGCGTGTGCTCGCTTTGGGTCAAGCAGGAGCTAAGAGTTTTCGAATAGGGTCTGCGTCGCTTTGGGCACTCCGGATCCCCCTATTCTATAGGTCACTCTAGTCTTGGCCAAGAGCCGTCGCTTCAGTGGGTGCCGTCATGTTTGTTTGACGCAAAGCTTTTAAGATGGAAAGCTTTTGGAAAATGATAGGTGTAACCTTAAGAGACAGGAAGAGAGCAGAGTGGGTCAGGGAACAAACGGGGGTTAAGGATATCATAGTTGAAATTAAGAAGAAGAAATGGATATGGGCCGGGCACGTAGCACGTCGGCAGGATAACCGGTGGTCATTAAGGGTAACTGACTGGATTCCAAGAGAGGGCAAACGCGTGAGGGGAAGACAGAAAATTAGGTGGGTAGATGAGATTAAGAAGTTTGTACGTATAACGTGGCAACAGAAAGCACAGGACCGGGTTGATTGGCGGAACATGGGAGAGGCCTTTGCCCTGCAGTGGGCGTAGACAGGCTGATGATGATGATGATTTTGGGATGGGCACTGGGGAGGGGGGCTCCCGCTAAACTCGATAAATAGCGTCCTCGACGCAAAACCCAAACACTGTTTGGGTCTCGCGCATGCACAGTGGCCTCGACGCTATTTCTTTGGGGCCCCAAAACCTATTGGGGCTCCTATTCGAAAACTGCCGATTATCTTTCGAAATGACTCAATATATCTTGTGCGTAGAACTGTATAAAACTTCATTCACAATGCCGTGCACTTTACCAACGCAATCGTGATGTGGACCACCAAAGTAAAGCAACATATGTTTTCACTTTTCATAAATCAAGTAAGAATTCTGGTAAGGCAGAATGAAGGGCATTCCTGGCTAATTGAAAAAAAAAGACTAATTGAAAATATCGCATGAATGGTGACGCTCTGAGGACACCGAGCTCATCTATTGCGGCAAGCTTTGAGAGCAAGAGCCTTTGTAACTGTATTGGACCCCTCCGAAATCGCTCGATCAACGATGATCGGTGGCGCCAAAAGCGCCTGCCGCCATGCGCTCAGAGTTTCAATTTCTAAGCACTGTAAATTACAAAAAAAATGTTTTTCAAATGAGAACTTCAGTTATCAAAATAAGACGCTGAAGTTTCCATAAAGTGGACAACTAAAGCATTTGCAAATGAATGTGCAACATTTGTTTTTTCTTTGCCTAGACAGTAAGCCTATGAAAATTTGTTATTGACATTCCCACATGATCGGTTTCGTCGTTCACAGATTTAAACCTACCGTTGAGCAACTTTCAACTTGTTGTTGTTATGCATACCATTGAGTAACTTTCAACTCCTGGTGCCATGTACTTCGGTGAAATTTGTTTGTCGAGTTATTTAATTTTTCAGAGACGCAATATTCGACGCCCTGAAGAATCAATCTGGTACCCCCTCGTGTAGTGGCGACCCAGTTTTCACTTGCCTACCGCTATGGCTAGCATTAATTTACGCTACAATTGAACCGGCCGCTTCCATACACTACTGACTGTCGTGGCTTTTGTCAACAGCTTCAAGATGAATGGGATTTCTGCAAACGCTCGCGGTGCATTTATCAGTATTTCGGTTTTTATTTGCTTTTTAGAAATGTATGGAAACCTGACTAGTAGTTAAAATAGAAATTAGAGCTCAGACCACCACGTTTTTCCCCTGCTAAGCATGTACCAACTTGCCCAAATCAGTCTTGCTCAGACCACCGATCGCCCTGACGTACGTATGTACATGCAAGGAAAGAAAAAATGCGTAACAATTAACTCATGCTCGCCATATAATCTCGCGAGAAGATTGTCCACCTAGTTATCTCCCCTTATTTTTGTTCAAACTCTTGCGTGATATAAACATCACTGCTTCCATATCTCATGACAAGAACAAGGCAAAACGTTTATCAGACGCTTTCAAGTGCAGGTCTTGTTTTTGTCATGAGCGCTCAAGGAAATAGCCAAAGCGACACCACTAAGGCACGCCCATATCAGTTCGGTATTGACACTGAAACTTGTTATATAGGAAATCGTTCAGTAAGTTACACTGGAAATGTTCCATTCACATCGGCGATAAGTCAAGCGATTACAAAAGATATCACGCAGCTGTGAACCGCGCGATCTGTCAGCCGCAAGTTAAAGAGCCGAATAAATTTATTAACAATGATTAACAATTCCGTCCACCAAACTGTTCTAAAAATGTGCTCTTATGGTGCACTTGTTGGTATTCTGACCATGCTGGACAATGAACGAACGATCGCGACTTCATGATGAGCAGCCGGCACACATAGTAGATCGAAATGCTAGTCGCGGTAACAGCGAATGCACGCCTTCAAATGCACTTTTCAACGACGGTGTCAGGAATATTAAAGTGGGCGGTACGAGTGTGCCCAAATCACGACGCACCAGGCGTGGCGCCGAGGTTTGGGGTCTCCACTCTCATCGTAGTAGCCAAACAAGCCACACGCCCCCTCCAAGCGCAGCTCTTGGAGTGAGCAGCATACGAGAGTTGCGGTCTCGGCCGCTGTGTAACTAAACAATAGGTGACGACAACGAATGCTGCCACTATGCTCACCTTCCAAGTCAACAACCTTGCCGGCACGCTTGAGGGCCCTGACCGCTTCGTCGTGTGTTGCGTCCCTCAGATCTTCCCCGTTGACCGACAGGATGGCGTCTCCGACGTAAAGTTGTTCCGTTGTGTCTGCTGCCATGCCTTTGAAAATCTTGCTTATAAGAATGGGCATCTTGTTTTCTTTGCCGCCCTTTATGCTGATCCCGAGGCCGTTGTTGTCCTGCTTAACGACTCGCACGACCCGCTTGGTGTTGGCGATGCTCTCCGGGATGTCGCTTGGTTCGCTATCCGAAAGCGTGCCATTATTAGTGATCGGCGGCACTTCGTAGCTCTCGTCCAGGCATAAACTTAGATGGTCCTCTTCGAGCGTCGCCAACACTTTGTGCCATTGCTGTTTGGCGTACACTTCAAGCACGCCCGTGCGAGTGTACGACGACGTCGTAGTCGCCATCTTAGCCTCGACGGACGACGGCTCGCGAGCTGCAACCCGTCTGCAACTGAGGGCGCAGCACACGGCCGGCCGCGCACGCGCAATGAAAGGAAAGTCAGGAAGGCCGCGTAGTGGCTGGTAGTGGCGTCACCTTGCACTTCTCAGCGTGTTTTGGTTTCGTTTCCAGTGATTCCGGTGTACCATAGCGGTGTACTATGTCGTGCATGCATGAGCTCAACCATAGAGTTTCTCACAATACTCTATAATCTCAACGATCGCGCACGAGTCACGAGCGTCATGGCTCACAGAACTGAAAGAACTGAGTGATCATAGCCATTTATTTTTACTAATATAATTTTCTTTTTAGCTATTTGCGTGTTGTAGGTGTAAGGTATGGTGTTTATTCCACTCACTTATCGATTACAGCGAGGATCTGCGGTTATCCTTGTAGTTAGAGCCATGGTTCAATATGTTTTTTTTTTTTGTTTAACAGTTTTATCTGTAACCTACGAGCAAGGTATTTGGGTGTCGGTGGGTTTGAGAAGCTGCTATGTGCACACGAGCACAACGATTAGCTGTATGTGATTGTGATCGCCCTGCCGGTTTTCCTACAACCAAAAGTGGCTATCTCACATTGTTTGGTGTTAAACCACAGAACATCTACACATAATCTGTTACATTGTTGCATTATTGAACTACAGCTAATTTTTTATTCTTCAAAAGATGACGCATGTTAACACAAGTTACGGCAACATTATCTGTATTGTAAATACATCTAGTACAATTACGTCACGAGTCACGCTGTTTGACTCTAGAAGCGCGGGTATGTTTGAGGCTTTCGCCACTTTCGCTGCCCGACGCACATTATTCCGCATGGCTTTGACAGACCAAACTGCATTCTTTCGGAGATGAACACAAGCATATCTGGACAGATTTCCCAGCTGACTTGTAACGTTATTCGGAGAGACGTCCGTGTACCTGTTGGCCATATTGTGATTGCTGAAAGATGGGCCGGCAGCGAGCTGCATACCGCCTTAAAAAGTGAGCCTTTGACACCATGGATTCTTTTAATGAGGTGTTTCTTAACGAATAACTACATAACGTTGGCACATTTATGAACGACCTCTTGACAGTACCTTCGGACGAACGCAACGTGAACAAAAAGAGGGGGGGGGGAGGCAGAGAGGGAGACATTCCCACGTACTACGTGAAGCTGTTAATTAAAAGCGATGCAACTTTAACCTCGTGCTTTGTTTACTCCTACGCAGTTCACCGTTCTCAAGCTATGCCGATATCCAAACCAGGGCGAAAGAAACGAAGAAACTTAACGCAGCGATGTCACGGAAATTAAGGCGATGTGTAATGTTTGTAGAGGGAAGAATGGTGATGAGAGGTGTATGCGCAGATGAATAGCATAAATATGTAAATACACACAAGGATTCTGTACCCTTCGCGTCACAATGGCACATTCTGAAGGATCGGCCAAAAACGAGAACATACACAGAAATGGGTGCTCAACATGTGAGGTTTTACGTCCCAAAACCACGATATAAGATTATGAGGGACGCCGTAGTGGAGGGCACCGGAAGTTTCGACCAGCTGGGGTTCTTTAGCGTGCACCTAAATCTGTGGGTACACGGGCCTCAAGCATTTCGGCTCCATCGAAATGCGGCCGCCCATTCGATCCCGCGACCTTCGGGTCAGCAGCCGAGCACCGTAACCACTAGACCACCCTGGGGGGTTGTGACAAACCTAACAAAATAGAAGAGTCCATTGAATGTTATGCATTATTTTATTAAAAAGGTATGCGTACTTGAGGGATAACTATTGACAAACTTAACAAAATAAGAGAGGCCATCGAATTTTATGCGTTATTTTATGAAAAGGTAGGTGTAGTTGAGAGATAGCTTGCTGGCATGCGTGCAGGCTTTATTGATTATTTGTTTGATGACACACAACACAGGTGCACTCATTGGCACCACATCGTCGGTCAGAATTGCATGCTATATGTAAGCCGGAGAATCTGCAGTGACACATCTGCCCGAGAATGAAGTAAGGCAGTAGTAGGCCATATATTTATAAATTCTGGAACTCAAAAAAGCTGTTGAATATTAAGATATCTACCTGCGTGTTTATTTGAAGAGGTCTGTGCATTTTAGAGATTCCTATAAGATGACTTTATATTTGCAGGCTTTACATAACAATTTAATGCTTTATTACACAGAGCACAGGTGTGCTCACTCGCACTAATTTGTGGATAAATTCCATACTACATAAGCCAGTTTCCTGTGTCAGTATTTCATATGAATAGCAAACCATGGAAAAATGGCTTTTCTATTAGGCGAGATACCCATTGACCTACCAACCAATGCAAAACTGCTGTGGGATAGAAAAGAAAGCTTTGCTTTAAAAAAGCATTCTCTAATAATACACTGATACACCTACAGACAGTTCAAAGGTCATTTGATGCAAGCATACTGTTGCTGTTTACACGCTCTTTCCGTAAAACCAATATCTTCTGCAGTGCGACAGATTGTGAGGACATTTTTTGGCTGCTGGCATACCAGCTACAGTGCATCGTCACCATCAGCCTTTCTTTTTTTTGTAGTCGACTGTAGGACGAAAGCCATCTCCCAATGACCTATCATTTAGCCTGTCTTGCACGAGCTGATTGCAATTTACACCTGCAAATTTCTTAATTTCATCACTGCACCTAGTTCTCTGTCGTCCTCGGCTGCGTTTCCCACCTTTTGGTATCCATTCTGTCACTTTCACTGACCACCGGTTATGTTTCCTGTGAATTAAGTGGCCTGCCAAGGTCCATTTTTTTCTCATAATGGCGACAAGAGTATCTGCTATCCCTGTTTGTTCTCTTGTCTACTCTGCTGTCTTCCCGTCTATTGTGTTACACCTAATTTCCATTCCATCACATGCTGTGTAGTCCTTGACTTCTCTAGTTTCTTTGTTATCCTCCAAGTTTATGCCGCATATATTAGTATTGTAGAATGCAATGATTGTACATGTTTCACTTTAGGGGCAGCAGGAAGTTACTGCTCATGATTTGGGAATGCCTGCCGTATGCACTCCAGCCCATTTCTATTCTTCAGTGAATTTCCTTTATTTGAATAGGGCCCCCATTAATAACTGACCTAGATATCCACATTCTTGCACAGATTCTAGTGGGTGGTTGCCAAGCATGACTTCTTGTTCCCTCGTCAAGCCATTCAGTACTGCTGCAGTGCAGGACCACGAAATGTTTGCACCATTTTCTGCTAGCATGTGTGCATACTCTGCCCATCATAGTAGTAGATCATCGTAGGTCCTGTAGCCACTGATGATCTTGTGCAGCGAACTGTTTAGTGGAGTTCCCAGTTCACTCACATAGAATCTATACTCCTTATTTGAAAACAGCCCAAACATTTCACACTGTTCTCTGTAGGAGTGCTGAATAGTTGACAGAACCTCTTCACTGTACACAGTGCCTTTTCCTAATGATAGCCACTCTAGTGTAAAGAAAGTTAGGCGACTGATTTGCCTTATCCTTGTGTTAGTGAGGATGGGGGGACAAAATTCAGGTTTGCATGTGAGCCCACTGGCACGTAACTGCTTGTGTATTGACCTTTTTTTTTTTAAATTACGAATGTGTACATGCACATGCATGTTTGTAATCACCTTTGTTACAATACGTTCTAGCCATCTATTTGAGGATATATTTCTATGCAGTGAAGAAAAAATAATCCCTGTTGGCTCAGTTAAGCTAGCACTGGCCTTGGGATTAGATGTTTCACTCTTGCTTAGTAGTGGAGAGGAAGATATTTTTCAAAAAAGATTTGTTTAGCACAAGTATACGAAGACGAGGCATTTTTTTCAAAGTATTCTTGCACTATAGGAGCTACATCCTTTTTTTTAAATTCCATACCATCAAGCTTAAACACTCACAATGGGGAGGGGAAGCTATTCTTCTTTAGTGCAGAACAAGGCTTTAAAATGTAGGCAAAATCCACTTGAAAAGTTAGCCGCACAAGAGTTCCAGCCATATATAATATAAAGTTCTAATAAAGCATGAAATCAAACCAACCTTTTTTTCGTTTTGTAAAGGACAGGAATTGCAGAATATAAAGATGTGGGACTGGTAATCAGAAAACTATGTACATGTATACACCATTACATCTTTCTAGGAACATGTGACAAGTTAGTGCTTTATGTTTCAACCTTGTTTCAGTCTTCAACCTTGCAATGAACATCATTTTAAAATGGTTAAGTGGCTTCGCCATGATGCCATCCAAGCAGCTACATCAGCAGAAAGAGTTGCAGGACATTTTAATGGGGAAATGGGTCATTCACTGCTGTCACACATGCGTGGTAATGTAGCAGCAGTAACACAGGATGCGAACAAGCTTCATTGCCTGTAGTTGTCAATACTGCCACACGTCCTCGTTTCTTTAGCTTGATGTGATCGGGTTTCATCCACAAAAACCATAAGCACCGCTCCGCACTGGCCGTGCCGCAATGTTGGGGAAGCTTTGTGGTCATTTGAGGTTGTTCTGTTAAGATTACGCGCAGAATGCGAATGAAATCGAGAGTTCGACGGAAGCCCATCCGGTCGGGAGGAAACATGAAGAATTGTGAACAAGGCTTCCGTATGGAAGCCGAAACGTCGTTTCTTTCTTTTTAAAACATTTATTTGGTTGGTAGTTGCCTCTTATTCTTCAGAATGCGAATAGTCAAGTTTATTCTGGTACTTAAGCGAGCACCAGCAATGATGCTGGAAGGTTCACTCATTGATGTATAGGCAACACATTCCACCAATGATCAGATTACTCGATGGCCAATGACTGTTCTCACTGCTATCAGTGTACAGCGTGAATTGCTCATACTTTGACTTTTGGTTTGCTGGGCACAAGTTCGCCCAATAAAGATTTCCGTAATTCCCAGTCTTGCTGCAGCCTTCTTCATTGTCGCAACGACATGACAATATGACGAGGTTGAAGTTCATATATGATGCTTTTCAAGGAAAGAATGTTGATGGGAGATGCATATGCAGTAGAATATGACATATATCTAATTACATTTAAAGGGGTCCTGAACTACATTTCCAAGTAATCATCGAATGACCTCAGTATCGGAGTTTATTGCTTCTCGAATCAGTCAAGAACGAATGGAGTTACAGGGATTAGTTGTACACTTTAACCCTTTGAGATGCTGTGTACACAATTGTGTACACCACTTGTGTTTGGTATTTGTATCGACTAGGCGCTAAGAAAGAGCAAGTTACATTGAGCTTTGGATGAATTGAACCTCCTGCATAATAAATTCATCTTCATTTAACTTCATTTTGCAGTGTACTGTTGCATAAGATCACTTTTCTGAAGGCACTTCTATATTCGACGAGTCGTTTGACGTGCCGCTTCCCACGACCCATGTCAAATGTATAATCTTTCTTTGCTCAACATGGAGATAACTAAAAACGAATTTGCACTACATTACTAGCCTGAGATTTCATTCTATTTATGCAAAAACAGCATGAATAGCTTCAGAATAAAAATATATTTAATTACAAAGTAATTATGAATGATTACCATAACAAACATAAATTAACATATTATGACATTAATTTTGTTGCAATGTAATATTGAATGCCTTGAAATAACATTGTGTCGATTTAACGCACTTACAGACAGTTCTTTATAGGTGGCGCCTAAAAGGGTGAAGTGCTTTCTGTCTTCACTTGTCCCAGCAAGCTCACTGGAAGCTACACAGGGAGGGGTGACATGGGGGAAAGAAGTTACATCATGCACATCAAGACCTTGAGTGCGCGTAAACGCGGTCGCTCTCTACCATTGTGCATCCTGTGCTCGCTAATGTGTCTGCTGTGTAATGTTAGCAGATTATAGAGTGCGACGCCGGCACGAGGCGGCACCCCGTGGTAAGAAGCGCACCTGATCCAAACACCGCTCCTGATTTATGTAGGCTGTTGGCCAATAGCATGCTATCTGTTGTTCGATGTCAAACAGCAGGCACCAGCAGCTATGAAGAGAGTGAGCACAGGCATCTGTATGAAAAGTAGGGTGCCTGAGAACATGGCAACCTTGCGCTCTGCTTGTAAACTCTCGTTGCCGCGCACAACTGCGAGATTTGGGTGAGCTGTTCACAACTGTGTCTGCTTTCCGCAGGATGTGTTTTTTCACCAAGTCCACGGGGTGGTTCATGACCTTTTTAAGGCTTTGATCCCGTTCTGCAGATTGTCCAAAAGTAGGTACATACTTAGTGGCCCATGTCTGGTGGCACATATCTGGAAACTCATGTCGTCTGCTTGGCAACAAGTAGTCTATTTCAGCACATATTGAATGGCGAAAATTTGTACTTAGCAAGATAACACCTACTGAATGGGAGAAAAAGACAAAGAAAGCTTCACTTTTTTTTTAAACTGCATGATACAGTACTTCAGAATCTATTCTTGGCGTAATTGGTGCAGTTTGTTTGTGTTTGCTAACACACATATTTACTGCTAGAGGGATTAATGTCATTCCTCCAGTGGCAAATATTTCCTTCAAACAGCATGTTGTTCACAAAACTACAGTGCTAAAATACTTTGTATTTCTTGAAATGGGACATTGCCACTGCTGTGTCAGCAATAGCCATCAACAATTCATTGGAAGTTATTAGTAGCTATGATAACTCCCCTTGTTTAAAGTAAACTTAATATAAAAGTTATTAGCTTTTTTTTGCCTCTTTTACTCATATTGGGGTTCGTGGTTGATCGCACTCTGACATTCACTATTGATACAAAGGCGCCGATGCAAAGAGTACGTTACCAAACTCTATTTAGTTAATTGGCATGTATATAATGTTGCGTGAGAGCTTTGGGTTGTAGTTTAGGTGCTGAAGTGATACATTCTGGACGACAAAGTTTAGCTGGAACACTAGCAAGCATTGCAATCTGGTCGTAAAGAAGGACTCTCCCATTCTCCTGCCACACTCGTTCCCTGTGGCAGCTACAGTGGGCTCCATGACAGGAGAGGAGGAAGGCAGTCGCCTTGCATGCTAAAGACAACACACATATTATGAATAAGCTTATACATCATAGCCACCTGTACTACCCCAGCAGATATGCTGGTTAATGGCCTTGTTCTCTATGATGTTACACAATAAAACCACAAATGCTACCAAGACATCCCAATTGTGACAAATAACTGCCATCAAGTGTATTATTCCTTTAACAAACCAAATAACCTTTTAGAAGCATTTTGCATTTAGAAGTATTACCACTGGCAGTCACTGTAGTTTCTGCACAGGTTTATTGCGATAGTAATTATATGGACGCTCTCGGCGGATTGTTGCCGTCGCCGTCATGTCCCGTATACGTATATGTATGTATAAATAAAAGCCACAAGTAAAAATAATTCAGAAGAAAAATTTACGAAGCATGCGACCGTGCATTTGAACCTGCTACCCCTGACTCCGCAGCACACTGCCTTAGACAATTATGCCATGCATCATTCTTTCTCCACGATACTAACGGCAGAATAAAAACGCATGTGGCATTGGGTGAAATGCATGGGATGCCACACGTGGCGAAATTAAAATTATGCGATACGCGGGCCATACTGCATCGTTGCCCAACCTGCGTTTTCGTTGTATCGCTGGCAACCCACGCTAGTTTTCCATTTTGGGGTTGTAGCGCCACGCCACTCGTGGCCAGTCGGCCAGGGAAAAAGAAGAGCGCCCCGTGGCTTGTGATGGCACGAGTTAGTGAGAAAACTTTGGTTCTTATAGGCTATGCCACCGGAGGGAAGAAACAAGATGGCTGAACCGGAATCACAGTATATGTCTTACACCGTGACCAGAATCCTGAGGCTAAAATGACAGTGCGAACACACAAAACAGCCACGAAGAAAAGAAACGTACGACACACGCGCTGACTAACAACTGCTGTATTCTTTCATACGTCAATGCATATATAAGCCCAAGGCAACCTTATCGCACATGCGCACACAACAATAGCTCTAAACCAAAACGTGTAACAAGGGTGATAGTGTATTACATACGCGAAGACATGAAATAATAATCAGATCGATGCAGGGACAAAGAAGTAAAGAAGTAAGAAGGACACAGAACTGCGTTTGTGCTGTAATTTTAGCCTCAGGAATATGTACCAACTAGACCCAAATGAAGTTTTATTTTAGTGACCAGGATCGACGCCAGCAGGGAATGCGAGCCGTTGCTTCACGTACCACTGCCAGGCGCCGTCATTATTTTCTTTTCTTGAGGTCGCACGCTCTCCGGTTTTGTTCGCCACTCAAAGGAGGGCGCTGCAGGGTCTTGGGACAACGTGAGCGCAAGAGCCTGAGAGTGGCTTGCGTTCTGTGCATATGCCCTGGTGCCTCGCAAATTTCTTGGGTCCCCAATTCTAAAATTCTCTAGTGTTTCGCCGTAGTCGGGATGTGTGTCTCCGACTTGTACTTTGACATACCGGGCGTGGTCGACCGTGCTCGCGCGTTCATCTCTTGAGGAGTTTTGTATGTCTTGTGCTTTCACCGCAAAGTTTGCATTAAAGCTATAGACCGCACGAAGGCCACTTTGTTTGTTGCAGCGGCCGCGTTTGCGAAAGGAGTGAGCTGCTAGCTAGAAGAGCCGAAGTAGGGGCTAGTTGAAGTAACAACTGTGACAGTTCGCACTCATCCTGACTATACCTATGTGTTCTTTTCGTGCGTCCTTCGTTGTGTTTGAGCGGCGTGCTGTAAGTGTTGAGCTGTGACAGTTGTTAGTTCGCACTCGCCTTGTGTGTTTTGTTTTCTTGCGTCTTTTATGCTTGAGCAGCGCACAGCAAATTTCTAGCTGCTTGGCGTTCTTCCTGTGACATTCCAATTTCTTGCTATCGCATTCATTGCTTCGCCCTGGAGGCGAAACTGTGACTTTTTTTATTGCAACATCTGAAGCTTGCAGTGTGAGAGTATCGGATCTATTTTCTCTTACAGGCTTGCTTCAAACAGTAGTTTCGGACCACCTGGGATTGGTTGATTTCTACCCATCAAGCAACAGTGCTGTTTTGTACATCACAGAGGCTGATCTTCTGAACGAGCATGCTATTAAGAGAAAAATTGTAAAGTTGCGAAAGGTATGTCAACATTGTCCAACACACAATTCTATGAACTCACAGAGTAGTAAAATAAATGGTTCTTGCACTTGCATTGTTTTATATTGAACACTGTTTTATACCATTACTGCTAATAGAACACTCCAGGAGTATGTAAATGGACTTTATATGACTGCATATGTGGCACATGTTTAAAATTAGTACCATCTTGCTTTTACACATGCCAGCTGTAACTCAATTTCACTTTGGCTGAATTTTTTATAAATAAGTAGTATACAGGGTGTCCCAGCTATCACGCAGCACGGTTTTAAAAAAGAGGAACGGCGTTACGCGAATAAAACCTACAGCATATTGTTCCTAGTACACTAGAGTAGCCACTGCTATTTTTTTCGTTAATGAGGTTTAATTAATTAGTCATAATTATATTTCTAACTCGACAAGTACTCGCCTAATAGTCAAAATGTCAATGAGGCGTATGTAGGCATGTTCAAATGGCATCTAACTGCGCTACTTTCAACAACGTGCTAATTGCGCGCTCATTTTTTCCGCTTGATCAAGAAAGCCCGCGAAATATGAAAAGTGACACGTGACTAGAGTGTTGCGCGCATCGGGAACCAGCGCCCTCAAACAGGCTCCTTATGAGGCAGACAGTATCAAGGAAAAAATGCAGAAAGAAAAAAAAACGCATCGCCCTATCTGCCACTCCCCGGCCTAGAAACGCACCGCTTGGCTTTACAGAGTCAGGCCATAATCAGAACACCTGCCGCGTTATCAATGAGAACAGTCGGCCGTGAGATATGGATGATTGCGGCGTACTATCGAACGAAATGAATCCCAGCGAAATTGGACGCATATCGCTGGCGCCCGACCTGTACCCTTGCCAAAATGCGGAACGCTGTCTTTCGCAACAGGCAACAGGCAAAGCGGTTGTTTGCAGTAAGCTTATTTGAGGGCGCTGGTTTCCTTTGCGGGTGGGAGCGTAGTCACGTGTTATTTTTCATATTTAGCGGGCTTTCTTTATCAGCCGGAAAAAATGAGCGCGCAATTAGCACGTTGTTGAAAGTAGTGCAGTTAGATGCCATTTGAACATGCCTACATACGCCTCATTGACATTTTGACAATTAGGCGAGTACTTCTCGAGTTAGAAATATAATTATGACTAATTAATTAAACCTCGTTAACGAAAAAAATAGCAGTGGCTACTCTAGTGTACTAGGAACAATATGCTGTAGGTTTTATTCGCGTAACGCCGTTCCCCTTTTTTGAAATCGTGCTGAGTGATTGCTGGGACACCCTGTATACTGTTGGTGTATTCTTGGCAAAGCCACAGGGCTGGTAGTTATATGTACAGACCTTTTCACAGACGGCTCCCTGGGCGCCGCCATAGTCCTCTTTGGGCTGCGCTAAATAGGCGTGACGCCCCAAAAATGCACTGTGGAGGCTGTGACCTCGGCCTTTGTACTCCCGCGCGCAGCCCAACATGGCGGCGTTTTTTCTCTCCTGTGAAAAGGTGTATAGTTTTCTTGTTAACAGCTTTTGAAGAGCATCTAAGCAGACATGTGCGGCTGATGGTTGTTATAATTCCTAGCGCACTCCTTCTGGGATGTTTCAGCACATTGCTGGCAACTGAAGGGTTCTGCCTTATCTCAGATGTTATGCTAAGGAGCCACACATTCTTGGTCGTGCATCGCTCACAGTGAGTGGCAAGCATTTTCTGCGGTTATGGCATCATAAAATGGCTATTCTGGTTAGCTTTTTACGATGCTTCATCACTTATTTTAAACATCCAATCTTGTGCACAGGCTTCTCTCTATCTACGCTATCTTAAACTAGGCTTTTTACATGGTCCCAAATTTTATTGCTGTTGTATTTTAAGGCAATATACAGTAACATTATGAGCACTTAATTTAGTTACCAATGCTGCTTAGTAAGCATTAACAAGGTAACGAGTAGGAATGGGCGAGTAGGAATAGTTTAGTCGAGATGGCGATATAGCCAATGACTACATGTTAATGTCAGTAAGCCTCCAACCACAAGAAGCAAGTTTCTGACAAGTATTCGGTGTTGGCTACCATCATCGGTCAGTGTCCAAAATCCATTTTAAAAATGCACCATGTGGTTTTGGATTTAGTGCCCTCCATGTTCCCCACACACAATGTGCCTGGTGGCAGAGTCATTGTTTGAGGAACAAAAGGAGTATATGCTGCTTCTTCAGAGTACCAGCTGTAGTATATGGAGCGGTGCTGATTTCTTGTTATTTTTCTAGTTAACCTCGCTGTCTTTTATTTGATTTTCTATCCTTGCTGTGATTTTATTATATCACAGTGAACTAGGGGTGTGCGAATAGTTAATTTTAGAATCGAATACGAATCGAATACGAATTCTAATTGACTACTATTCGAATAGTTTTCGAATAGTAAGGCAACCATTTTCTAAGCAGCCCTAGAATGGTGTTGTGACCATTTTTATAACAGCACAAGAATTCCACAATATTTTATTTGAAACAAATATTTAATAATAATTGTTGGGGTTCAACATCCCAAAATCACAATATGAGTATGAGGGACGCTGTAGTGGAGGGCTTCGGAAATTTCGACCGCCTGGGGTTCTTTAACGTGCACCTAAATCTAAGCACACGGACCTCAAGCATTTTTGCCTCCATCGAAAATGCGGCCACCGTGGCCGGGATTCGATCCCGCGACCTTTGGGTCAGCAGTCGAGCACCATTACCACTAGACCACCATGGCGGGTCAACATATATTCAGTAGCTTTAACAAAGCAACATTGCTGTTGCTTTTAACCAAGAAAAGAAAAATAATACAATTTTGTAAACCAAGGCAAACTCATATGCAGCAGCAACTAGAGCCTTAGAAATATTGTGTAACTGCATGCAGGTTGAACTACAGAAGTGACTACAGTATTCAACGTGGCACTTTGTCAAGCATCTTTTAAATAAAAACTGGTATATATAAATATATTAAACAATATTTATGAGTCAACATCATTGTGAATGCTATGATGAAGATAGGGAATTGATGACTGTTGCTTCGGCTACACTGGAGTTTTAAGAAAAAAAAACGCCTTCATCCAGTAATCAATATAGCTCCAATAGTCCTGTGAAACCTTTGGCTGCACGCATCTTGGTAATTCGGTGATTACAACAAGAAACGTTACCGCACTCTAGTCCAACATTTCATTCCTTTGAGATTTTTTTCATCAGTGATTATTATTCAGAAAATATTCGAAAAATATTTGGCATTTCTAATATGCACTATCGAGTACCGAGTTGAATAGAACGCTATTCGATTCGTTATTTAAAATTCTCGAATATTTGCACACCCCTACAGTGAACCTAAATAGTTGCTTATCTGTTTTCATGGCACTGGCATGGGCGTAGTCACATGTCAGTCGACAGGATGTCTCACATATTCCACTTTCACATGTGCTGGCAACTTTAAATACTATATGCTTTGTGTACATTAACCTTTCAGAATGGTTCCAAGATGACTAATTGATGTAAACAGTTCAGGATAGTACTGTTGGTGAATCACTGATATTCATATTCATGTTGTGCATTACACCAGCAGTGGTGCTGCTTCAGTGCACAATGAATGAGCAAACGAATGTGTTACCCACCTGAGCCACAATTTTTGATGTGTTAAATGAATACTGACACAACATTTTGAAGGCGAGATAATCAGTGAAATAGATTTAAGTGGATACACACAGACATCATCTGCTGAATATTAGTGGCTGATATAGCCTAGAACATATTTAAAATTAATTTTAAAAAGTATGCCGAACAACTGAGCGCAAAACAGAGCACTTTGCAACATCGACGTCAGCTTGGTTTTAATGTAAGCAAGCACCTAACTCACGAGTTTGTGTTGGCTACCTTGCTCCTTACATGTGCAATTGTCAGTTTAGTGCTCATGTGCCTGCATTGCCATACACAGCATGTGCATTCCTGTTTTTTGTGCTCAAGTGGTCAGGTGCATCTCCCTCGGCACTCTCCAAAACTTACTGCGGCTGGGTGTTATAAAAACTTCTTCAAATGATTAACTGTAGTGTGCTACAGCAAACAAGGTTTCCAGCTGTGATGATTGGGTTATTAGCCACATATTTCAGCAGAAAAAACAAGCAACAGAATTTTTTTGTCAGCATTCTTGTAAGGCATTCACATGGACACATGCTACATTAACATGGACCTCCCTAACTTAACCCAGGCATCAGCCTCTCAGGATAGGCAATGAGAGTTTCTTCCCTTTGCTTTCCACTGACTTTAGTTATTATAATAAACAGCCAGTTACTTCTAGTACCATTGCAATTGTTTGTAGTTGTGATGAGGACATAGGCAGTACTACATTTTGTTAATGAGAGTGGCTTATTGCAGTAAAACCTGCTCATCACAGAGGCCTCTGTATAGCCATTATCAATTTTCTATGTTAGACTGATGTAGTGACCTTGGCGGCTTCATGTTCAGATGCAGACTTGCAATTGGAGACCACCACCCAAGTCTGGAAAGAGATGCAGCGGAGTGTCTGTTGTTTCTTTTTACAGGCTAGCGACCACAGAAGCACCATTGTGCTGGTATAACTTATCGCACCTTAAATGTGCATGAACCACTGCAAAACAGCAGTCTTTATTTTTTTAAGGGGGCAGTTTGTTAGACAGACAACTGGCCTGAACGTGTGATTACATCCTGGTGGAAATGATAACACCGTGAAATATAGTGACAGATTCCAGCATCTTTTTTGCATTGTGAATGGAATTTATATTTTCAAATCGTGTTTAAAGCTAGAAAAAAACTGGTATGCCACGCAGCCTCTCAGAGCCAGGTATGTCAGAGCCTTGAAGCTGGAATATGGAGTCGATCATACTGTACATATTCACGTAGTCAGGTGCTGTCCTGCACGCCATAATTAGTCCTCAAAATTAGAGTATGTATATTACCATCCATCCTCGCTCTATTCTGTGCTGCTTACGAGGTAAAAGGTGTTGCACGGTCATGTAATCAGGTTTCTGCCCGGAGGACCGGAGCCAGCCAGAGTGCCGGGGAGATGTCGAGGAGAGGAGCCCGGAGCTGTTAACGAGTAACGTTTATTACATTATTTACAGGTAGCGTGTTGCTACATGATGGGGTTAGCATCATGGAAGCTCTCGAGCTTCTGGGAGCTTCTCGGAGCTTGTGAGAGCTTGAGAGAACTTGTGAGAGCTTGTTGGGAGCGCATCGGCGCTCGCATTTTATGTCCTGGCCTTCCCAGGGTTCCCTGTAGGAAAAAACAATGGAGGCCAGGACAGTCCAATGAAAATTTCCATCTTCACCTCCGCCCCCAAAAGGGGAAGGTGAAACGCCGCCTCCTTCCCAACCCACGAAAGGAGAAAGAGGCACGTCCAGTTCATCCCATGGCGAGGGAAAAACACTGCCCACCGTGCACTACACGGCACAGCACGAAGACGTTGAGTCTTACGTGGAAGTCAATTTCGTAGACTGTTGCAGTGATGGGTATGCGGCGCCAGGCAGACCACGAATTGTGGAAACAGCGGCACCAAGGCGCCACGGAGAATGTGGGAAATGCATCCGCAGACGGTTCCCAGACGCTGGGCCCTTTGTCCGGGGCACCTTGACGACAAAGCAAGCCCCCTCGACGGCCAACAACTCTTCCTAATCTGTCAGTCGGTCAGGTGTGCCCAAAGGGTTTTACGAGGGGCGCAGACAACCTGAGATAGTTAGACGAACGACTTTCGTGTTGTCGCCGCTCTTGGTGCATCTCTGGAACCGCTGACCCGGAAGAAATCAGGGTAGTCTTAGCCGCAACGTCTCATGCGTCAAAGCGGCGCCAAGCCAGGCAGGCCGATCATAACAGCCCGTCCACCGTCACAGGAGGTCTCGAAGGGGTTGCAGCACCAAAGCACTCCGCAGAGACTGTAGATCTCCTCCCTTGTAGACATTGACGCAAGCTGCACCAATCTCTGGACCTGAGCCATGGCCAGCAAACGCCAGAAACGAACCACGCAAGACCCGAGGCACAACAAACATAGAGCACTCAACTGACCTCGAGAAATGCCAGGTTACAGTTTTGGTAAAACTCCCTAGAAATTTACAATTGGTGCGCTCACTCGTGAAAATCAAGAATCAGATAACGAAGCCATAACAAACTCAGACCTACTACGTGCGAAGCAAATCAACAGCCTAACGTTTTGTATCATTTGCCAGAGAGATTCACAGCGTTCAAGGCACGCAGGTGCTACGGGCGAAACAAAACGAAAGGAGGTAGTTAATGAATTACGCCTCTCACAGTATAAGTAAAACTCAAAATCAAACTTGCGCGTTTGAAAATAAAACAAACAGAGAAACAAAACACCTACACTACACTGATGCGCATACTAAGAAGTGTGCTGCAATTTACACAAGGTTTATACAGAGGCTTTTACCCTCAACCTACTTCTCTGTTAAAAATCAACTTGCGCAAAACCCTCTACTCGGGTGTTAGGTTTCGCTAAATGTAAGCAAACACTCAGTTCAACAAGTATCTTAATGTCTGCAGTTATCATGAGGAAGAAAATAAAAGTTACAAAAATCGACATATTCCTTGCTCATCTGCAGACACGCGAACATTAAAAGCAAAACAATTCAAAACTGGATACAAGAGAAATTCTTGGTAGCCTTACACTGTCCGAACATTATGCGGATAAAATAAAATCAACAAAAGCAAAAACCTACACTACACTGCAAAAACATAAGGTTTAAACAGAGGCTTTTTACCTTCAGCCTACTTCTCTGTTAAGATAAACTTGCGCGTAAAACATAAAACAAACAGAGAAACAAAACCTACACTTCACTGCAAGAACAGAAGGTTTAAACAGAGGCTTTTACCTTCAGCCTACTTCTCTGTTAAAATCAGCGCAAAACCCTCTACTCGGGTGTTAGGTTTCGCTAAATGTAAGCAAACACTCAGTTCAATAAGTATCTTAATGTCTGCAGTTATCATGAGGAGGAAAATAAAACTTTCAAAAATCGACACAGTCCTTGCTCATCGGCAGACATGCAAACGCTAGACAGCTAAACAAAACAATAATAAAACTGGATACAAGACAAATTCTTAGTATCCTTCGTGACACTGCGTAATTTAATGCGGCACCCTTTCAGACGTGCTCTGGGGGAACGCGCATACCACAGTTGTCGATGGGCCAGATCGCGACGGAGGGACAAAAAGCCAACCTGTCCGAAGCACACAGTGGCGGTGACCTTTGTTCCGTGGGCCCCGAACTCCGACAAAGAGGCACCCGGACGCTTAAGCTTCCTCATTGTGGGCCTCCCAGAGCAGCAGTCACCCTCTCGCAAACTTGGGGGAGGACCTTTGTCGTTACAGTCGCGTACGCACCACCTCGCTTTGCTCCACCGTTTAGCCTTCACCAAAGATGAAGAAACCAGGCGACCACTTCGGCGTCTCTTTTTCCTGGCCCTCGCGACACGCTTTATGCCTAATATCGATTTGTGCGAGACCCGCAACTTTTGACTTTTAGAGAACCTTTTCGGGGTTTCCAGCCTCCGCTCGAGGCAACTTGGACCTTTCCCCTTTCCCCGAAGTTTTCGCTGGCGCCTTTTTCTTTCGGGGCGGCACGGAACGCTCCCCGACTCGGCAATAATACTCGGAAGTACATTGCTCAAAACTCCAGGCGGCTCAACTGGCTTATCCTCGGCGTTATTTCTAGCTGTCTGCACTTCAGAAACAACGCTACAATCGACACTTGCTAAACCAGCCGGCTCGCCATCAGATGTCTCTCCTTGATGAGAGTCATCACCTCGCGCTAATCTAAGCGCTTCATCACCTCGCGCTATGTTGAGCGCCTCTCCCTCTCGTGGTAAGCTAAGTGCCTCATCATCTGAACTTTTACAGTCTGCTTCATTAGCGCTTTCTGCTTTCGGAACCTCATGAGCAGACTCACAGGCCATCGGATCCGTCATAGCTGCCGCCGATTCGTCACCAAAACAAAGGCCTTTCGAAAGCATATCCACGTCATTCTGAGAGGGATAATGCTCGGGCAGGTTTTGGGACACCAAAGTTTCCATGGCGAGCAGTCTGAACGGTCCCTCACTCTCAACGCGGGCTAATGGCAAACACACACTTTCATTTTCAACTACTTGCCATGCACACGGGCGTTCCCCTGTGGTCACCTCATTTGTCAAAGAGTACGGATGTATACTATCAAACGTTGCGGCAGAGTCCCGCGGTACGTTTTCCTCAACTAATTCCTGAATGGGGGGTTTCAATTGTTCCAGATCATTGTCGCTGCTGTCCCCAAAACAGAGAACATTCCTAGGCTTGCGGCAGCCGATTGCGATGTGACCTAGCTCTTTGCAACGGTGGCACACAACCGGCTTCCTAGCCTTAAACGCCTTTTCTTTCTTTCGATCTTCTGAGTGGCTCACTGTAGACGTGGACTTAGCAGGACTGCCTTTCTTTTTCTTATCTGAGGGTGCTATCTCGTTATTCGGGTTACTTGATGCCTGATAAAGTGCTAAAGCCAATCGCCTTTTCTCAATTATCCTGTCTTTTTCAGCCCATCTTTTGTTCTTCTCAACTTCCTCCCAGCACTCCTCAATTTCATCATCCTCCACCCCGCATTCCTGAATAGCCTTAATCAGCTGTGACTCTTTCTCTTCTCTCCCAACCTTAATTCCCAGCTCTTCACACAGTAGTAAGAGGTCTGGTCTCTCTAGCTTCTTTACCAACTCCATGGTCTTCACGAGTGAGGACTTTCTACCTGCCGTGACGTTAGGTAGCGAACAAGCGAAGCCTAGACGCACGGTAAAACACTGCCAGTTTTAGAACATGAAAACTAAAATGGTGAATAGCTGTGACGTATGGTAGCGGTACAACAGCGAAGCCTATACGCACAGAAGATTACACACAGATTTAGAAAACTTCAAAAGCTAAAACCTGGCAAAACTCAAAGAAAGTCAAGCACTCACCATATCGTTGAGGCCCGAGTCAAGCATGGCTCATCCCGTTGCTGCTAACCAGTTGATGTGTTCCAGTTGTCAGCAGCATCACACCGCTGCCGTCCAGTTGATGTAATCAGGGTTCTGCCCAGAGGACCGGAGCCAGCCAGAGTCCCGGGGAGATGTCGAGGAGAGGAGCCCGGAGCTGTTAACCAGTAACGTTTATTACGTTATTTACAGGTAGCGTGTTGCTACATGATGGGGTTAGCATCATGGAAGCTCTCGAGCTTCTGGGAGCTTCTGGGAGCTTGTGAGAGCTTGTGAGAGCTTGTCGGGAGCGCATCGGCGCTCACATTTTATGTCCTGGCCTTCCCAGGGTTCCCTGTAGGAAAAAACGATGGAGGCCAGGACAGTCCAATGAAAATTTCCGTCTTCACCTCCGCCCCCAAAAGGGGAAGGTGAAACGCCGCCTCCTTCCCAACCCACGAAAGGAAAAAGAGGCACGTCCAGTTCGTCCCATGGCGAGGGAAAAACACTGCCCACCGCGCACTACACGGCACAGCACGAAGACGTTGAGTCTTACGTGGAAGTCAATTTCGTAGACTGTTGCAGTGATGGGTATGCAGCGCCAGGCACACCACGAGTTGTGGAAACAGCGGCACCAAGGCGCCACGGAGAACGTGGGAAATGCATCCGCAGACGGTTCCCAGACGCTGGGCCCTTTGTCCAGGGCACCTTGACGACAAAGCAAGCCCCCTCGACGGCCAACAACTCTTCCTAATCTGTCAGTCGGTCAGGCGTGCCCAAAGGGTTTTACGAGGGGCGCAGACAACCTGAGATAATTAGACGAACGACTTTCGTGTTGTCGCCGCTCTTGGTGCATCTCTGGAACCGCTGACCTGGAAGAAATCAGGGTAGTCTTAGCCGCAACGTCTCATGCGTCAAAGCGGCGCTAAGCCAGGCAGGCCGATCATAACAACGGTGAGAAGCGGCGTTACCTTCGCGGCAGCCAGAGGAGCATGTCGAACTGCAGCGCATGCACACGGAGTGCACGCATGCACAGTAAACCGCCGCGCTCGAACACAAACTGCTCTCGCACTCACTGTTTGCAGCATGTGTTGTCATGTGTGTATACGACTTCATATTCGCCTCAGATAGAAAAATGCTGATTGCAAATGTTTCACAGCGTTTTCCACATTACCATTTCGTGATTAGACACTTTGACCGTTAAACTTTCTGTTGCGCTGAAGAAAATAGGTACCATAAAAATTGGCTGTCGGTCCCTTTAAGTGAAAGCTTCTTGAATCTAGCATTTTTGAGGAAACAGAACCTGTTTTTAAGCAAGTGTTTGTAGAGTCATAGTTCCAGTTTTTGGTGCTTCTCTGAGCTGTAGTTTATAAGATTTTTACTTTTGGAATAGCAGGGGAGCTATTCTCGATTATTTCACTTTGTGGACATGTCCACCTCGGCGGAGCGCATTCAGCTACTCGAAAAAACGGCAATCTGTGATGTCATGGCCCCTCTTGACCATGTCAACGCACCGAACCCGCCAGCACATTCTCAGCGTAAAAAGAAAGAAAGTGGACGAAATGTACAGTAACAGGAGACTCAAAGAAATTTGACAAATCTGAACTTGCATATGAACGTGTTCAGATGTTTGAGAATGATGCAAGGAATGCATACCGACCTTCCGGGTGCTTTAGGCAGGTGGCCGCATTAAACCTAACTCGAGGGCTAACGTGATCAGAGTTCATGCACGGCTTCTGAGATGTGCATCTAAAAGCAGATCTCTGAGAGTTGCATTTGTTGCGGTGAAGCGTATTCCGTCCCTCTCATTAGTGTCAAGAGTTGTGAAAGCTCCGTGACGTCAAAATGACGCTGCGGAGGAAGAACCGGAAACAGGGTCGCGCTGCTCGCCGAGCTCCAGCCAATCAGCAGCGGCCGAAGTGGACAGTCCACAAGGTGGGCACATTGAGAATCGCGCCCCAGGGTTGTTTTTTACAGGTGTCTGCACTATAATTGCCCCAAATTACTCTTCTAACTTGTATAGACCTTTTCACAGGAGAGAAAAAACGCCGCCATGCTGGGCTGTGCGCGGGAGTACAAAGGCTGGTGTGACAGCCTCGGCAGTGCATTTTGGGGGGTCACGCCCATTTAGCGCAACCCAGAAAGAATTATGGCGGCACTCAGGGAGCCGTCTGTGAAAAGTTCTATAGAATGGGTATATATCCAATGTATGATACTATATGCAAACCAAATTGACATTCCGATACGAACATAGACCAACATAATCTAGTTGCATGTCATAGAGCAATTTGTATACAGCAAAATGTATTGCATTTGTTTTAAACTTGCATTTTGGCATTTTATTTTGAATTAATATCTTCTTGTTGTCGCTGTCCATGCACTTGCTTGTGCACAACAATGTACATTGTGCAAATGTATGCACACTGCTTTGCTTTGATGTCTCACCTTTGATGTCACATCCTTTAAAACTTAAGAATGGCTTACTTCTATGGGGCTTTGTTGCAGTTGTCATAAGCACAAAATACATTTTTATCCTAAAACTACGAGCACAGAGGAGGTAATATGCCCACATGGAAAAGAAAAAAAAGTGTTTATTTTTATTTACTGTTAGATAACTTATTTTTTGAGAACCAGCCATTTTATCCATTGCCCTGCAGTTTGTGCGAAATTGGCTTCCAGGGCCAATCTTTCCAGCATTGCACACCTTTAGTGGCTTGAACATTTTCTGAAGTTAACCATCAAGTGAGGCAGCAAAATGTCCTTGTGAAAAAATGGTAATTTTATCTTCATTTGACCTGCAAACTTTTATTCTGCAGAACAATGCTAAGAAGCCCTATGTCATTGCTGAACAGGCTGAAGCCCTTCAAGAACAGTACAACAACTTGCAGCAGTTTGCCGTAATGGAACTAGGAATTCCTGTTATGGCTGTACATAACCAACATGAAGCAGCACAACTTCTTGCTCAAATGGTATGGTAAAAAGTAAATGAAATTCTCGCTCCCATTTGTGTTGTTTTAATTTTAACGCAGTCCTTCGAGAAGCAGTGCTTTTGCACATAGTAAAAAGCATCTGTGCAGAGCAGTAGTAACTTTTTCGTCCCATTTTTAGTTTGCGTTTTACCAAGTTGACCGAGACAGAAACTGCAGCCATCCAACTGCTTTGACTGTGTTGACATTAACACTCTTTTGCCTACCTTAGCTCATTTTTGTATACATGTAATCAGCATATTCAGATATGGATATGTAACACCCTATACACATGCATTATGTAGGAACAAGAAATACACTGAAGAAAAGGGGCCCTGCAGCACTTGCAAATAATCATCGAATGACCTCACTAGTGGAGTTCATTCCCTCACGAATCGATTGTCACAAAAAATTTTCGGATCAGACAAGTACAAGAGGAGTTAGAGATTTGTCGCACACTTTAATTAAGCGCTTTTTCTCTCTTTTTGTCCCGATGACTGCGCGCTGAAAACTACACAGGGGGGGATGACAAAGGGGCAAGAAGCTACGTCAGCATGCATCATCACCTTGAGCTCTCTCTCTTTCGTCTGTTTCTCTCCCTCTCTCTTATTAAAATTATTCTTCTTATCCCCCCCCCCCCGGCCTCAGCTCACTTTCAGTCTGATCACGAGAGTGCTAGTGTCACTATCGTGTAATTCTAGCACACTATAGAGCGTGGTTCGTGGCAGCCATGGTAACTATGCAGCACAAGAATGCTCAGATCAGCCAATGGCCATGTCCTTTCCTCTGTTGATGTAGTAGAACCCATCGATGATGTAATTTGCCGAGCGAAGGGCAGCGATCGCTGGTTGTCTTTGAAATGTAATCATAAATTCCCTGCGGTGTGCAGTGGTATAACATTGGGCTAACATGTTCACAGGAACCTCAACTACCGATCAGCAGCATTTTTCTGACCATAATCAAAAAGTGTTGCAGGGCCCTTTTAAGAAAAAGTTTTCCAGAAAAAACAGGCAATATCACATTTTATGCCGCCTTACTTTCCTTGCAGTTATGTCAGCCAAATAAAAGTCG
Source organism: Rhipicephalus sanguineus (assembly GCF_013339695.2). Taxonomy (NCBI): domain Eukaryota; kingdom Metazoa; phylum Arthropoda; class Arachnida; order Ixodida; family Ixodidae; genus Rhipicephalus; species Rhipicephalus sanguineus. Next base: position 178,543,617 of record NC_051176.1, read on the forward strand.
CATACTGGGCTTTATGCGTAGGGTATGTTCTCTTAACAGCTGTGCCACATTTTGTATATGTGTTAGGTAAACATGCATAATTATTAGACTCACAAATTTCTGAGCAAGATATTATGCCTGCACTAAGCCCCCGCCACTTTTATCTTTGAATCTTATGCAAGGATGAACAAAATGACTACTGGGTGGATTTTTTTTTACTTACCGTATTTACTCGAATCTAGGCCGGCCCCTATTCTAATCTGACCCCCGAAATTCGCAAGGCCAGAAAAAAAAAAACTTAATCATTGTACTTGAATCTAAGCCGACCCCCCCACTTTCGAACATAGTTTTTTCGAAAAAAACATCGGCTTAGGTTCGAGTAAATACGCTAAGCAGTGCCTCTGGAGGCTGCAAAAGTAGAAATGTATCTCATTACAGAATGGCCCCGGGTAGCATCTCATGGCAAATGATGCTGTCAATCAGTATTATGGCCTCATATATGGGTGGTGCAACAGTGGGTAATGCCACATTGTTTCTAGAACATGCCGATACAAAAGCTTGGCATGACTGTCGGTGGAGCATCGTGGCCAAAAATGTACCTATATCAAGAAGTCATGTCCCAATTTTGTATGGTCACATGTTAGCACTCTTCATATGGTTTGTTACATGGTAGTGGTTTGCATGTGTCTAATGGCAATTAAAATTTTTGTCTATTTACTTGTAGGAGGCTGTGGAGAGTGGAGAAAAACCAAACCCATTTTTAGTACCCCGGCGATTAGCTCCCATGAGTTCAGCCCTTACCACCTGCCTGCTACGTGTGCCTGGCTTAGGTGAAGTCAAAGCCAGGGCCTTGGTCCAGAAGTATCACAGTGCGTATACGTAACCTAATGAGTCTAACCAACCTTGTTTCTTTGTTAGACACAGGTGGTTGTGTATAACGAAGAAACGGGCCCCTTGATCCATTCTCCTTCATTTATATATATACATGTGATAGAAAACCTTTCTATTTACCTTTTCATCTTGAGTGACATGGGGTCAGAACAGTGCTACACAAAATATTTTACCAGTTTATTCTGTGTTCCAACAAAGCAGACGACCCTAACTTCTTTACTAGCCTTGTTCTGCAATTTTTCGCTTTCTTTTCAGGCCTTCAAGGAATAGCTTTGTGTACCACGGAAGACCTTACAAAAGTTGTAGGGCAAGCGTCTGCAGCAAGTATTCACAAGTTCTTCAGTGGCCTCCAGTGATGCAAGGAGCCATGAATACAGATGGCATATTGTGGTGTTCTTATGTTCTGACCAATAAAATGTAGAAGGATGGCAGGCATTTTAAAGTTAACTAACACACAGCATTCCTTGTATTTTTGCTTGTTGTACTGTGGCATTGTATGAATTCTACAAAAACATTTGGCAGTGTGTGTGAACAAGTTATGTTTAATGCAGTTTTCCGTTTGCTTCATATTAAACCATATCAGGTCTGTTCACTTTTTGCCTACGCTGCTGTGAACTACTTTGCAGCAATGCAGAAGAAGTTAAAAAATTGTGTCGAGTTCAGCGCTACGCAGGGAGGCATTGAAACCACTCGGGTTACAAATGCTTAACCCTTTGCGGTTCGAAACCTTTTCCCACCTTCTGTCCATTCCAGTTCGTAACTAAAAAAAGCAAAGCTCAAGTAAAAGAAGTTTACTTACTCTTTTAGAGATAGTGCATAACGCAGTGAGGAAATGCGCACGTGAATCAACCACAATAAAGCTTGTCCAGCAGTGCACGCTGCGGCCGTGTTGCGTTGTTGGGAGGGGCCCAACAATGGACCACAAAGGTTTAAGTGTATGTGTGGTGCAGATGTCCTGCTTGGTGGCTGCAAGTGCACCATCTGCTGAACCACTGATGATGATGGGATGCAAATTGCAAATACATTTGGCATGTGAACTGCTTTTTCTATGAAACTTTCTATGAACTACTTTTTCTCTCTGTCTGTTTCTTTCTCCTCCATTTATCTGCACTGTGCTTCTCTTGTTTCCTTCAGAAGGCACACGCATTGAAGAAGTACCTACATTGAACATCCATCTTGTTAACCTCAATAGATGTGTTGGCTGCAGGCCTCATTATCCGCCAAATTACCAGTTTTGTGGCATTTGTATGAATTATTGGTTATTGATTGGCTACTGATCGGTATTACATGTGCGTCCAAACTCAAGCGAGCATAGCCATGCGTTTCACGGCATTTCCATTAATTTTTGTGTATTGATTGGTTATCGATCAGTATTGATTAGCTATCAATCGGTATTAAACATGTATCCAAACTCAAGCGAGCATAGCCATGCTTTTTGCGGCATTTCCATGAATTATTGGGTATCGATTGGCTATATCGATCAGTATTGATTGACTGTCAATGGGTATTGATTGGCTTTTCTAAGCGTAATTAGGCTGGGCTAAGATCGCCTTGGCATAACTAGGCTTAATTCGCTTTAGCTTTGTTTACCTAGGCTACTGATTGGTTATCGATCAATATTGATTGGCTTGACTAAGCTTAATTAGGCTGGGCTAAGATGACCTTGGCATAACTAGGCATAGTTAGCTTTAGCTTGGCCTACCTAGGCTATCACAAGCTGGGCTGAGTTATTTGGTGACGCTCTACGGACTAACGGAAAGCGTAACAGCTTCTCTGTAAAAAATTAAAGCGGCCAAGCTACATTCTCTAATGCATAAAGTCATGCAAAATTAACTTTGTCACCACTCAGTTATGACATTACTTACAAGGACATGTAATGGGAGTCGGAACTGTGATGGGCACCAGTCCTGTTTACACAAAAGTAGCACTTCGAAAGCTTGTAGCTATTTTTTTAGGCTAACTACTACCAAACGTTGACGCACCTTGATCGTGGTGAACATCTCAGTTAGGCAATGAATGTTTGTGTGAAGTATCTGCAATGCTATGCCATTTAACCTCACTTTAGACTGCTTAAGAACTCTGCAAATGTTATTTCACATCTGACATCAACGCCCGCAGATAACCTTGCAGAAACACGGTAACAGAAAAAATGCCTTAAACTTGCTTTCTCAATAAATCTTTTTTTAAGAGTGAGGCAACATTCCTCTTTGTTGCACTGCATGAAAAAAGAAAAGTTTCTTACTGCAGCGCAATACTATGCAAAAATAGCACAAAATACTAGCTCTTTTCAGGCTTTTTTTTTAAAGTCAAACGTTTTAGCTATTATTTGGGTCTGCTGCTTATAGAAATTTTTTTCTGTTTTCAAAAGCTGATGTATTTAAGAATATGCTAAGACTCCATTTATGTCATCATTTACTGCAAACAAATATGAGGCATTGCACAGGCTTGCAAGGAATTACATTTTAAAATATTTGCATTGCATCACTCTAAGTGAATCATTGCCAGAGCAAAACAATAAGTCTGCACTGTTAGTGTGCATCAGAAGGAATAACTATGTGGGGCAGAAGTGCAGGGGTTTTAGATGTGCGCGGCCAATTTGCATTCAGAGACAGTGGTAGCTTGTCGCAGCGTTGTATTATACACTCCTGTAGGGTAATCATTCCGCAAACAAGGCGAAGGAGTGCCAGCCTTCCATTAAACAGCTGTGTGAACTGTGAATGCTGTAGGATAACCTCAGTCTGCATCATCTGATGAACTTACGTTCAGTGACAATAGATCCCATTGCACACGCAGTTGGGACAACAGATTAATTTTGACCACCTGGGGTTCTTTAACATGCACCTAAATCTAAGCAGACTGGTGATTTTGCAGTTTGCTTCCATGCAAATGCAGCTGCTGTGGCCAGGAATCAAACCAGTGTCCTCAAGCTTAGCATTACACCTTGGCTCTTAAGCTACCGCGGTGGGTATACTTCACATTGTTATAGATCCATGGCATGTTCTGAGCACTCTGAAGTATACTGAAACCATCTGTGCTTATGCTTGTACCCTTGCATATGTCTGGTGCAATTTGAGACAGCATGCACCAACATTTTTTTTAAAAAAAGCTTGCCTATCTTATAAACAACACTTGGCAAAAATTGTGAGTTGGCTTTCCAGCAAGGATATTTTCCAACCAAAAACTCTCACTCACAAAATGCTTTTCTCACTCCAAGTGTATTCCCCCCTCCACATTCCAGGGAAGCCCCCAGCCCCATTAAGCACCACAAAGGCGTTTCAAAAATTACTGCATGGATGTCACACCTCATGGAAAGTACTGTGGTGTAGCGAGAGAAAGGAAAAGAAAGGCAGGAGAGTGTTGAATGGAAAAAAATTGTTAGTTCTGCTAGTCTGTGGTCCAGGCTTCTTGGCTGGAAAATACATTAGCTTGCGCATGCACAGTAACATTTTTTTCTAAGTGTCAATGCTTAGCACTCAACTGGAATATGCATCTTCCATCTGCTACCTCCTTCTAGCTGGAATACTTCAGCACAGTTGTCGAGCCATTCAAAATCATGTCGCCACCTTTATCACCTTTATTACATCACAGCCGGAGGGGGGGGGGGGGTACACCCCCCCCCCCAAAAAAAGTTCGAGCTTTGCATGTGTATATATACACAAACACACAAAAATGCACATGCCGACATATATAAAGTACGGCTGACCCCCCCCCCCCCCCCCCCAACCGAAAAAAATTTCTGGCTACGCCAGTGACGGTATTCAAATTTGTCTGCTTTTGCTTGTGTCATGCTGCATTACTTCACGCCTGTGTTTTACCATCACCTATAGTCGCATCATGTCCTGTTCATACTACTCCCAAGACTATCCAGTTACCTGGATCACATTTGCCCATTAACGTGTAGAAATGGCAGCACCTCAGTGATAAACACTTGTTTCCCCACAAGTGCAATAGCAGAACCATATGTTGGGCATGTTAGAATCCACACTAGTGGAATCTCCCAATGTATGGTTCTAGTTATTAATGCTACTCATCTTCATCCTTTATTGTTCCATACTATTGTCACAAGTATGAAATGGTAAATTATTTTTTTGGTAATATTGTTACTTGCAAGTTGCATCAAACGGCAAAGTTTTCTGCGAGAAACTAACTAGCGACATCAAGTGGATGTATGCATTTCCACCTTTGCTATGGCCAAGCTTCCACTATGTGTACGTGCACTTTTACCCATGTATGCCCTCCTCCATTCATTCCCCCACCCCCTAATTGCCTTAAATCAACAGTTTGTTTCACATTATAAACTGCTCTATCAATGCAATGTACTTATATGTCTACTGTATAAACATTTTCAGAGCCATTGCAGTTTTTTTTTAGTACTATTGTTCTTTTGCATTAACCTACAAACAATTTTTATGGTACCTGTTTTCTTTAGAGGAACAGAAAGCTTACCACTCAGAGTGTCTCATGATGAGTGGTAACGCTGAAAACGCTGTGAAGCATTTCCTTTATCAGAATTTTCCATCTCCAGCACTGACAAAGTCGTACATGCAATACATGCTGCAAACAGTGGTAGGTGAGCACGATAGCAGTTCATGTTTGAGTGCTATGGTTCGCTGCACAAGCATGCACGCCATTCGCCGTGGCCTGACATGATCCCACTGTTGCCGCGAAGGCAGTGCCACTGCCTTCGCAGCAACAGTGGCAACAGTAATTTAAGCACGAACTGTGGTGTGCCTAAACAGCAGACTATGTACAACAATCTGAACAACTCATTTGCGCAGTAACAAAGCTTGGCACCAGGCTATGCGGTGTGCCAGTTTTTGTGACTTTCAAACACAATAGACCGTTCTCATAATCCACAAGTGCACTTCCCTGCGCTGCATATTCGCCCAACTAATGGCGGCACCTGTCATCCTTCAAGTGGTGACAAGGTCCTAGTTGCACATGCTGGGGCTCGTCTATTATGAGTGTTTATGTCAAGAGAGCCATCAACATTTTCCACGTCACAGCGCAAGCAAACTGCGCTCGAACACACTGCAGTAAATGCCTAGCCCCCCATTAGTTGGGCAAACTGCATAGAAGGAAAGTTAGCTTTACAATTATGAAAAGAGTCTATTTGAAAATACAAATCCTATTCAAATCGCAAAATGAATCTATTCTTTCACTACAATTTAGTCTTTCCACTTCTATCATTGTCTTGTGAGAAGTTCTGGCCAGATGTCAGTTCCTCCAAAATCTGTATTAACACATCCCCCCCCCTTGCGATGCACCAGGCTGCTGAAAGTGGCAGAAAATGAAGCGAGAGATCTAATATTGGACAACTGTTGTCAAACACATTCATACAAAATACTATGCTATGAGCATGCTTTGCAAGAAACTCCAAAGTCCCAAACCAAATCTTTACGAAGTGCAATATTTCACTTCAAGAAGCTGATGCTCAGCACATTGGGTGTAATCAAATTTTTAAAATAACAGAGAGCTGAGCTAGTTGGTAAGTATTCATGTTAAAGAGAGAGGGCGTGCAAACACGGACACAAGAGAGGTCGTTGGCGTTTGTGGTGTCTTTACTTCTCTCTTGTGTCCGTGTTTGCACACTGTCTCTTTAAAGGGGTCATGAAGCACCCCTTGGGCTTGCTGAAAAAACACAACCTGCGGAAAGCTGACACGGCTATGAACTGCTCTGCAAAATATTAGTCGTGCGCGCCGCGTAAAGGCCACAAGCGGAGCGCGAAGTTGCCGTTTCCTCAGGCACCCTCTTTTCAAACAGAGGCCGGTTCTCACTCTCGTCGGCGGGCAGGGCATCTGCACGTTCACGTCACGGAGACATAGCATGCTTATTGGCCGATAGCCGGATGAGATGCGCTTCTTGCTACGGGGTGCCGCCACTTGCCCGCGCCGCACTCCTCAGTCTGCTAACTTTACACGGTAGCCGCACTCGCCCATGCGAATCACAGCGGGAGAGCGATCGCGTTTCATGACGCACGCTGACGTAACTTCTTACCCCCGTGCCATCCCTCCCTGTCTAGCTTCCAGTGCGCTCGTCGGCATAAGAAATGAGAGAAAGCGCCGAGAGCGTGCGCCAAACCCCCGTAACTCCGCTGATTTTGACGGATTCGAGAAATTTTTGCGGCAATCGATTCGGGAGGCAGTAAACTCTGATACTAAGGTCATTAGATCATTACTTGGAGAAGTGGTTCATCACCCCTTTAACATGTAATCAAATTGCAGTCACGGTGTTAACATGAGCACATGCAGCACTGATTTTGCTCTTGACCTGTTTGTGACATGTGTATGCAATTGACCTTCCACAACTTTCTCTTTTTCGACAAAAGAAGCGTTGGCAAACCATTTTATTCTGTACAGACTTAGCGAGATTGATCTCCAAGATCTTCTATTAAGTCTTCATCGATTTCTGGCCACTTTTCAGTGATGACATCAAAAATATCATCTTTTACATCACCCTGAATGACAATTTCATCATCTCCAGTCACTGACGAACCACAGGAGAACTTGTGGGAAAAGAATTTTGACGCGTCTTTGAGGTCAATGTCAAAGGTACTCAATCCGGTCACCACAGTCACAAACTTCTTCTTTCCTCTGTAAAACAGAAATGAAAGAAAAAAAATGTCAAACATTAAAAACAATGAAGCATTTAGGATGATTGAGACTATGGTTGTGTGACTATTGGAAACTGCGAACAAATAGAAATTGAAAGGACTGACTATTCAAACCTGCTGAAAAGTAATTTCTTTATAATACATATAAAGGATAACGCGACTTATTGAAGTCCAGAGGAAGTCAGAATGATGGATGTGTTGACTGCTTTGAATTATACATAGCTTGCATTGACTGTCACCATGGCCGCCATCTTTGTGGACAAACTGGTTGAGACGCAGGGTGAACTCTTGCTCGAATGCACCGAGCAAGAAACAGTGACACCAGATTAGTTCCGGTTCCCCCTCCAATCCTTTATGTTCCCCCTTGGCGCAGCTGGCGAACAGAAGAAAGCAGGGAGCACACAAGAACGCACGCTGAAATGACACTCTAATGAGATAAAAATGTTGTGGTGACGGCCATGTTTGTGAACAAGCGCAGAGAACCTGTCTGTGACGTCACGTGCAAGCCATGTATTATTCTACAGTTTATCTGCGGTTGTTTCACCGGGGTATAATTCCTTAACAAATGTACAAGGCACATAACTTTGGTTTGATAATTTCCATTCATTCAATAATAATTTCTTGCTTTGAAGTATAGTCTATATGTGAATATGTCCCGAGTTATTACTTGACCAGGCTCATCATGTCTGCACCTAGTAATTACAATGTACGGTACTGCAGTGTTGCACTTTTCTTCAGAGCACACCTTATGTACACCCCGTAACACGTTTTAGCAGTGTCTGCATGTTGCTCCAGGTAATTTATAGCAGTCATTTCTTTCAAGCTCCTCCATTATTTGTACATTTAATTGTGACTGGTATCATGTGTATGTGCGTCGATGTATATAGGAAAGATTTTTTATACTATCAAACAAACTGTGCATGCTTCGTACTTAAGAGATACGAATATATCTTGTATTCAAATATCTACATCTAAATATACTTCGATTCGATTAGAAAGAGTCACTATTCACGCACCTCTAATTAGGAGTACCCAGTTTAATGACTGTAGAGTAACACTGATTGTTTGAAGTAGGTGAGTTGTAAAGAAACAAAGGAGATGCAATAGAAATTATCAACAAGCATGACAATATAGTCACTGAGTGGTGTGCTGGACGTCAAATGCACATTTTTATACGCCATGATTGCACAAGTCACTTCGTCAAATTGAGCGAAGGAACATGGCTATGTGGTTGCCAGGTTCTTCACCATCAAAATGTTCTATTATCAAATGTAGCAGGAACACATCGAGCCATGGCTAGCTTGCAGAGCTCTTGTCAACTAACTGACCAAACGTGTGTCATGAAGTGAAACATCGTTACATCCTTCTATGGGCCTTTTCACGACACTGAAACTATGGCAGGCGCATGCGGGAGCCTCGTGCATTTACTCTTTGCAGATTGTTTTGGTCAAAAAAGCAGGTGCATTCCACAGTGCAGTTTTAATACAGTGGCGACTACGAAGTTTCTCGAAAACCCATGCACATAAGTACTGCATCTGTATTCGAACTGAGGCATATATATGGAGCTTACGATCGAACTTTGTCAATTCAACAAAATGAGTGGTATCATATGGTTTGTGATGAGCAGGTATTACTGCAGTGATTTCGCACTTTGGTGTGACCCGCGAAAACGAGTTAACATACCGTGACGCTCTTGACAGGCAAATTCGTTTGTCTTTTTCCACCCTCTTTTTGGCTTTCACCATTCCCTTGCCACCACGCTTTTGCCGTTTCTTCTCTTCATCGCCACCAGCTCCAGTCTGTGGTGCATCGCTGAGGTTAAGTCGCCGCTCAAATTCCTCGGGAAGGTTCTTTTGAAGCCACTCTTTGCACTTTTGCGAGTCTGGATAGTACTCGCAATATTCAAGCGGCATAGAGCACTCCCCGCAGTAGATCACCTCGATGGGGTACGAAACGCCGGGCAACGGTCCAGTTGGTAGAGCTTGCGTGCTTCCTTCAGACATTTCGCTGTGATCACCGTTCACGGCGCTTATCTAAAAACACATGGACGGCGTTGATTCACCTCGTGTGTGCGGTGCAATTCGCATAAGCTCACCTTACGAGCATCCGCAGCAAAAATACGCGGATGCCGGTCTTTTGCACTCGGCACGGCAAAACTTTGGCCTACCGATACAAACGCCACGTGATGCCGGAAGCAACTGACGACCACCAACAAGCTCAGTTCGCGTATTCGCCGCTATGGCGTCGTATTGCTGGCCGAAGTTAAAAATAGAAGCGTGGGTAGAACAAAGTGATATTTTTGGAGAACTTCAGAATGGATTTCGAATCGACAGGCGGTTAGACGATAATCTGTTTGTTAGAAAACAGGCCCTTATACGTAGCTTATGTAGATATCACCGGGGCGTATGACAACGTTAATCAGGAAATTTTGTGGGATATATTGGAAGAAGTGGGCATAGGGGACGACTGTATACAGCTTTTGAGGGAAATATACCGAGAAAATACAGTTTGTATAGAATGGGAAGGAATAAGTAGCAAGGACAGCGTTGAAGCAAGGGGCTGAGGCAGGGATGTCCTTTGTCCTCGCTGTTATTCATGCTGTACATGGCAAAATTGGATTTAATTTGTCGCACAAACAGGTCGGCACGATGGTTGAGCAGAAGCTTCCAGGTCTATTTTATGCTGATGATATTGTCTTATTTGCGGACAGTCAAAGATATATGCGGAAGGGAATGTGAAGCTCTAGGAATAGGATTTAGTGCAACAAAATGTGGATTGATGGTATTCAATGATCACGAAGACCATGCGGTCATAATACAGGGCCAAAAAATACCGAGGGTAAGCGAGTACAAGTACCTCGGAGTATGGGTAAATGAGGGGGATAGATATATGGAGGTACAAGAGAAAGCATCGGTAGCAAAGGCAAAGAGGAATGCTGCAATTATGAAGCACAGAGCTTTATGGGGATACAATAGGTACGAGGTGCTTCCAGGGCTGTGGAAGGGTGTGATGGTCCCGGGGCTTACATTTGGGAACTCAGTGGTGTGCATGAAGTCAGAGGTACAATCAGGAATGGATGTAAATCAAAGGACGGTGGGCCGCCTCGCGTTGGGCGCTCACGGGAAGATGACAAATGAGGCTTTAAAGGGTGATATGGGATGGACAGGCTTTGAAGTGAGGGAAGCTCAGAACAAAATGAGATTCGAAGAGAGGCTGAGGAAAATGAAGAAGAGTAGATGGGCAGAGAACGTTTTCAGGTATTTGTATAGAAAAAGCGTTGACACGCAGTGGAAAAAAAGAACTAAGAGGCTCACCAGTAAATATATGGCTATAAGTACGGGCGATATGGCAACAAGGAGCATTAAGCGGAAGGTCAGAGAGGCGGAGAGGACTTATTGGATGACAGCGATGGAAAAGAAGCCGGCTCTGAGTAACTACCGAAAGGGAAAAAACGAAATAAGGAGGGAAAGGTTTTATGATAATTCAAGGGGAAGCGCTTTACTGTTTGAAGCAAGGTCGGGCTGCCTTAGAACGCGTAGTTATAAAGCGAGATTCAGTAACGAAGAAGAACAATGTACATGCTGCGGGGGAACTAAGGAAACGATGGAACATGTACTGATTGAATGTGGCGATATTCACCCAGGTATACTTGTGGACACGAGTCTACAGGAAGCCTTGGGTTTTAGAGACAACAATGGAAAGCTGAACACGTCCGCGATAGAAATAAGTAAGAGACGGTTAGAGTATTGGTGGCAGAAAAGTAGAGACAATGTACAAAAATAAATAATGGGGTAAAAAAATAAGGTCATTCTGCCTTAAGAGGCAGAGAGATAGACCGTGAATTTATAATTTTTTGGGTGTAATAACATAGATTTAATCAATGTAGATAAGGTATTAGGCCAGCATGAAACAAGGAAGTTTTTTCTTTTTTCTTCGAGCATGGTGGCAGACATGTCACCGCCCCGTTATAAAGGGGACGCTCATAGCATCCATCCATCCATCCAAGTTTTTAGGCTGCAGTTTGGTCAAAATGGGTCAAAACCAGTAGGTCGTGGTCAAAATAAACACATAAACGCAAAATAAACGTTTGTCAAAACTGCAACAAAATTTTGGGTCACATAAGAAAATCCTAAAATACCGGCTCTAGTAATGGTACAGATCACGCGTACAGGAGCCTCTGCGCAAAATTTCACATTTGAAATAGCGTTGAAAAATCAACGGCGTGGAAAAATTTTGGGAGCGGCGGCTGATACATACGTCGTTGATACAACCCACTACAACCATACCACCTGAACGTTGCATACCACTAAGTGCACACATAAATGCTGCTAACAGGAAAATGATGCCTTTACCAACCCTGCAGCCTTGCCTAGTAAGTTCAGCCAAAGCAGTTTTCCACAGCATCAGTCCACAAAACACTCACGACTTGGCTGACTTGGCCTTTCGACCACTTGGGGTTCTTTAACGTGCACCTAAATCAAGTACATGGGCCTCTAGCATTTCGCCTTCATTAGAATTGGCTGCCGCGGCAAGGTCGAACCCGTGACCTTCGGGTCAGCAGCCGAGCACCGTAATCATGGTAGCTTGCGTTATTGGGATTGATTCGAGGGTTTGTTCATATTTAAGCATATGTACTACCTGCAGGTAGTACATACGCTTAAAATCAAACCAATCAAATATTCTAGTGAGTGTAATGTGAAAGTATTTAATAAATTTCACGTCTGAATTGACATAAATATGATAGTTGCACAAAGTCTGTCTGATTCAAGAAATCAGGCCTACATGTATAATATCATCCACAATTGGACATCCGAATAAGTTATGGTACAGCTGAACTAGTGGTACGTACAGCTTGTAAATGATACCTTGAATTATCTGAGGCAGCATAGCAACGACATTACTGATGCATATTTTACCAGATGTACAGTCATGGACAAATGAAACACAAATGAGAAATGACAAAGCGGAACAGTGTCTGCAAGCAGCGGTACGTCGAAAGCAGTCTTGCATCGATAATTACGTGGCGGCAAAATATTTTTTGGACCTCACACTAAGCATGCAAGGTGAACTCGTGCAGACATTAAGCATACCGATGTGAAAACAAAAAGGAAAGAATGGGTTTTGGTTCGCCCTAACTTCTTCGTGTTTTAATTGTTCATGACTCCACATGCAGTACTGCATTTGAACATGAGAGGTGCGTTACTATGTACAGCACCACACATTGTTTTGAAAAGATACAAACATATTGAAGACACTGGTCGAACAGTAGTCAAGACTCCTGTGAACATGCAAACCAAATATTATAGCACTGCACACAGCAGGGAATTTGCAATTTTGTTTCGAAGACAGCCAGAAATCGCTCGCTCTCGTCTTGGCAAAATACATAGTCAGAAGGAATAACCATATACTAAGGGAAGGAAATGGCCATTGGCTTAGTTCATGACCGCGGAAACGTCCTCAGTAATACTTCTATTGCTTATTTTTAGTTTAATAAATAAAAAATGTGTCGTTCTCTCTTCAAGAACACTAAAAAAAGTATCTTGTATTGTATTTGCACTTCCGGTTTCAACTGATGGTCGTCTGTTTAATTCCATGTTTTCTTCTTTCATGCGAGGCGACACTAGAGATACTGTGCTCTCGTTACTTCAAACACGACATCCCCAAGTCGGTCACTTCTCATACTGAGCCTACTACAGCAGTACTTACTGATTGCACATCGCCATTTCCAAAACTAGTGGTACATTTGCCAGAGCTCGCTTGCTCTCTCCTACGTGCCTTGGCAGACATCACTTGGTGTTTAGCCAGTTCTTCTTCAAAATGAGCCATCTCTTAGCTACTAGCCATCTTTCAGACTGGTGCAGAACAAAGCTGGTGTATGCCAGGTTTTCATGGAGCCAGGCTGCTAGCACAACAGTTGCACTTCTCGTGCTGTGCAGGCAGCACGGCCGCAACGAGGTGGCAGTCTGAAATGCTCAGGGCCATGACGTGTGCTGACGTAGCTTCCTGCCCCCTTGTCATCCCTTACAGTGTAGCAGCTTCCAGCGTGTTTGTTGGGATGAAAGAAGAGAAAAAGTGCTCGGAGCCTGCAATGAACCCTCAACTTCGCTTGCACTTGACATAATATAAAAATTTTTGTGGCAAAAGATTTACGGGGCAAACTCCTAGAGTGTGGCAATTCGACGATTATTGAAAAGGCATTTCAAGGTCCCTCTAAGGAGCTTCTGCCCCTGCAAAACAGGTGCAGCTATCCTACTGAAGAGCCATTCGGAACAGTCCTCATATCTATGGTTTCTCTCTCCCTAAGGACTTCAGTCAGTGTATCCTGTATATGCACACAAAAAAGATGAATATTTGACAACTTCGAACAGCGATATCTCTAATCGAATAGCACGAACTTTTCATGTATATATACATATAACCCAAATATAAGAAAACAAAGGAATTGATCATTTGCCATTCCACTGAGGTCTATGTGCCCAGGTGATGCAAGTTTTAACGTATATATAAACAAACAGCAGAATGACAGATTTTCATTGGTCTGGTTGGTATGGTGATGACACACAGCACCACAACATTATCAAATAAAGTTGCAACATTGCATAAATTTTAACTCCAGATATGTGGCATTCATAAATAGCATCGATGTGTCCTGTGGAAGGTCATGAGTTTAAAATAGGGGCGTGCGAATATTCGAAATTTCGAATATTTTTCGAATAGTGTTTGCTATTCGATTCGCACTGGAATTTTACTATTCGAACATTTCGAACTTCCCAAAAACAAATATACAGTCAAAGTCCGATTGAAAGTGACCCCTTCAGATTTTCAATATGCTTCACCTCATCACACCCCGGATATTGCGGCAAAGCTGCCTTTCAAACTCCGTTACGGTCGAACTTAGCCAAAAGACAACGTCCGATTAGAAGTGGTCCCTAGATTTTCAATATGCTTCACCTCATCACACCTCGGTATTGCGGTAAAGCTGCCTTTCAAGCTCCGTTACGGTCGAATTTAGCCGACAGACAACTTCCGATTAGAAGTGGTCCCTAGATTTTCAATATGCTTCACTTCATCACACCCCGGTATTGCGGTAAAGCTGCCTTTCAAGCTCCGTTACGGTCGAATTTAGCCAAGAGACAACTTCCGGTTGGAAGTGGTCCGTAGAGTTTCAATATGCTTTACCTCATCACACCCCGGTATTGCGGTAAAGCTACCTTTCAAGCTCCGTTACAGTCGAATTTTTGAGAGAACTTCCGGTTGAAAGTGGTCCCTAGATTTTTCAAAATGCTTCACCTCATCACACCTCAGTATTGCGGCAAAGCTGCCTTTCAAGCTCCTTTACGGTCTAACTTAGCCAAGACAGTCAACTTCCGATTGGAAGTGGTCTCTAGATTTTCAATATGCTTCACCTCATCACACCCCGGTACTGCAGCAAAGCTACCTTTCAAGCTCCGCTACGGTCGCAAATGTATTAACTCAAGAAAACGTTGGTTCCAACATGGAGATGAAAGATGTGGCAGAGGTGGGGGCTCAATTAATGCTGTTTTGGACCTGCAATTTGGGCAGGAAGTCCGAAAAATCGGAAGCCGAAGCTTTTTAGCATCCAAAGTTTCAGATGTTCTTATATATCGACGTCTACGAGGCAGATTTGGAACTCCGGACTTGAAGGGAGCACACCGCCACATCAGTTGGGCTTCCACAGAAGTTGAAAGAGGAGGAAAGGCTGAGGAATTGGCATCTTCGCCTATCACGTGTAAACACTTTGGTTGCACCAAATCATGCACATAAATACAATTTGGCCTCTACATTGCCTCATTCTTGATAAGACAACTATGGAACACCACCCCGCCAGTGCTTCATCAACCTAGTGAAAAGAAACACTTTCATGTTGCTATCTCATAAGAATATGCTTAGGAATCCTGTCTAACTTTTTTTTCTGCAATTTCACTTTGAAGTATTCGAAAAATATTCTAGAATTATTCGAGAAATATTAGAAAAATATTCGATTCGCACTCACACTTCAATATTCGAATTCGCTTCGCACCCAAAATTTTGCTATTCGCACAGCTCTAGTTTAAAAGTTTGTTTCAATGATTCACTGGTTCAGCCAGAAAAGTCTGGCTCCCCAAGCAACACAGTTTACTCTACAACGTATGTACTCCACAATGCAACGTCCTTTGCAGCCACTGTAGCACTACGAAACTTATCACACTTCTCCTTTGGTTTCATGTTAGAACCCGCACAATGAATAATGTTAACTGTTAAAGAACCTATTCAAATTTGCAAGTAGTGCCTCTGTTTCAAGGCTTACAATTGAGTTGTTTGAAAGTTTTGAATATCTGCAAACCTTTGCTGATCATTTGTACCTTTAAAGGTGCTCCAGAAAATTGCAGCCAGATCCAATCCTCCTGTGCTCTCTTCTAGCTCCATCTTTAACTTCTTTGGCACTATTTCAACAATACGCAGATCAACTCACATAAGGGCTAGAGATCAAATGATACATACACCATTTTTTAGGAGAGTGTCTGCCATGGAGGTTGTCCTTTCTAGCAAGGTGTAAAAAGGTGCCAACTTGCATAGTGAATTTTTATTTTTGAAATAAAAAGGGTTACAGCTTCACAGCCATTAACTTAAATACCACTCCTGTGTGAACAGTACAAGTAAGCGTAATCAGACAAGATATCAATTATAGGATGCCAAAACTGACTCATAAGCAGCTTTTTTGCTTTATCACATACAAACAAACTTAACCTCAAACAGAAACAAGCTCCTGATTTACATTTATACAGGAAACTATGACACATTTAATAAAACAATTATAACAGTAAAAATACTCAAGAAATTTACACCCAAGCCTCATCATTCAATATTACATTATTATGGTCCTTACACTCAGGTAGCAACATCAGCAGGAACAAACCTTCCATATGCCAGTTCTGTTGGCTTACATACTTCAAGTAAACAGTATCTCACGACATCAGGCGTGCATATACAAGAGTACTTATTCGAGCATAATGAATCTTTGGATGTTTCTATGCATCGCATCACAGTACAAAAATATATTACAAATGATACAAAGCACTGCACATCACCACAATCTGAAAGACCAAGACAGGTGCCCTAAACTATGGCACTCGCCAAAAATAACAAGGCTTGCATTTTTTACAAAAGAGAAATGCTGCTTGTTATTATACTATATAATATTTTGCATAGTCTAAGATTCTTCTAGTTCCAACGATGGCATAGTAAGTATTGCAAGGCCCATAATGTAGGGCAGGCACATTTTTAAAAGTACATGGATGGGTGGGCATAAGCACCTGTGGTGCAATAAGTTTGCTGCCACAGCCTCACAGTGTTCAATGCAGTGAAGATAAAAACGATGGAAGTATCAAAATGGCACAACATAATCGGTAAACTGCAACAGAATCTGTCGACATTGATGCTATCAGGCCAGTGGTTGCTGGTCTGCAGCACGTGTCCATTTGATTAAGGTCTCTGGAGAACGATACAAGAATATCAGCTTGGCAAACAGGTCTTCTTCAAGGCTTAATTCACGGCTTTCCCGCACAAGGTAGATGTCAAGGCAAAGCTGAAGCACACGATCCACATTTGGCATGTCGTCAAACATGATGGTGAATGAGCTGCCAGCCATGAAACCACGGATCAAACGGGAAACGACGAGCACGAAGGTGGTGTATAGCCCCGCAATTCTGCAATGTTACAATTAAAAGGTTATTACAAATCAAAGCAGTAAAGTACACTCAATACAAATGCAACGCACTTTTGTGCGTCTTGAAGATTCTTTAATGGAGACAACAAACCTACAAAATACTAAGGTTCACATAACCTTAGTAACAAATGTGGGTCATAAGCAATGGCAGGGTGCCATAGTCACTACAAAACGAGGATAAATTCAAAGCTCATTTCTTAACTAACAAGCAAAGTGCAGACACAGCACTTTCAACTTTTTTCACTATTCCATTAAATAATGCACAATTCTTTGGGGACCATGGCAGTGTATGTCATTCGCAATAGCATGCTCACCCCCCTATAAATTATCCCATAATACAGCCCAATTTTTAAATGTGAAGCATGTCTTAATGAACCAAAGGCACTTTGACTGTATCCACCTATAATAGATAAAACAAACCTACATGGTGCTCGTGTAGCACCATGGTGCTCTGGTGGTCCTTTCGTTAACATGGTATATACCAAAATTAGCATGGTATGACAGAAGTGTATGGTGACATTGAATGATAGGTTATGAAATGAATATCATGACAGGCATGTCATGTATTTCATGACATTCCCGTCATCTGTATCGTGACATGAACGGCACAAATAACATGATGTACATCATGAAGCCATTGTGATCGTTTCAATTAACATGGTATATACCAGAATGTGCATATATGAATGACAACCATGCTGTGAATGGCATTAAATGACAAGATGTCATTGCAGCCACGCATTGAAGGGGTACTGATATGAATATTTTCAGTTGTTTTTTTGCGTCAAATGAAAGGTCGAGCCCTCAAGAGCCTAGAAAAGGTAGTGCTAAGCGCGAGTGCGCCCTGAAAGAGTAATTACGGTATGTTTTTAAAAGCTAGTTTCGGTTCCTACTGTACCCTGACGTCACAACACGGTATGAGCTTCTCGTCACGTGCTCGTACAATATATAGTGACGTTTCCACGGCCGCTCTGCACCGTGCCTCCGTTGGTGACGCACAAGTGGCCATTTTGGAAGTTTTGATGACGCACAAGCGGCCCATCTTGGAAGTATTGGTACCTAACGTCATCACAACTAGCCAGACTGCTGCATGAAGTCACCAGAATTTGTACTGTACCCTGACGTCAAGCTAGTGTTGATGTCAGTAGGTGCACCATGGAAAAATTGACTTTAATATCAACTTAAAATATCATATCAGCATTTGCTGAGCTTCACACTTGCTCAGAGCCGTCTGCATACAGGAGATTTGTATGGCAGAGTAAACTCGCTTTCGAAAAAAGGTGTCAGCACCCCTTTAAGAAGTGATATCTCAATATGCATGGCATGACAAAGATGTTTACATGCACCGACTAAAACCAACACTGGTTGGCCAAATTTTGGCAAATGTTTAATAGTGCATAGTGTTCATGAACTGTTGACTAGCAGTGGCTAATGTTGGCAAAGTGCTGGCTAGTGCTTCCCAATTTTGGCTAGTGGTGGCAAATTGTTGGCTGGTGTGTGCTAATTTTGGCTAATAGTGCCATACTGGTGGCACCACATTAATGGCGCTAATGTTGGCCAACTGTCACCCAGTGGCATGGTGGCCAGTGCGTGCTGATGTAGGCTGGTGTTGACCACCACTGGCTGAAGTTGATTAAGTGGAGGCTTGTGTTGGCTAATGCTGGCTCATTTCGACTGAATTACAGCTATAGTGTGTTGGTTAGTGCATGCTAATATTGGCAATCGGTTGCTAATCTTGGCTAGCACTGGCAAAGTGGCTAGAGCTGTCTCACGTAAGCTTGTTTCCTCATGCTGGCTTGTGATAGCTGCATATTCGCTAACATTGGCTAGTACGTGCTAATTTTCACAGGTAGTGGCTACTGCTGGCTTGTGCTAGCTAATGTTGGCTAGAACTGGCTAATGTAGGTTAACTGTTGGCTAGGCTTGCCTAATGTTCGTTACAGTTGCACAGTATTGGCTATCCACTGACAAGAATGTAACAAATATTAAACATAGACCACTATAAATCTTCCACTCATAGTCTAGTGATGCCCAACACAGCAGGAACATGCCAACGAATGCTGCTTACAATATGCATGTCAGAGCATTGTAGCATGCATCTCTCAATGTTAAAGTGGACGTCTGCACTTGAACATGAGTGCTGATGTTACTTCAGATAATATTGAAGTCGACGTGCCTCGTAAGCTCATGTCATGCACACAACTGTTTAGTTTGCACAATGACGTCTATTGGCCTCATAACACCTGCCTCAAAACCAAACAACGTGGCATAGGCAGCTGCTCGCTGACTGCTTTGCATAACATTGCTCCCACAGTGCATGGGATTTGCTAGAAATTTTATACTTCAATACTAAATTTACTATAAGCAGGAACTATTTGAAAGATGCCAGTTGTGGGCATAGTAGATTACAGTGAAAGCTGAAATCCATCACAGCTACATACTTTGCTCATAATGACACTTCTGGTGCACACTTCAGCACAGATGTCAGTATTAACAAGCACTGTGTGACAGGATCATGCAAAGTACTGCAGAGTGCCTTGTGCATTCTTTCAGGGTGACAGCTGCAACTTTAATGCTTGAATTTTTATCCTCTTGCTTAGACTAAGTGCACTTCCTAGTCTTCTGTAAAGGGAAGTTCAGAGCAAAAAAGCAAATTGTGCGGACAAGGATACAAGAGAGTATGCATGCCTTACTTCTGCAATGAATCCTCACCAACCAGCTCCACTTTGTCATCTGAAACTCATAGCAAGTGCTGGAGCAGTAAATGATAGGCATTATGTGAACAGGTGGAAAGATCGCAGTACGACTTAGAGACCAAACATGGTTTAAATGAAAAAAGTGGACAAGCAGAGAATCTGAGATCAAACTGTAAAGAATGGTGGTGTTCTTTTTCTTTTAACGCTCTAAATGATACTGGTCATGTTCACTATCACTGACATTACCAGAAAGAAAGAGCCCATCACTGGCATAGCTGTTAAACTCAGCCATGCTATCAAAACACCCGTAGAATGCATTAGAGGTGGAAATACTAGCCACAGGCAAGGATGCACTTCTGATGCTACTTCAGGAGGGCTGTCCCTCTTTGTAGCCAATGTGCCATACACAATGAGGATGCTTACCAGCAATTACGTCATTACTGCAAGGCAGCTATAAAAGGCCCAAATATGAAACCACAATTCAGGTTTTTGCAAGTTTTCTGGAGCCTTCTGTTACTTAAAAGGTGGAATGTAAAATAAACTGTTTAGGAAGGTAGAAAGGTTTTGAAAATAACTTCTCTGTAGCCATGTAAATGCCAGAAATAGCAGCTAAGAATTTATAACACACTTCAGCAGTAAAGGCTTACCCATATCCAGTCAGCTGTGAGAGGGCTTGAGGGAAGACTTTGTCATTGAAGACAACTAGGCTTAAGTCAGTGCATGAGCCTTGATCATCACGCAGGAATGGATATGGATATGAATCTGTACAGTGCTCTTGTACTTCCCACCATTCACTGCGAGCACTCAAGTTGTTGAAGGCTCCTGTTCGCAGTCGAAGAGTCAAGTTACGGTATGGTCCCATGCCAGGTGTGTCTAGAGCTCGAATCACATCCGATTTGCCCTTGCGTGGTACCAGGAGGAAGCGGGGTAAGATGGGAGGCACCGTAACATTGTTGGGCGTTCCATGAAGCATCTCTGCCAAACTCTGTCGTACTGCCTTGTCGGAAATTTGCACTGTTCGCTCATTGCCGACGACTTTCTCTGCATTAGTGTTATCCACTGATCGAGAGAAGGCCCAGCTGAGGCGAAGGGGCACAGCTGAGCGGTTCAACTCTGCGATAAGGGCCTCCTGGCTCGGGGGGCTCACTGTCCAGATGGCAGTTGAGTTGCCATTCAAGGTCACCACAGCAACATCAGCTGCATCATAATTGGCCAAGAATGCCTGGGCCGCTGCACTGGACTTGTATTCTGCCTGGATTGAAAAACACACCCACCAGATCCATCAGAATGATAGCTTTGAAGATGATTTCGATCTGCTGATATCAACAAAATCATATCAAAGCACATGCCAATTTTTCAGAACAGCTTTTGCAGGTGTACTTATCTAGGAAATGGTGCCCATGCGCGGTACATGGTAGGTACAAGAGAAAAAGGTATGCGAGGGTGAGCCGAGAAGCATGGCGGTTTGATGCACACAGTCCTATGGCGTGCCCAATAAAAGCAGAGGGGAGATAAGAGTGCATTTCCTCCTCTAGAGCTAGCTCAGTTGTGGCGGCGGCACTATCTCTCCATGCGGCTGAGTGCATAGGCACCGCACCCCTATTTTGCATGTAATTTGCAGTACGTGCAAAACCTGGGCAAGCCGAGGTAGCTAGTGGCTTTGTGTGCACTGTCTTCCCATACGTCTAGTGCTGGACGTCATGTTACTCAATGTTTCAGAGGTGTGTTGAAGTGAGAGCAACTGTGGTGCATTTGTTCACTGTTGCCTGCGGTCCGAGTGAGACTTGTTCAATGTTTGCCTATGTGTGAGACACGATGCTTGTTAATTTATTTCAAAGCAAAGGTCTACTACAATACATATGGTTGATAAAACCATGAATCTTACTGAAGTCTTACTGATAAAACCATGAAGTTGACTAGTCAATTGTTATTGCTATTTATACTGCATTTGATCTAAATTGCAGCTTTACCTTTTATTGCAGGCCATGCTTTACTCAATTTGACGTTAGAAATTACACTAATACTTTAGTTTCAACAAAACCTTTGCACGTCTCACACAACATACTTGCAGATATACAGATCAGCCAACATGCCTTTTGTCAGAAACACACCTGGCAATGAGCAGAGCACATATCTTGTGATTATGGCACAGTGCTCATGCTGGAATAAATGATCAAGTATATCCACAGAAACTGGTGCAGGTTTGTATGAGCTGGCAGAAGCCAGTCTTAGCTCGGTCATTTCACAGAATTTACGTGGCCTGGAGTTCACAGTATGACATGCATGTCTTGTATTTGATAGTATGCATGCTGCAAGCACCTGGTTGAAAGTTAAAGACAGCACAATGAGTTTTCAAATACACAGGAGAAAACATGCCGACGTAATTAAAAACCACAAGGACAATTAACTTTCTTGCTAAACTTTGCAAAAAGAACAGTTTGAATATTCTTCAAAAGCTTAAGCCAGTTATAATACTGTAGCTCTCCCATAATCAAACAGTCGTCTTTGCACTGTAGCTTTTTAAACACTCATCTAGGGAGGAATAGCAAATCAGTAAATATGAGCTGGCATGGTTTTAATGCAGACGTGGTTACATAGAAGAAAGAGTGAAGAAGAAGGCGATGCTGCAAAAGAACTGACAACTCGCTATAAAAGCCCTGTAACAAGGGTTGCCAATATTCTTCATTCTCTCAATGCAAGTTTGTGGAAAGTCATTAGAAGGGGAGTGCACTTTACTGACAACTTTCAGGAATCTGATGTGCCAGGCTTTCGCGTCCAAGTTTCTTTTTAGTTACCTTAGATCCTCTGATGCTTCGCTGGATCACATGTTTAGCAGAAATAAAAAAACTGTACATACTACCATTATTCGCCAACGAAAGGCCGATGTGGTTTGCCCACAATGTAGCTGGATTTCTTGCAGGTCTTCATAGACCGTTAATAATGCTGGCATCAGTGGTTCAGCCGATAGATTTAATTAGCACCAAAATCTAGCATATTTGTTGCAACCTGTTGCTTATAATTATGTACGTAACAATTCAGTTCTGCCTTTTGAAGGCTGTCACTTTGTTCAGATTTTGTTTTCACTTTTCATATCACTGAGTGACTGCACATTTGAATATTCAAAGGCACACAACAGCATTTCAAGAAATGGTATTTACTTCACAGGCTGGCTTCAGGTTAAGGGCTGCCTGCACTGACTTAACCACAATCACAAATCACAACAAGTACTGCTGGACATTATATTCAAAAGGCATCGACGTCCACTAAAGGTACATATTGTGTAAGAAAGTTGCACAATGGCAGACAAGTGCCGAGCTGCAGCCCTGGGCACAAAATATATGATAGCAGTTGAGCTGTAAAATTGTCTGCTTCAAGTAGTCTACTAAGAGTGCTTTTGATATCTGCATATACGACACAGTTGGAGCTTTTTTTTTTGTTGTTGCATTCAGCAATCTTTGTAAAATACTCAAAGGCTTAACACAAGGTTCTTAAGCCTGCCACAGACTTTTTTCAATACAAAAAATCCATACACCTTAGTTTAGCAGTGGCATAATGTTGCCATTACTGTACTGCCCATGTTAGATTTACTTGAACAGAGAAATCAATGTGCTTGAGCTTTAACCTACATCAAATTCCAATTGTCAAATGTCAGGGTAGGAAGCTGATGCATTACCTCTTCTTTTACAGTGCTGCATAAAGGATACAGTGACACTGCAGGTAAAGCGCCCTTCATTTTCCTTAATCCAGTGATATGTATTGTCAAACTGGTGCCACCAATATTGCTTTTAAAGGCAAATGCAAACTGTGTCTAACGCTCAAATTTAGAAACATACCTTAACTTGAACTTTATTTGCGACTGCCTCAAGACAGTGCAAATGAGTTTCAGAAATCCTCAACTGAAAATGTGCCCTTGTGGCGAGTTCGCTCCAAGTTGGCTTCATAAGCAAGTCTGGACGCGAGTAGTCTTGAATCGGTCTTAGAAGATGTAGTATGGTAGTGTTCTAGAGATACGCAGCCTGCCACTGGAGATGCAGCCTCATTAAAAGACTAAGAATCAGTGTTTCAGTTTGTTCGCTGAGCCTGTGATGCCCCAATCGGAGACGTGCACATATTGTCGTGTGTGCCGAGGCTACGGTTGTGCGACAGAGGAGACCCAATGGAAGTGAATGACAACGTCTGCAGGATATCAATTCTCGAACGCAGAAACCATGAGCCCTTGGTTTCAAATAAAGGTTTTGTGCTCCTCCTCCTCCTCGAAAGAAATGGTCACGGTGCTACTGGCTTTTTTACCATTTGAATCGAGCAGTGGCAATGGAGGACTGCCGCTGACAGCTATGCTGCAATTGCTGGTCAGCCTGCTGTTTTGCTATGCCAGAAAATTGTTGCTGGTGACTTGGTGAACGTGTCGCAAGCAACAGTTGAGATATAGGCAGTGCTGCACACGTGTCTGTATCCAAGGCTTTCGTCTTTTTTGGCTGCATACCTATGGACTGGCTAGAAGGTAGCATCTATTTGAGGTTGCTGGATTACACCACATTTGATGTTACTCCTTCGCTTTCCATATTCTGAATGGCCAAAAACACAGCATTTTCAAGGGTTCATTGTTAGCTTACTTTTTTTTCTGAAGAAAGGAAGGTGTTGCATTAGAGTAAGTATTATTATCTCACACCCACATGCATCACACTGTGAGCAAGCATAGACTTGACAAAGAAAGGCACTCAGAGCGTCTATGAAAGGCAATGGCTGTATTGGTCAGCTTGAAGTCACAAGCTGTCTTGAGGCAGACTTGACCAAATCAAGTAATGGCTTCAAGTTAAGTAGCATTTCTCAATACAGGGGTAAGTAGTGGATTAAAGAGCTAGTCTATACAAGCTTAGGGTAATGCTTGTTCACATATTTAATTTTAATGTAATTCTGAGTAGAGCTGTGCACGGGCCGTATTTCCGAGCCCGAGCCCAGCCCGGGCCCGCTGACTTTGTCGAAGGCCCGCCCGAGCCCGACGGCAAAGGGCTGCGAGCCCGCCCGGCCCGGCCCGACGTACGAAAACACAATCCCAGGCCCGGCCCGGCCCGACCCGGCCCGGCTTTTGAAGGTTCGCTGCGAAAACAAAACATCGTTTTCCAGTAATTTGGCATTTTATTGAGCATATCAAATATGATCAAACGACACACGATGAACAGCCTCTATTACCCAGATTACAAATTACAAGTAGACGGCCTCATGCCAGCAACAATGGAGTTCGCTCGCCAAAGCCGTCACGTGTATGGGGTATGCCCATGCAAGCGTCAGCTTGCACGAAGGCGATCTACGTCGGATCGCTCGTCGCTGTCGCGTGCATTTTCACTCATATGAGATTTGGCCTTAAACCTAACGTGAACAGTCGCATGGCACCGTCACTAGCTCAGGTGGTGTTACTTCTCTGTTTGTCGGAGTGCAACAGAGGCAGTGCTTTACCTGCTCCCCTTTTGTTTAAAGTAGCGAATGGAAAGCATACCTGCCAAGTTTGGAGAAACGGAATCCGGGAGATTTACTCAACGGTGGGGGGGGTACTGCGATAGCAATTATATGGACATTAGGCAGTTTTAGAATAGCGTACGCAAAGCTTTGCTTTGGCTTTTGGCGCAACTGCACATAGAGGGCCGCAAAAACTAACTTAGCGTACGCTGAAACCGATAACATCGCTTACGCATCGTCTGTTTCACGTGCGAGTAAAAGCGCGCTAGCGCTAGGGACGAATGCGGTTGAAGCAGAGATGAAACGACCCGGCCGTCACCGTCGCGCGAAGGGCACATGCGATAACATCACTCCGCGTGCGAGGCCTGTCGTCGCTTGCTTACCAGTTATTTCGTCGGGCAAGGCACCATAAGGAGCGCCCTTGAGACGGGGACGGTCGCGATCTTGACAGACATCGGTAACGGCTACCCTTTTATTAAGTGCTGGGCTCTCCACTTAAAGCAGTAGCGACACAAAATTTTGAAGGCGAGATAACTTGTGGGATAGATTTTTTAAATTGCGTGTAGCGCATCTGTACGCGACACGTCCCACCTCGCGTCACGACATTAAACAGCGACCTGCATCACGACCTTGCGTTGGCGCCATAATTCTTGCGAGTGCTCTCTCCTAGCGAAAACAGAGCGCACCTTTTTTATGTACTTATGTACGCATCACAGGCAAGACGCGGCTGCAGCGCTATGACACGTTTGCGTTGGCAGCACTGCGGCACAAAGTGCACAGCTACTTCATGCGCAATGAAACTGAGTTCAACGTTTCTACCATCGTTAAAAAAAAAAAGAAGAATAATCCTTTCTACTACGTGGCCAGACAACTTTGCTCATGTGGCCAGACAAAGCACCGAACGCGCGGCAAAACTGGATTTCCGGGAGATTTTCCTATGATCCGTACAACCGGGAGAAACGTTCAAAATCCGGGAGACTTGGCAGGTATGGGAAAGGAAAAGCGGTAAAGGGCGGTCGCGGAAAAGGCGCTGTATGGGTGCTGAAAAACAATTCCCGCTCATTCTCTATATTTCGGGCTTGAGTCGGTCTTTGCGCCGGGCCCGAGGTGAAAATATGTCGGCCCGCCCAAGCCCGGCCCGCGGGCCGGGTCGGGCTCGGGCTTTCGGGCTACCCGGAGCCCGTGCACACCTCTAATTCTGAGTCCTCTTGCATTAACAGCGGTGCTTATAAAGCAGGCATGCATGTGAAATTTCAAAGGGGCAGGCTATTTTCTTCAATGGCTTGAGTAGGTATAAAATACTGCTTAGGTAGCTGAGCATGAGAAATGTTGACTGATGACAAGCAAATGATAAGCATGGCACTGACCTGCAGACGGACCCAGCTATCATAGGGCAGCTGTCGTAGGTTTCCCTGCTGTGCACTGATCTTGAAGATGGGCTCATAGCCACCAAGGCTCAGCTCCACAGTACAATCATGTGGAAGAAGGGTCTGGCCAACAGTGTTACCCAACGAGAAGAGCAGCAGTGGGAACCAGATGACCAAAATGATGGCAAATAGCATGACTCCACCCAAGCCATACTTGGTGAGTGACGAACGTCGTGAGCCCCGAGGAGTTGGGTACTCTTCCTCGGCTCGTCGCTGACACTTGAGCAGGAAAACATTGGCAAATATGTCTTCCATCTTAAGCCAGTTGGTCAGATTCATGCTTGTGTCTGTCCAAATCCAGTCCATGAGTGAACGCAGCTCATATAAGAAAGGGATCAGCATGTAGCTGCAGGGAACAAAGACAGCAATGTTTTAATGGGTGGTCACAACAACATTGGCCACCTCTTTTTAGACAGCAATGCAAGAGTAATACATCACATTAAAAAAGACACTGATATATATCCTGCATCAAGAAAAAGAAAGTAATATATAGAGCAGCCTAAATAAAAAAACAAAACCGTGATGGCTCCATTACGGTACCCCAGAATAGGGGCAGTGTATTCAGCCACTGGAGCACATCATTCATTGTGCTGAAGATGAAAACGTGGAAAGGTCCCTGGATGTAGGCAGCGGTGCTGCAGTCATACGGGCTGTATGAGGTGCATTCTTTGTGTGTTATGGCTGATTGTGGCATGACCAGCGAGGTAAATCTTGCTTGTTAAACATAACATTTTGGCCACTTGGGTTGTGTGATATGCTGTTGTGGACTGGTAGAGTCACAGGCAATGCCTAATCTGTGATGGCAGCATGACTGCTTTGCACTGGGTAGCAAGGTTTATGTGCAGGAAAACAGGGCTGACTGCCTTTTGTATGGTACCAAATGTGAGGACCGCCACTCTGTTCTTTTGCAGAGCTATAGCAGCAGCAACAGAATCTCGAAATTTCCTCCAACTCGCTTTTTGAAGCAGTGAAGATGCTTGATGACATACTCTTAACCTCTATCAGCGAAGAGGAGCTGCACAGTGCAGTCAATGTCCTCATTTTAGTCAAAGCCAAGTTTGGCTCTGCAATAGATGTGAATTGCTTCCATGCTCATGATGGCATCAGCACATACAGCGACATTCCTTGACAAGGCTGCACTTTTATGCTAAAGGTCTCAGTTAAATTATGGTGTTTTACGTTCCAAAACCACAAAAACCAGTCGGAGACCTACGATCATTTCGACCCCCTGGGGTTCTTTAGGAGCACCTATGTCGAAGTGCATGGGCGTTTTTGCATTTTTCCCCCACCAAAATATGCGGCCTCTGTGGCCAGGAATCAAGCATGTGTCCTCATGCTCAGCAGTGCAGCACCTTAGCCACCAAGTCACCATGGAGGATATTCAAAAGTTCTCAATCAGTCAAGGGAAATTTGCTGGAAAATAAAAACTACACTTCAATCTTAGCCACTGTTCTTAGCAAGCTGGTGAAATGTATAGCTGACATTAGCACGCTGAAACCCATGCTTTCATTTTTTAGTGAGTGCCCTATTTATATTTCATGTGCTGTTGGCATTGTTTATTGCATTCCCCTCTTGTGCAGAAATCTTTACATAGGTCAGATGGGAAGGTGCATAAATAATTGCCTGAGAGAACACAGAAACAAAGTGAAAAGTCTGTCAAGTGACAGTTTTTTAGCATTTCACTGCAAAATGCATGCGTGCCACCCACTACTACAAAACACTGTCATTATTGCAAGAAGTAAAGTGGAATCTGTAAGATTAATAATAGAAACCAATTACATCTTCTCTGCCGGCGACCATTCTATAAGCAAGCCGTCACTGTCGTCTGCTAAAGAAATTGAATATTTACACATGCCCTAAAACGTGTTTTCGTTTGCAGTGTATAAGGTATTATCTTCAGGGTTGTCGGATTATATTTAAAATCCCTTTCTATGTGCTATGAATTACAATACCAAAAGCTATGTTATCACTCTCATGTGATTTTGTGTGTGTATATAAGACCGATCCTGGAAATAAAATTTTGTTGTTGAAAGTTACAACTTGTGTCCGTCTGTTGCTTCGTCTTTGTCCTCATTTGTTTCCATACTATGCTACAAGCCAGTCTGCTATCTTAGTGTGTCTCCGACTACCACATAAACCTTACTTTGAAAGCATTTCATGATGTGAATTCAGATTAGTTATGCAAATGCGCTCACTGGGGAGATTTTTCAAAAGAAGATATGTGCCAAACAAGGAATGTCCTTAACTTTTCGCGATCTACAGTATTGCAATTTTTTTTTCTCCTATGACAATGGGAGCTCAGATTGGGTCCTGGATGCAGCGGCTACATTTTTATAAAAACTAGCTGCAAGAAGGTGTACTTAGAGTACCAAGTGATTCAAATCAATCTAAAGTCCTTTACTACAGTGCTCCTTCTTTAGATTTATAGCTGAAGGGCTGCTTGCCAAAAATAAACTTATTTGTAAGCTGGTTTTCTTTCTCTCTCCTTTTAATAATTTCTGCGTATTTATTTATTTATTTAGCAAATTCCTCACAGGCCCCAGAAGGGGCATAGGGTGAGGGGGGCATACAGTTCAATACATAATACATATGCATACGCTCATTCAAAAAAAAAAAAATCCACAAAGTCAAGAAAACTCTAAAATACCATTCTATGCATGAGTCAAGCGCGTGACAGTGCAAACGTAATGGGATTTAGAAGATTATCAAGAAAAATATCAAGGCAAGTTTAAGGGCTTTGCAAGTTCATGTGAAACTGGGAAGAATGATAAATGCACAGATAAAAACACTGGACTATAGAAAAGCAGCCCATCACTTCCTGCAATAACTTGCCTATTCAAGGATGATAGTTCTGATACTCTACAGGTAGGGGGCATTTTGAGATTATTTAAGAGGTTTAATAGTGAAAGGGCCAAATATGGCCAAAGAGCACCATGAAAATGGTGGCGAATCATCAATGGAGACATTCATTGCAAAGTGTAAACGTGACGTGGCTCTAAAAGGCCTAAAACAATTTGTAAGTGGGGCATTTTTTAGCCAAATAAATAGCCTAATGTGAATCATAGCTACTGCTTTCAATTTTGCTATCTGTGAACCAAAAACCAAATATAGAGTGAAAAGACTTCCTTTGTTTTCACACTAAAAGTACAACAGTCCTGGTGCACTGTGACATAGGTAGTGACAAGGAATTGGCAACACTGATATTACTGCTCCTAAAATAATAAGTTAACATTTACTGATATTTAGCCCATGAAATGGCACAATATTGATTTTACTTACGAGCCATTAATTTTGCAAAACTAAGGAAACCACACTGCACGCTACTCACACACAGGTTATACGTAAAATATTTGTTCTGCTAAACCAAATAACACTTAAAGGATAAAGCAAAATACTTCATGATTTGGCCTTAGTTTCATTGGTGGCATTTTGAAAAATAAAGTGGTTTCTTTTTTTTTCTACAATGTTATTGTAACTTCCATTTGGTTGCAAATGTGGTACAAAGCGCATTTATATTGTACACAAAAGTGCTATAATGCTAAACTTGGGCCTAAATTAAAACATTCGCATACTAAGTGTGTGTAAAAAATTTCAGCCTCGTGGGTTTGCCACTTAATTTAAAAGAAAGGGCAAGAATGTGAGCCAATAACAGAATTTTGTGCTACGTTTTTATTTTTCTGTTATACTGCATGTATGAACCATCAAACGACATTACATTTATACCGGTTAGGAGAAAACGTCAGTTTCATTTAGAAAAAAATATTTCATTTGCACTGTGAAAACTATTTGTGTAATAATTTGGCAGAGTTTCAAAGCACAGTTCACGGAGAAGGGCCTGGGATGTAAGAAAAGAGATTTTTCTCCAGCTAACTTAAAAAAAAAAAAAAAACTCTGCTCGTATTCACTCTTGCTGCCATTAAAATTAACTAAAATCAGCCTAACAAAACTACCGCCGTTAGATGGATCACTAGCCAGAACATTAGGTAAATATTACTGTTTCAATGTATGTAGCTATTCTTTCTTGCACTCTGCAAGTTCATCTGAACGTGACATTTTCAGACAATGACACCGCAAGTCCAGTTCTTTCAGAATATCCTAATCAGTGAGGAATTTAACAGTAAGCATTTTCAAGCAGTTTTTCATTTTGATAGAAAACAAGACCTGACATTTAAATAAACTTTGCTGCTTTAATTGAAATCCTTTGTGGAACGTTGAATATCATTTTTTTGATGTGGGTAACACATATGCTGTTCCAAAAAAAACTTCTTGGGCACGCTGGTGCTTAGGTTTACTGTACATATATGCACAATATATTCTTCAATATATTTTGGTGCTTCACTGTATCTCTTCTCTGTCCCCTTCTCATGATCGGAATTTTTCCCCACAATTAGGTGTGCATAACAAATACATTGGCATGCAATGTACCAACATGTACAGGCAGAGTGGAAGAAAACACAGAGAAAGAACAAAACAAAAAGAAAATGCTTTCTTTTCTGCTTTTACCTGTGTGCTTGACAAAAGCATTATTTAGTCACAGATGCTGAATTCCGAAACTAATATTATATTTTGTGGCCAGTTCTGCCATAATTCCCATCCAAATTAATTACAAGCTCCTACATGCAAGAAACATTCTTTATTATTTTTAATGTCTATGAGTATGTTTCATTCCTGTATACCTGTAGACACTCGTATTCTGCAAACTTGTGTTATTATCATTTCATTTCACTTTTAAAAATTTATTTTCATGAAAACAGAGTGACCTTGACGTGGATCAGAATTTCAGCTTTCTGTGGCCTAAAGACTTCTTTTTGAAATCTGTTACATTTGTCTCACAAAACAAAACAACCCACAAATGTTGGTTGGATAGGATCATTTAGCTCAGGTATAACATAAAGCTTGAGAATGCTAAGGGGTATATAAGCAGCAACTACAAAGTGCACTGATGCACAGCTACAGGCTAATGTGGCAGAGTTGAGTTCATTGCTCCTTGCATAAGAAGAAACTACTTTTCACCTAACTTGAAGGGATAAGCTTATGCATTGGAAATAACGTGAAGGTTGCTCTTCTTCAGCACTTTTCATTGACATTGAAATTATGGTAGTCCTTTGCAGGATACTGTAATTTGAAGCAAGTACAAATGAGTACCTTCAGAGGATTGTTTAAACAGTGGGGGAAAAAAAAACTGAAGGTGAGCCGTAATGAATTGCATATGAAATACGTGAGTCTTAGCACACCAAAGCAGTTTTACATTTATATGCAAGTGATCCAAAAGCACTACTTTTCTGGCCCATTTTCTTTTGAGGTGGCAGAGAATCACATCTAAATAGCTGTGTGTGCTCAGGAACATAATGACAAATGATTGTGCACTGAACCTCAGTGCTTTTTATGCATTGAAGAACAGTGAACCTGGTTTTTTGTCTTTTCTCACTAATTTATTTTCCTTCAAACAATGGAAATGCATGAAATGTCGCAATTCCAACCAGCCCAGCTGTCCACTATAAGAACCTTAGTGCTCTCATGCAATTTATAAACTGGCTGAGCAAAGCCGCCGAGTGTGAAAATTCTCACCACTCTATCATACTGGAGGTGTACAGTGCTCAGCAATTCTAATGCGATAGTCAGCCCGCATAGTGACCAGCGATTTTTTGCGCTACCAGCGAATACTGGCTGAATGCCTGGGGGTCAAATGCAGTCACAATGTGGGACCAAGGCTCTCGCTTTCACTGCGTACCATTATGAGGCAACTCGACTTAATCAGTGCTGATTGGTGGCTAAAAAAAAGCACTGGCCGCCGTGTGGGCTGATTAATACATTTAAAACGCTGAGCACGGAACACGCAATATGCATGAACAAAGCATTGCAGATATTTTCTACATTGCGCACAAAACTATTTGGTACTGAGAAGGTTACAATGAGTGACACTTACCCTTTAAAAAGGAAGTAATTAATGTAGTTGTACTTCTTGCAGAAGAAGTTTCCTAGGATCCGAGTGGGATAGCCAGACCGTATTTGATATGCAGAGAGGATCAGATAAATGCACTTGATGAAATACCACAGTTTTGGTGGCAAGTTCTTCTCTTCCACAAAGGATCGTTGAGAAATGCCTGGCAGTACAAAGAACATCCAGATATGGATAACAAATACTATGAACACCTGGAATATCAGCTTGCCCAGGATGTACTTGCGCAAATAGAGCGCACGGTCGATCACAATAAGAGCAAACTGTGCCAGTAGCATGATCAGGAAAGGCACAGGCACCTGTAAAGAGTACAAGTGTTGATTTTAATAAAGTCGAGAAAACATAGTTTATATTTAGTGCCTAGGCTAGCTACACTGCAATATGGTTAAGGGTTTCTTAAATAGCAAGATCTCATGACTTACCTCATTTTTCTGAAAATATGATGCAACACCATCTTCGGACCCTCCAGTCTGCAATAATAATACCGTCATTACAGCAACCCTTTCATATTTTCGACAATAGCCTACCACATAAATGAGCAGAAAAAGTGAAACTCTGCTTGAAACCACAGAAAATAACCCAATAAATAAGGCCACTTAATCTGAAAAGCTTCAAATCATGTGCCCTAAATTTTGACGGCTCACTGATGATCAACACTGAAATATCAGACTTTGAGGATTAAGCTTTGAATGCCAAGAGTTTAGTTACAGGGGTTTTTAGCATCCCAAATAAGCCCTGAGACTATGGGCCCAGCAATAGCAGAGTGCTTTTGATTCTTTTTGATAACCCAGAGCATGGTACACAAAGTGTTTTTGCACTTAAAAACTGTCCGGATGTGGTCACCGTGCTCAGGAAATAAACCTGTCACCTTGTGGTCTGCACTAAAATGCCACAAGTATTGATCCACACTGGCAAGTCACTTTGTGGCTTAACCTGGAAAATTGGGACAGACTGGTCACAGGTGAGTGGAGCCACACTCAGCTTCAGTGAACCAAACATGTTACATGAAACATATCTCACAGTACTTTTGGAGGTGACTTTCTTTCTATAGTTCTGATTAATATTCCTCATTCAACATTGCACTATGACATGGATCCCTATTAGTTTCTTTAGCTCAGCTATCTCCTGTCACTTCTTTTTTCAAGCTGTCATGCAATGGAAATTTCTGGTGAGTGACATGTTTGTTCTCAGAAAAATCGTTGAAAAGGGAATG
The DNA here is from genome assembly GCF_013339695.2 of Rhipicephalus sanguineus. Lineage (NCBI taxonomy): Eukaryota > Metazoa > Arthropoda > Arachnida > Ixodida > Ixodidae > Rhipicephalus > Rhipicephalus sanguineus. The sequence goes on from NC_051176.1 coordinate 178,577,577, forward strand.
TCGCTGGAACCAATGTTTCGATAAGAGGACTTGTTTTTGTCAGGGCAGCGACTGCATTCCTTAGCAGCGTGTTTATGTGTATACCTTTCTCACTCTCCCCCAACCTGCAAAGTGGAGGAGAAGAGCCAGCTTGTGTGCAAAGAAAGGAAAAGAAAGAAGGGAAGGAGGGGGGTATAGGTGATAGAGATGTTGGCACGATCAACGGCATACTGATGTTTTAGAGTAAGAAAGGAACGAAAAGGGGAGGGGGGTATACAAAGGGTGAATGCCTGCCTAAACACTTTCGTCTTGTTTGGATGTTTGTTTTAGTAATAGGGCAAAAGAGTTGGAAAAGCTCACTGAATACATGGGCATTTTCACATTACACCCCCATCTAAATGCAGCCACCATGGCTGAGAACCAAACCCGCTTATTCATGCTTTCTAGCACGATGCCAAGCTGTTACATCACCACAATGGGTCAGTGCGAATTTTCGGGGGAATATATTACTGCTGTGCCAATTCCTCTCAATGGCGTTCTCTCTGTAGCACACAACCACTAGGAAGAACATGACCTTTTGAAGCATCACTCAAGATTTCTTGTTTTCTAGCTACTTGCCAACCCAAAGTGAGAGAAATATGGTGTTCGCAACACTGATGCTGAACAAGCAATAATTCCATATGCAGGTTCATAATGCCACTGTACACAGCTGCTTTTCCCTGTAGTACAGGCAGTGCTGATCAACTAGGAGTTGTGAACCAGGCAAATGTATTCACTCAATATGGTAACCTAGTTGGGCAATGGGACAAAAATATTTTGTGTTTCTTTTTTCTAAGAAATTCTTCCAGAGATTTCCTATGCTTTTATTTTTCATCATGAAAAAAAGCATTAAGAATTCATAATACATTTAACAATGTAATTATATTGTAATTACTTCTGTAGTGAATCCAACACAAAGTTGAAATGGTTTCTGTGCCTCCTATAAAATAGAATGCCAGAGGTTCTAAAACGTTCAAATTTTTTCTCTGTTGTGTTTTAAAAGTATGGTTTACAGAGTAGTAGTTTCACAAATATGCATACGTACACCGAAGGCCCAGTAGCCAAAGACCATGATAAAGAAGTTGATGAAGTCGCAGAAGAACATGTAAGCATAAACATCTGTAGTTACCCTGTACACAGGGTGCAGCAGGTTTTCAAAGAAGTTGCGGAATGGTTCCACATAGCGAGAAATGCTGAAGGAAAAAGAGAGAAGGGTCATGAGGCATTGCAAGTACTATGTGCTAACATTTGCAGTAGATTTGTAAGAATGTTCCTCATCCAGACCACTTGCACATATAAACAGGGCAACCGTAAAGAATGGAAATCCCAAGTACAAGCTGCCTTGTGACTTTGAAAATTAACTGATCCTCATTTCAATACAAAAAAAAGACTACAATTTTAACAATGTTACTAGCCATTCTTTCTACACTGATAATACTGTGTTCAATATATTGCAAGAAATAAAACAAATTTTTATAAAACAGAGCACTAAACACTATGTTCTGAAATGGTGGAATCACTTGGCATAGTTCCTCTTTTTCTGGCACCAGCTGTTGCTTTCTCCCGGTGGCAACAAATGTAATTCTCAAAAGCTTTACGAAGGGAACAGGCGATCACGTATATCCCTGGAAGCCATCTAGTGACATTTCATGCTGTTTAGCGCATCAACTCCAGGCTTGCGTGTAGTGTGCTACACCAGTAGACAGTAGCACACATCGGGGAATTTTAAGCACCCAAACTTTCGGTATTAGCTCTTGAGAAATGCTGCTTTCGAAAATCTTTTTTCAGACAGTCAAAAACTGACTCTCAGTCAAGCGAACGTAATGGTGACAAAACAATTTTCCGCGCATCACTGGCATGCACTCTCTGGTATCGGCCTAGCAGACGACGCGCGAGCGTCTCAATTAAATAGCCGCGAAAGACACGTGCCTTCGAAATGGGCTGGTTGCCCAGAACGACAAGTGCTTCATGATTCCAGGTCACAAGTTTTCATTAGACTTTAAACAATGTGAATACAGCCGAAAATTGAACCATATAGCAGCTTCAAATGCAGCCACAGCATTCGTTTCCGCGAGCGACGATGCGTCGGCGGGTCTACTACGGTGGCGGCGACCGGCGGCTAAAAGCCGCACTAACGCCGACGATCGGTTCCCATTGCGCTCCGCTCCTTCGCCCAGGCACAGAAAAATAGAGGAGGTGCTGTTTTAACACTCTGGCAGTCCCATCAGAAGATGAGTAAGCCTTACTGGCGAAGGCAGCTATGGTTGACCTGGGGCTCAGTGGCTATGTTAGGAGCAGCATGATTCCAATCACTTCATTTCACTTACAAGAAATAAATAAAATTGCTTTAGAGTGTAGACAATTTAGAATGTAGACGTGTTGTGGTGTAAGTGCTGTCATCGTTGAATGTCCATGTACCCTAGCAGCTAAAGCAGATGATGATGATGATTAGTGGGGTTTTGTGGCACAAGGGCCATGGGTGGCCAAAGAGCGCCATGTCTGTTATCTGGTGTTAGCTATGACCAATGATTACGATGATAGGGTGTATTGTGGCTGTATAGAGGCCTAAAATCACGTGCTATAAAGAAGCGTAAAAGATGTGTATAGAGCATAAATTATGACAGTGACAAGTGGTGTGATCTATGGCTGTGGGATGAATGACGAGTGAACATGGTCTCTACAAGTGACAGGCGGGAAAACAGCACTAATGCCTCCTCAAGGCCTTTTAGCCCAAAGGCCGGGAGGCAGGTGCTTCCTTTGATAGAAACTGCAGCAGCAGCCTCAATCATGAGGCTGCGCTACGGAGTGCCTGGAAAAATGACGTTGAAATTATGTACATCTTTTAGAAATTCAAAGAGGGACTGATATTTAAAAAGGGGTTCTCTGCCAATGAACATAATGGGATGGAGTGGGAACTGCAGTTATATACATGAAAAATGCTTTTTCCTGAGAGTGTCTAGTTCCATGCATTGTAGTAGGGTGTGGAGTACAGTTAGGGGATCGCCACAGTGGTCACACAAAGGTGGATTGCCTCCGGACAAAAGGTATGAATGTGTACTGTATGTGTGGCCAATCCCAAGTTTGCAGAGTGTGACGTCTGTGTGGTACGACTTCGGTACTGGCGGCCAATTACCCAGATGCTGTTTGATAACGTGCAGCTTATTTCGTGTCTGCATAGCCCATGTGCTCTGCCAAAAGGCCCTGAGCTTTCTTTTGAGGAAGGGTTTTAGGTGTAGTGGGGGAATAGCTATGAATGTATTGGGACTGTTTTCGTGGGCGGACGCTGCCAGCTGGTCCGCCAACACGTTGCCTTGAATCTTGCAGTGCCCTGGCACCCAGCACACTACGACATGTTGTTCGAGTGTGTAGATCGTGCATAAAATAGAGTATAGTGAGACAAAGACAGGGCTTTTGTGTTTTTTCAGCATTTTTAAAGCTTTTACCACGCTTAGGGAATCTGTGTGTATAACTGCCTTTTGTAGCTTTAATTGTTTTATGTGTTTAACGGCCGCAAATATTGCATAAGCTTCCATTCTGAAGATACTTGAATTAGGGTGCAGAATACCGGAATCGCAAAAGGATGGACCAACAGCTGCGTAACACACAGAAGTACTGGACTTTGAGGTATCTGTAAAGAATTTTGGACAAGGGAATTTATGCTGGAGTTCCAGGAAATGTGTACGGAAATGTGGAAGTGGTGCGTGCTTGGCAATTTCCACGAAAGAAACATCACAATCTATAAGCTGCCACTGCCACGGCGGGAGATGTGGAGCGGGAGCCATTACACAGTGTTTGAGAAGTGGCACACCCATTTCTTCAGCTGGGCCCCTCACACGAAGTGAGTAGGGCTGTCTCATCGAAGGACAGTTGTGAAAAAGTTCAGAATCGGACAAATCATTCATTGTAATGTGTGAGGGGTGTTCATTGTTTGCGTTTGCATTGAAGAAACATACAAAACATAGGTAAGATCTCTGGAGGTGTAACGACCACTCCTTCGATTCAACATAAAGGCTTTCTACGGGGCTAGTACGAAAAGCAACCGTAGAAAGATGAATGCCCAAATGGTGGACTGGGTCAAGCATCTTTAAGGCACTTGGTGTCGCAGGGTGATAGATTATTGCACCATAATCTAGGCGCGTACGTATAAGGCTTTTATAAAGGTTCATCAGACACTTCTTGTCGCTACCCCACGTAGTGCGTGACAACACTTTTAGAATATTCATTGTTTTTATGTACTTAATGTGCAGCACAAACATAAGTTTTTTGTCTAGAATTAGCCCTAGGTTGCAATAAGTAGCTAATGACTCACTTATCATGGCTGGAAACCTCATTTGCTCAAGCGTGCGATGGTAAATTATTTGGAGACATTTTGATAGCACCCGTTCACAGTTTCCGTTTCAGAGAGCACTGAGAGAGGCGGGACCCAGCAGGGTTTTCACGTAAACATAGCTGGCTACGTGAGCACACAAAACCGCATAAACATGAGTACCGCGTTGACAACTCTTCAACGAAGACTTCCTGGGTGCTGTAATAATCCCCTCTGGGTGGTTGTAAATACGTCACTCCCTCAAAAACGCATTGCCGAGGCACAGACGTCAGCTTTTGTACTCCCATGCAGGTCCATAAAGGAGGTGCTCCCTCCTTCCACGGAAAGGTCTGCTAGGAGGGAGCGCTTGCAAAGAGCATGGGAGTGAACACAAACTCGTAATGCAGGTGGTTGTTGATTGTTTACATTCAAAAGAAGTTGGTGTCGATGTTGTGAAGTAGTGTGTTTTACGTGCAGTTGGGCAACACACACTTTAGAATTGATTTTAAATATGTTCTAGGCTATATTAGCCATTGATATTTTCTAGATGATGCATGTGTGTGCACACAAATCTATGTTCAAAATTTTGTGTCAGTGCACCTTTAACAGGAGAGTGCATGTGATGTCTAGACAGAGAAAGCCAGAGAAAGTACAGGTAATGTCTGTAAAAGGCACAAGGTAAAAAAGAAAGTGAGCCCAACCACATTCCGGGCCTACCAAGGATGATTAGAACGTAGTGCAAATAATCCTACATCACATAATGAATGGTTGCAAGTAAACCATGTGGTGTTATTATAATACAGCTCTTGTCATATCCTCCTCATACTTAAGGACAGCTGAAAGACACATTCCCTTTTTTGATTCAGCTAAGTGGTATGTTATGAATGTGAAAAAACAATTTTTTTGTCTAATACCATGGTTAGATGCAAAAGGTAAAAATTTTCATGTACATATGTGATGAAAGTAACCATCTCCTAATGATCTTTGTTGTAGAAACCACTTTTCTTTAACCAAACACAGACGTGAAGGTAATACATTACATGGCAGGTTGACATAATGATGCTGTATCAGAGATGCACATCACAGGTGCTTTTGATCACCTTTGACAGTGCAATGATTTAGATCAAACTTGTGTCAACTGTTGCGAAAGATGAAGGCAAGAATATGCTCAAGCCACTTTCATACAGTTCTACGCCGCATCCAACCTTATATCCAGTTAATTTTAAAAAGTATTGGAAGGAATGTGCATTACACTAGTCTACAAGAGATCTCATTAAGGATATACCTTGCTTTCTCAACACTAAAGTATAGTTCTAAATACTCAACAAGCTCTAGTTCTACCCAAAGAAGAGTTCCAATGACACTTCTCTGTTAATTAGCACCAGAGTTACATTTGAAGTGGTAAAATTTAGCACAAATTCAAGAAACTGCAATGAAGTCCATATCATGTTGTCCAAGACTCAAAAATTCTTGCTATAAATTAAGCTCTCCCATGTAAAAATTTCAATGAATCTGTTTTATGACACGCACACACGCACGTGCACACGCACACACACACACACACACACGCACGCACACACGCACACACACACACAAACACACACACACGAGGGAGAGAGATAGAGAGAGAAATGAAGGAATTTCTGTGTGTACTCACCCATCAAATAGCTTGCTCAGATGAACAAAACTCTCTTCCAAGCCACTCTGCCCTGGTATAACATCTAGCCATTTAAGAAGCAGAAAGAACAGGAACCTCATACAATGTACAAAAATCCAGATGAAGAATAAATAAATATCTTATTCTACAGGCAGGAAATTATATTCTACAGGCAGGAAATTATATTCTTCACCCACAAAACTTTCCACTATCGAATTTTTTCTACCCTAGTAGCAAATGCTTTCTACTCACCATCATAGCATCTTGATGCCGATGAAGCAGTATCCACTGGTAAAGCTGATAATTCTAGAGTCTGCAATTAATAAAAGTAACCTTATTAAATGCAACTATTTATACTAACTGCAATGCAAACCACCATTAAAGCTTTTCTTCTGTAGTGTGAATCACATATGTATGTAATCAGGTGCCGTATGCAGAATCGTTTCCTTGTGATATAAGTATGGGAATGCATCTAGGTACTTATCAAGTACATTGGCAATTGTTAGCTCACAAGCATCTCATTTCTCGAAGTCCTTCTGAAAGACTGTCTCTGTGGCAAGGAGCAAGGAAAAAATTGCCTTGGGGCATACACCAAGCCACCATAAGTCATGTAGTTTGAATGTTGAGATTCTGTTCGCTAACTTATTTGAACAGAATCTGTGAGGCTGTTTTTGCATGATGCACAAGAACATGTTGACACCTTCATGTTCCCAGCCCGCCTTGGCCAAGTCCATTCTTTTATAATGGCCAGGCCTTAGTCCATTTTTTTATAATGGCCAGGCCTTCGCCATTTTGTCACTGGAGGCTGTAGATGTATGGACACCTGCTCCACTCATTAAAATCTACTGTTAAAGTCTGACAAAACTTTAGTGAAAGCTTGTCCAACAACAATTCTCTGAAAAGGTTCTATTGGTACCTTCGCCAGAATCTTGTCATCACAGTGATATTCTCAAGGCTCTAAACAAATTTTTGCACAAAAGCAGAATGGTAAGAGACTTTAGACGAGTCTTTGGCTATTCAAGTTATCACACCACCTACCTTCATCTTCACAATAAACACCTTTCTCTCTTTCTCTTTGCACTCATACTCCTTTCCCAAATCTGAGCAGCAGGTCAGAACACTGATTCAGGTTGACGTCTCAGTTTTTCTGCCACAATATATAAATATATCCCGCTCTTCCTTCTCTCCTATTTTTTAGTCCCCTACCAAGTTGACAGTGGCATTGGGCAGTGCTCCCTCATGGGCTGAAGGAAATAGTGCCACCTTTCTTTTCCTAACATTAACTATTGGCCAACAACTCTGAATGACAACAAACAGAAATGGTGTGAAGCGCACAGTACGGTGAAGCCATGGTAACTTTTGTAGACATGGTGCAGCGGATGTCAATTGGTATTCATGCCATAGATCGCACATGCTAAAGTTTCTACAAGGAACATTGTGGAGTTGCAAAAATAGTTAATGAACTTTTTGAGCTCTATAAATCAGCCTGTACTCCCAGTGATCTTTCAGTAAAATGCTTGAAAACTGACCCTGTTTCAACTCTGTTTTTTCATCAATAATAATAATAATATATTCGTCAACATGCCAACAGTAGTTTTGAGAAGACAGTAAATATTGTTTCTGAACAGTCATATATGCTAATAAAAAACTTTTTAGGATTAATATCAATGATGTGCACTTGATCGTGAACATATAAAAAAAGACATTTTCATTTATGGCACAGTTACTAATATCGGTAGCAACATGAGGTGCCCACTTCAAAAAACCTCTGAACCACCACCAATATTCTTTTTTTACAAATTTCAAATAAACACTTGCACAGTGTACAGAATGCTGATGGCAGTGCCATGGGAACATTCAAAATAGAAAAAAAAAACTACCTTGTTCTTTTCTCCCTGCCTTTGCAGTGCATCTTTCATGTGTTGTGATGATAACTAAGGTGCTCCAAATGATGTTATCGAGATAAAAAATGTTGATAGGTTGATGGAGAATGGATGAATGCGACTGTGTGTGCCAAGAATGGAGGAGAGCTTGCCTTGTGTGCACCACTGCATTTTTTATGAAGCTTCCATTCAGTCAGCATAAAGCTTGGTGTGAATAGGTGTCATCAATGGAGGAGCCTCATTGCTGGTTTGTTAACCCAACCATTAGCTTCACTGCATGGAGTTGGCGTGAGTTCACAGTGAGAAGAGAGCTCAAGTGGTGACAGTAGCAAAGGAAAGAGAAACCTTGGTGGCTGTGTAGTTTTTCACCAAATGCTTGGAACTTTGCAACTACTACACCATTTCAAAAAAAATATTTTGGCTATATAATCATTGTAGACGAGTACACATCAGCTACCATGTAAATAATTTTCATGGTCACGGTAGCATAGGGTAGCATAAGATGTCCATTATAGGAAAAAAAAAAAGTCATATTCATGCAAACGTAAACTGAACTTTGAGAAGGGAAAGAGTGGTAAGCACAACTGTCATAGTGCTCTTAAGTTGGTTGGTTGAAAAAACTTTATTTGGGTCCTGCAAGGCGCGCGTCAGCGCGCAGCGGGCGACTCCCACGTCGGGACCGTCAGACCAAGCCTGCCGGCCGCTCCGCGGGCCTGCTGGACGGCCCAGAGCTGGTCAGCCAGGAGGGAGCTGCGGAAGGCCGCCTCCCAAGTGTCTTCTGATTTTGCTTCACAGTCTAGACGGTACCACTACATTTGCACTTAAGCATTAACCTTATGTCTTGTCTGTTATGCTTTTAGGTAAATATGTTTGCAAATCATGAAAAGATGGTTGTTTCAACAATTCATGAAACTTACCCCACTGGTACCAGGCAGCTGATCTGGTGGTGCACTGGTGGGTAAACCAGGTGCAGCCGTGGTATGCTCAGATGCCCGTATAGCTGCTGTGAAGTACTGTTCCTCATTTGACACTGGCTCTTGCTGCTGGATTGCAGATACACTCACACTTCGATCAGTGTCTTTCCAAAGGCCAAGGCTCTTGAGCATGAAGCGGTGAAAGAAGACCAGCAAAAGCAAAAGCAGGTCATAGAGTGCATAGTCGTTATCCTCCTTACGCTTTTCAATGCCCAAGATGCGTGGAGGGTCAAATGGTCTGTTTACAGGCACTGAGTCATTCCAGTCGAAGAAGTCAAATTGGAAGAGGTACTTGACAACAACAATAGCTTCAGTGTAAGTAATTATCGTGATCCAGAAAGTCTTGGTTGGACGTGGCACTGACAATGAGCCCCATAGGAATGCCATTAAAGGTAGGGGCAATGAGAGCAGGCTGGCTGACTTCATTTGGTTGAGGACGATGACTAGGTAGCAAACGACTTCAGAGCGTGACACAATAGCATAGTAGCATGCAATCATAAAACGCACTAATGATGGATGGTGCTTATGACTATCTTGCTTGTCAAGGCCATCTACCATTTCCAGACTCCCACTGTAAACCAAAAAAGAAAAAAAGAGTATGTAAGAGCCACGTTTGAAATATACAGTGTCTGTAAGCTCATTTCAACGGTACCTTATACATTTTTAAACTTTCTATAACACCATGTTGTAAGTTTTAGTATATATGCCTCAAGTTGGTTGCTACGACTGTCAAAGAAGTTATTGGCTTATGCACCATAAAACAGTATCAGCAAATTTCAAGCTTGCTGAAGCTAACAATATTTAGAGAAATGCTTCTGTGCCATTCCCTCTTTATATTTTTTGACAAAAAGCTACTCAAGCACTTCCACACTTCTGCACTGTCATTTCAGCAAATGTTTTCACCAAGCAATGTGTAATGAACATTATGCAATAAGAAGCAACATAATATTTATAAATCATTAAGCATAAATGCTTGTGTAAGAGGCTATGTTATCTTTTTGGAAATTTCTTATCCCTACAAAGAATGCAGAGCATTGGCACTTACGTGAGATAATCAAAATTAAAGTGCTGAAGTCTCAGTTGCAAAAACCATAACCTTAATATAAGGCATGCTGTAGTGGAGGGCTCCAGACTAATATTGATCTCCATGCGTTCAATAAAGTTGTTTCCATCCATCTCTGCGCGTTCTTTTACGTGCATCTGAATCTAAATAAATGCACAAGCATTTCTGCATTTATCCCCCATTGCAATGTGGCTGTTGAGGCCAGGATCAAAGCTGTGACCTTGAGGTTAACAGCATTACGCTATGCGAGATGATGAGGACAGATTAGTTCAAAGAAAAATGGAAGTTATACACAAGATGACAAGGCTCTATCATAAGAGCTCGATAAACAAGTTTCCTACCTGAGCAGCATTTCCTCACTGCCTTTCTTGTCAGACACAGTCTTAGCATGATGACTTTCTGTAGAGTGTCTATAATAAAATTGTTCAGTATAAGTAAAATATATAAGAACGCTATAGTGATTGGGCAAAGCAAACGACAATTTGATGGTAGAAGCTATGTGTAATGCTGCAACTTGTGCAAGAAAAACTAATTAGACATACATTAAAATACAAGAAAATACCTACACTGATTGATTGATAGATTGAAAACATCTTTATTAACACAAAATCTTATAATTTTTGTTCCATGCTTAATGTTTTCATTATTGTCTAAACAACACCAGAAATCTGAATTAGGCTGATGTCGAAATTCAAAATCAAAAGCTGAAATATTACAGAGCATTAAAGATGCACCCTAACAACCACCAAGGAACCAAAATTTTCATAAAGAAATGATAAAGTGAGTAGTGACTAAATTCCCATAAACATAATTAGGTTTACATTAAGTTATGAGTGAAGACCATGGGAATTGTACTTACTCATGGAAGTGGAACTTCCTGCTTTTCACAGTGTGCTCGCCAAGTGTGGTGGCAAGGCCATGAACAAACTGGGAAAGAACATATAAAAGTGCTCACAGAAATGTAAAATTTTACATCAGATTTTAATTAATGTAAAAACAAGATTGTACAGTTAAACCTGAATACATCAAATTATCTCTATAGTGCAGTTTTAACAGCGCCTTAATATCCCATGCAAAGGTATCGCATTGTACCATGCATATATCCAACTTCTGTTCATACTCAAATTACATACATTGAACCCTGCACCCCTGATGTAATGCTTTCCCTCATCGGCCAGTGATCAATTTTTGCATCATCGGAAAATAACTGCAGCAGTGGTTGAGTGGTTAGAGTGTCCGTCTCCAATGCGGGAGGTACTGGGTTTGATTCCAAGTGCCGCCAGGCACCCACTAGTTTTTCTAATGGGGAGAGAAGGTACCCTGGCCTGGTGCTCGTTGTTCTGGGTAATCATGTCTTGAGAAAGTGGCCTCTTCTATTGACTCTCTTTAAATACCCTTCAAATTCCCCCCCCCCCCCCGCCCCCAATATTTTAAAAAAATGTAAGGCCTATCTCTGCTTACTTCATAGTCAAACAAGCCTACCAGTGTGAAAAGCTCTGCAACATGTGATTGGTCTTTTTTTTGCTTGCAACCATAACAAACGAAGCATTCCCCAATGCCACTTCTCATTACCACAACTGATGCTTCCTTTGAGATGCTACCAATTCCTTTAACTAGCTCTGACCTTACCCTTCCATAGATAGCTGCTTAGGCCTTTCATCCTTGGAGGATTGGAAGCTTCCCTGCCCATATTCTTCTGTCCTTGATTTTTGAATGTGCTCGAAAGTTGCACGATCGTCTAAGCAGAAAGCGAAAATGGCCACTGCCAGATGCGGTGTGCGTGTGTGCTTCAAAAGATCGCAAATATCTGCATTCCAGTGTTTGTGACTGATTTTATCGATTTAGGATGCTTCCTTTTCGTCAGACTTTGACTCAGAGCAACAATGATGCAAACCAGCCTGGAACACCTGTCAGCTTCACTTTCTGCTTCGGGCCGTCTCAGTTTGCGTTTCAGCACCAGCCTGCTAGGATGGAAACTTATACAGTAAACGCTCGTTAATTCGACACCCATTAATTAAAAAAATCGGATAATTCAGACGCATTCCCTGGCACCGGCAAGCCTATGTATTGTTCAGGGGCATCAAACTCTCGTTAATTCAGTCATATCTGGCTGCAATCCAGTTCATTCGAACGATTCTCGGAGCACTGCACATGTGCGACAAAAAGGAGCGAAAACGGCATTTGTGGACAACTGAAATGAGGTGGCACAGTCTACATCACCATCGTCATCACTGCGAACTGTACGGTAACACCAGTAGCGACGTTTCGGCTCAATTTCGGGTTCGCATGTTTCGGGTGCACAGGAGGTCTTACACTGCTCTTATGCAAAGTAAGTACAGGATTAAGGTATTCATCAAGAAAATGAAAGCGTATTGACATAATAGACTTTTGTTTATTCTTGATACTTTCGATAATTCAGAATTCAGTTAATTTGGACATTTTTTCCGGTCCCGTGAAATCCGAATTAACGAGTTTTTCCTGTAGAAACTAAGAAATGCAATAAGACTGAAAAACTAAGCAGAAAACAAGAGTTTACTGCAAGACATGTGATGTTAAGCTATACTTTACATCAAGAAACTGCTTTGCCGCACGGCACCACCAATTGTAGTCATTACAGTAAGATTTTTGTAGGGGAACCCCTGTTCAATGAAAAAGCTTGATTTTTTTCAGAAATGGTGCCTGTTAGATGGCAATACATTTTGTATATCTCATAATTACTGTTATAGTTTCGCTTAGTAGATAGAAGCATATCTCTACAAACTCTGTTCAATTTTGTCCCGCAATCTTGAATCTGGCAATTTATATCACTCGCATAACATATATCTCATTAATAAAACTTGTATGCGTGAAAAGTTCATTCATTCTGCTTTTCGTTTATGTGTTACATAAACTATGAGGTGGAGTAGTTCTTCCAGCAAAAATGATCCTACAAAAACCTACAAAACACACCCATTTTTCTCGCGGTAGGGAAAGGGTTAATGCGAATCTTGCTAAGTAGTGCTTGGAGTTTTTTTCAGCTTAAACCAAAAATGTGAAGTCTTTGTACAAGCCATCCTCTTTGCACTTTAGAGGCTTCTGTGCGCTCTGTGTGAAAATAAAATGTGCACGGATTCCGAGATACACTTTGCATATCCTACACTTGCCAGGCATTTACACTTTTTTTCATTCAGCCTTCTGTATTCATACCATACTCCAGAGTTGCATCAAGATGCCAGCTACTGCTCACCTGAGCCTTTACAATGCGCTTTTCATCAGCAAGCTTGCGTGCCACGTAACGGTAGTCACGGGAGACTGAATTGAGCTTGGCAGTGGCACTGATCAGCATGCTGTCCAGAAGAGCCCAGCCAAATGCTAGAAGGCTGCGTATCCTCTCAGCATATGTGTCCTCTACTGGAGGTTGTTGAGCAGCACCTTCTGGTGGTGGTGCTTCACTTGCTGGCACCTAAAAAAGACGTCACTGTTGCACAGCTGTTCCCTAGAAAGCATGGCCACAACCTCAGAAAATTGAAAATGATTGAAACATAGCATGGTTGAGGGTTGAGATACTGCACATTCTAGTGCAAGGGCCTTATTTATTAGATAAATTGAAGAATATTTTTCAGATGAAACTCTTCATTACTGATTTATGGGGTATTTATTGCCAAAACCATGATATGAGGCACGGATGCTGTAAAGGAGGACTCTGGATTAACTATGACCACCTTGGGTTCTTTAATCACAGATCATGAGAAGGTGAAGTCTTGCACTTATACGCACTGATAATTTTACAATTGATAACATGCAAACTGTACTGTGATTCAATGATATGTTTGGAACTCAACAGAAAGTCAATGCATAAAAAGAAAGTCACAGTTTTGAAACAAGGGCAAAGCAATGAATGCAATAGCAACAAATTGGAATTTGTACAAAGTAATGCTAGCAGCTATCTGCTTTAGCATTAGACCTAGTGTAACTCGACAAAATGCTGGTGTAAAGGAAATGTGGCCACTGCAGAGGCTGAAGTGACCTTCGTGCTGTCTGTTACTTTAACGCCAACTCGGAAGTGAGAACACAGCACATAGAAAGGTATCAGCCATCTGCTAATCCCTGTCAAGACAGGGTGCATGCGACCACACCTGGCCGCTCAAAATACGCAGCTCCTGGCGAAGCCATGCAGTGCTCCTGCCGGGACCCCTCATGGACCTTTTGCACAATGGAAGATGGCTGGCGCATTACCTCTTCACTTGAGCTGCAATTGTCGGCTGCCCTTGCATGCTTTCACTCGCACATAAAGTAACATAGAGTAACAGTACGCATGAGCTAACTATTTAAATTAGTTCATCCATGGTGTCATGCACACACAGGCAAACATGAACAAATCCACTTGATGACCACAAACACTCGTCACAGCACTGTAGGCAGAGGTCAGGAAACACTTTGCATTGCATCTTGCTTCAACGTGCTTAGGAAACTGAGATAACATGACATCTAACACTAGGTACATGAAACGATAACATACAAAAGGCCCCCAGCCATCTCCACTTGCCATGGCCATAGCCAGGGGGCAGCAGACCAGACATGTGCACCTCCAGGAATTAGTCTGCCATAGGATATCTAGCACAAAACACTTGGCAACACCTGCCTACCCTGCAACCACTTTATGAACAAGGGCGTGGCCCCTACAAAAAAAAATTGGCGAAGCTTGCACTAAGCCACACAAGGCTTGAAACAGTGAAAATGGGCGATTCTGAAGACAAATCTGGTTGCTTCTAGGTTGTTTCTAGGCCTTAGCTAGGTGATGCAGGTCCTTGGATGCTTCTAGGTTGTTGCTAGGCTGTTTCTATGTTGATTCTCAGCGCAGAGAGGTTCAACTTAAACCACAGATAGTTACAGACACAACACTGTTGTCCAAACTCCAGAGACAAAAATCTCGCGCTGAAACCAAGCATTTGCACCTCTCATACATCTACAGGCATGTCGTCGTTGGCGTAGGCCTTCCATCGCTTCAGAGTCTTCTCGCAGCCACCGCTGCCTTTCCCGTTCCCTAGTATTCTCTCGTTGTACGTACTCGGGGTCTTCGGCTCGCTGCTGTCGCTTTGCAGCCATTTGTGGACCCGTGGTGAGTAGTGGGATTTACCCAATTTCTGTGGCACACACCCGTTTATGATGATGATAGTTTTCTGGATCGACTCACAAGGAACGATTTGCTAAGCAGCTTCGCTGTTCAACAAATTTCCTGGCTACAACACTGCCGCTTGTCCAGAACTTGCATTGCCTGCACAATATCTGCAAGAGAGGCTATGCAGGCTGCCTATACACTCGGCTGCACTGATAGCCAGTGCAGCCACCATGGCAGCGCTGGCTAGCATAGGAGATATGCAATTTCTAATTTGCCACAAAAAATTGTTGAAGGGCCTGCATAAGCACCTACACTAGGCATGCTAGTCAATGCTGCTTTGGTCGTAACCCATTTGCTGACAACAGGGAATTGAATAATGAGTGACCATCTCTAAGTGCAACACATCTCTAAATTCACATGTTGCACAAGTCACATCTTAGATATATGTCACAAGTGACCCATTTCTAAATGAAAGCACTTAACAAGGAACCATTGGGAATAAATGCTGGTGATGGATTAGTGGAATAAAAGTGTCTGATCAGAAGTATTGTTTGCAGTTATCCGAGTCGTGGCAGGTGGGGAAGTCTACGTATTCAAATGCGCAAATTTTTTCTAATGACTTTGTAAGCAGCAAAGAATGACACTACCTAAGTGCTTTGTCTGTGTCATAGCACAAGAGCAAAACTTGTGCAGAATAATGTTTCATTTCATGTGCAGCTTGCCATGTTACAAATTATGGTATAGTACCTTTACATAACAGCCTTTCCAAACCAAACATAAAAGAAAAGAAAGTAACAGCGTCAAAATGTATTCATGCAAAAACCAACAGCAGCAATTCGTCAGTGAGAATATCACAATAATTCAGTCAGGTTTAAACACAGTCAAAGTGCTAGAAGCCAGGAGACTAACCTGTAGAGGCTCTTCAGAGTGTGCAGACTTGGAAGCACCAGAAGGTACAATGATGGGAGCAGCAGCAGGAGCAGCAGCAGTGGGAGCAGCAGTGGGAGCAGCAATGGAAGCAGCAGTGGTGGGTGCAGCAGGGAGCGCAGCAGTCTCAACCTCATGACGAGAATCCTCTGGGAGGACTGCTTCATCAGCGCTTGTCGAAGGCAAGTCACTCACACTTGGCAGCGGTCTGCTAGATGACTTTGATGGCTGTAGATACAGTAAAGCTTGTCAACAAACACATCTTTATTAGCGGAGTCTTTGAAGCACAGGCCCCTAAGCAACAGATATGCTACAAGTGTACTGGGTGCTACAAGACAGTAATATCACCCTAGCACTGTGTTGAAGTCTCTTGCATGACAGTGGCAGCAGGTGACTACTTTGACACCCTGGGGTTATTTAACTTGCACCTAAATCTAAGCATATGGTTGCTCTTGCATTGTCCCCATTGGAATGTCGCCACCACAACTTGGAATCAAACTGGCACCCTCATGCTTAGCAGTGCGACACAGCTGCAAAGCCAACACAATGGGTGGTCTTGTGGGTCATTATTACTATTCACGAATGAACAAAAGTAGGTGCATTTTCTTGCACTAATTGATGCTCTACCTTCTCTTGGCTGTGTTCTTTAAGCTGCTACGTTTCGAAAATTGCCTCTTGCATAACTGCGAGCTCTAGAATAAGAAGAGTGAAACAACATTGGACTAAACCAAAACATGTAGCTCAACACTTAGGGTGGTAACAGTTGGTTAAAGCTCAAAATATTTCAAATTGTTTACAAATGCATTTTATTAAGCGAACAGGAAAAGGCCCACTTATATGTAAAAAATTAGAACATTTTTAAAAAGAAATTTTCAGCCTAGCTTGTAAATACATAAGCATGTGGGCCATTTTACACGAAATGTACAATGGCCCACGCTCTTTAATGCATAGAAAGAAAAAGACTGAGCCTCATAAACAGGCAGTTAAAATATTTTTTTGGAACACAACATTCAAAGTTGTAAAGTATAAATAAATCCCAACTTGTGAGCATGAAGATGCAATAAAAAAGAAAAAAAGCCAAGACCTGTGATGTTCCTGAAACGGTGCGACTGAGTGGTGATCTGTCCATGCTCACAATTGGAGATAGACGGCTTGATTCATTAACATCATCTGCCTCCTCAGACACCAAGCGAGCATCTTCTGACGCACACTTTATGGTTCCACTTTTCATTGCATTGCTCAGGAGCTGAAAAAAAGAGAACTCTGATAAACAGCACTGAAGTTGGAGATAGCATGCATGCCATTTAATTTAGACAGATGCATTAGAATATTTGTTGCATCTGGCCATAAAGCTTCAAATTTGTATTAAACAACACACAGTGAAATACTTAACCTCCCACTTTACATTCAAATTAAAGAAGGTCTGCAACACATAATAAACACCAGTTTTTATTTTGGATTTTCATAGAGTGGGTTATAATGTTGTTTAGGGGAAGTGCAGGTTGAATAACCAGATTTTACTTTTAAGCATTATTCTAGCACTGTTAGACAATACAAGGGGCACACAACTCCCTATATTTCATATGTACCAGTGTCCTCACAATGTTTAGTACACTTTCGCACCTTCATTCGCTCTTTCCTTAAAGGGGTACTGACACAAAAATTTTCAGTTGTCGCTTTTTTGCATCAAAGGAAAGGCCAAGCCTAAAAAATGCATAGGTAAGCATGAGTGTGCCCCGAAAATTTCCTTACAACCTGTTTTTTTAAAAGCTAGTTTCGGTTGCGACTGCACCCTGACATCACAACATGGTATACAAGCTTCTCGTCACATGCTCGCGCAAGATATTGTGATGTTTCCATGGCCACTCCACTCTGTGGCTGCAATGGTAATGCAAAAGCAGCCATTTCGTATGTTTTCGGTACCTGACGTCATACTGGTGCGTGACGTCACCAGAATTGATACTGTAGCTTGACGTCATGCTAGTGTCGATGTCAGTAGGTGTGCCATGCGAAAATTGACTTTAATGTCAGAATAAAATATCTTATCAGCATTTCCCGAGATTCACATTTGCTCAGAGCAGTCAGTCTCAACATACAAGAGATTTGTATGGTGGAGTAAAGTCAGCTTCGAAAATTAGTGTCAGTACCCCTTTAAGCCATAACCACTCAGACCGAACTAGTGCCTCAATGTTCGTGAATCTTTGTATAAAAAGCGAAGCAAGGTGCATGTTGGCTGGACTAAATTTTGGCCTAGCATCATGAAAAGTATCTAATGGTAAAAAGTTTAAGATATGAAGTTGTGTGAAAAAGAGCAAGCATAACAACTGTAAAAGGTGCATGTGCCATGCTCAGACTTCATTCCTTGTTGCAGTAACTGCAAGCTTTTCATTTTGTTACTGCAATAAAAAATAAAAGATTTAGTCACCTACTAGTATGGCAATTAAAATATTAACTATAATTAGGAAATTGTATTGCTCTAAAAATGAAACAAACATGCATGTCACATGCAGTTAACATGCTGTTATAGGTCAGATGCAACACCCTTGGAAGAGATTTTCAGAGTTGCCAACCTACACAATGATTACGATAAAGGCCAATTACAGCCTCCTGCAACTGGAATCGAACATAATAATTCACATTCATAGCAAGTACACATAAAAATATGGTAGAGTTCTCTCACAATAACAATAACTTACAATAACTGTTAAAGACTTAGATTTTCTTATTAAAGGGACACTAAAGGCAAATAACAATTTATGTCAGAGTGAAGGCACAATGTATGACAACTTCTAAAATGGCAATATTATCAACAGCAGTGCCCTACTTACTGAGAATTAAATTAAGCTAAATGTATCACATGATGAGCGCCGCGAGTGGGACATTTTCGAAGTGATCCCAATGATGTGGGAGAGTCTGCCTACAATAAATCACTAGTAATCAAACTAGCAGCGATAAAAAAAGAACCTTTCGTGCATCAGAAGACGTAATAAAATGCTGTTTGTTCGTTTCCGTTTGATTCATGGAAAAAGGAACCTCTGTGGCGTTGCCATAAGGGGAACGGCGCGCGTGGTTCAAAGGTTCCGTTTCCGCCGAACTGCGCTACGCCCGGCGCCCTGCTTCGCTCACGCGGTCACGTCTCAGCAGCATACCGCATTCAACAGGGCTCAAGTCGCTGAATTGAAGCTCAGCGTCACGAGCCAATGTCTCGTTGCCCAGTTCTCCGTCCACATCTACTGCGGCGATTGCGGCAAGCTTCGATGGCCGTTGTTGCTGCTGTGGGTCCCTCTACTTTCGCTCTGCTGCTACTAGTGTCGGCGGCCGCGCAGTAAAGGCGGGCAACGTTGGGCACGGCAGCAGTGATGTATGAAAGTGTGATTTCAGGCGGATGATTTGAAGTGCGCTAACGCCATGCGGACCACTAAAACCTGATTTTATTTCAAAATAAGCACTTCCTTGGCATAAAAGTAGCACTACGAGGTTTCTGGACTGCTATTTCAACTATCAACGTCGACTTAATATTTGCCTTTAGTGTCCCTTCAAACAATATTGAAAAACTTTTGGATGGTGAATGTCCTAATTCGCACGTTAGTTAATAGGAATGCAATTGTAATATTTTCTGTAACTATCTCAATCGAATTATCTCCTTTGTTGCATAAGTATAAATTTGCAAAATTTTCAATTTAATTAAAATTTAAGCTACATTTAAGCTCCATTAAATTGATGACAGACAAAACACAGTTTTCGTTCTGGTTTTGAAAGCATGTATATATTTTTTTCTATACAGTTCAGTCCCTGAACCATTTATCATTACGTAAAGCTGTTGCTAGTAATTAGCCTGTTTGCACGCATGTCCCCTGCCCAAGTGTTAAAATATTAATATAAGCACACTCTCTCACTCAGCAGAGTAGTATAAAAAATTTCATATTTGAAGGAACACACACTTCTTAAGGGAAAGCCTAACCACCTGTCCAGCAAGATTGACTAATGCCGATGCTCCCAGCCAATCTTCTAACAGTTCATACACACTGTAACATGCCCAATCTGCCATTCACAAGTTCTTTCAATCCAGTTTGTCCACTCACAGCATTGATGCCTCTGACTTTAACATCTGCATCTTCCTCTTCTGTAGTTTTTCGGCTTTTGACATCAAGGTCAAGATCAATATCCATTCCAGCAAAGTCATCAAAAAGATAGTAGTCCCCAGAGCGTATGGCTGCCAAAAGACAGTAGCAACAGATCAGTCAGAATAACTAGCACAGTAAACTTGGAGTGCAGGCAGTCAGTGCCAACAACACAAGCAGCTACAAGACAAAAGCAACAGGCTCCATTGAGTGCACATCAATTGCTGGATCCTCATGACAGCCAGAAGCACCATGCTGTGGCAGAACATATGTTGCTTCACCTTTTTGTACGTGTGATTGATGACTAAGCAGTGAGCAGCTACTTAAATTTGTGCTCAAGAGAGATCAGCTACGACCATACCTGCCAAGTTTGGAGAAACGGAATCCGGGTGATCTACTCAACAAGGGGGGGGGGGTTATAAAATGTGTCGACCGCGGGAGGGAAGGGGGTATAAAGTATGCCGACTGCAGGGGGGGGGGGGGTACTGCGATAGCAAGCAATAATATGGACACTGTCAGCGGGATTTTGCAGTCGCCGCTGGTCTGTACACAGTCCAAACCAATAACATCGCTTACGCATTGTCTGTTTCACGTGCGAGTAAAAGCGCACTAGCGCTACGGGCGCACGCGGTTGCAGCAGAGGTAAAACGACCCGGCCGTCACCGTCGCGCGAAGGGCACATGCGATAACATCGCTCCGCGTGCGAGGCCTGTCGTCGCTTGCTTACCAGTTATTTCGTCGGGTAAGGGACCATAAGGGGCGCCGTTGAGACGGGGACGGTCGCGAGCGCTGGCGAACGAGCTATCTCGACAGACATCGGTAACGGCTACCCTTTTAAGCGCTGGGCTCTCCACTTAAAGCAGTAGCGACACAAAATTTTGAAGGCGAGATAACTTGTGGGATAGATTTGTGTGTATCATCATCATGATGATACACCATGATGATACGCATCATATTAACGGCTGATATAACCTATAACACATTTAGGATGTGGCCAGACGTGGCCAGACTAAGCACTGGATGCGCGGGGCAAAACTGGATTTCCGGGAGATTTTCCGATGACCCGTACAACCGGGAGAAACGTTCAAAATCCGGGAGTCTCCCGGGTAATCCAGGAGACTTGGCAGGTATGGCTATGACACAAGTATAAGGGAGTCCAGCACAAACAGCCCAAAGCCACAAGACGACATTGCCTGTTAAGACAGATGAAAGTGCTCGATGACAAGCTAGAGATAGCAAGGGCATTCACAATATTATGCATGACCACAATAATAAAGAGATGGGAAGCCTGCAGTGTACTAGACCTTACATGATGACTTACCCCCAAAAGCTGCAATAGGTAATTTGCACTTGTCACCACAGTGAAAAAAGAGGAACTTAAGCAATAAGTGTGCATCTTTGCTAGAACCAGGGCAATCCATAAACCATGAGGCAAGAAAGAAAAACTGATATAGAACAATGATTAAAATTGAGAATTCTTAGAATTCTCATCAATGCAAATAGATAAAGGAATGTAATCACGAAAGCTGACAGACTATTGCATGGCTCACTGTTGTACCATAAGTAGTACAAATCCACATTTAACTGCATACTCTAAGAAAACATGCAGATAAGTATAAATTGCAATGTCTAATATAACAGCTGTAAGGAGAAGCCATCATGTAAAGCAAGCAGGCACAAACGAGCAGCTAAGGGCAGGCCAGCTTTACACGCATAGTGTGAGGAGCGACGACTGGACCCCTGACGCTGTGGGGCAATGGCCGAAGGCCGGGGCACACTAGCAAGCCGCACGTGTGGCTGCCCTGCTGTTGATAGCCGGGGCTCCATGTAGCTGTCGAGGTATGCCGTGAAGCCCGCTGAGACGGGCGACATTGTCAGCTGCCCCATGGATGGAGACTCTCCTCCCCCTGCAGGAGGTTCTTCCTCCAGCAGGGACTGACCTCCCGCAGGGGTTGAGTACGGGGTCGAGTACTCTGTTTGCAGATTGCCACAGGTTTTGGGGGGAAGAGAGGGGCCAATTTTACTTTGATAAGCACTGTACCCAGTTGCATCTGCGCCTGTCCATTATGAAGTGAAAATCTCTATTCACACCTGTAAAATCCTACGCCTGTAAAAATAAAGCTTGACGACAGTACATTACCTTGAAGATAGCAATAATCCAAGATGGTTTTGTTGATAAAGTGAACACTGTGGAGGCAGATTGCACTATAATTATGAACTCTATTGCCACAGAAAACTAACTTTTCTTAACCACATAATCACAATGTTTGAAACTGCATGTATGCAAGTCCTGTCTGAAAAATCTATGAAGACATCTCATGGCGTCTGAATACACAATGATGCTAAGGCCAAAATCGAATACAGTAGACTCTCGTTAAACGGAACCTGAAGGGATCAGGAAAATATTTTCCATTTAAAACATTCCAGTTCCACTTACTGAGAGTTGAATAGGGGTGCAGAATGCAAGTACGCAACCAATCTCGTCAGAAGCCCTTGTTCCATTTAAGCAGCAGTTCCGTGTAAGGAATTTCCGTTTACTGAGGATCTACTGTAATCAAGCAGGTCTGAAAACTTCATAGGCCAGAATATCCTTTCTTGGCTACATGAATAAACTCTCTCAGATTTGTCAAAATATTTTTTGAAGTAGAAAACGCTAATGCAAAAAATAAAATTTTATTCAGATATTTTATGCATGCAAACCACGATTATGAGGCATGCCATAGAGGGGACTTCAGATTAATTTTGACCATCTGGCATTTGTTAACCAAGTACACAAGCATTTTTGCATTTTCCCCTACTAAAACATGGCCACTGCAGTCAGGATTGAATCTACCAATAAGCTCAGCAGCCCACCGAGACTATAGCCACAAAGCTACTGTTGCGGGTAACACTAATGTAACCAAAGGGCTGGTGCATTGTATAAACCAGGTTTAGCCTGACTGTGAAAGAATAATAGGAAAGAATGACAACATTGTGTGCTTATATTGTTATGTCTGATACAGTGACATTGTAAACAAAACTAATAATATCTGGGGTTTAACATCCCAAAACCATGATATGATTATGAGAGATGCCGTTGTGGAGGGCTCCGGAAATTTCGACCACCTGGGGTTCTTTAACGTGCACCTAAATCTAAGTACACGGGCCTCAAGCATTTTCGCCTCCATCGAAAATGCAGCCGCTGCGGCCAGGATTCGATTCCGCGACCTTCGGGTCAGCAGTCGAGCGCCATAACCACTAGACCACCGTGGCGGGGCATTGTAAACAAAACTGGTCCACGATGCAATGTTGAAATGGAATACCAAGTGTCTTGTATAAACATACAAATAGAAAGAGGCCAGTGTCTTCACATTTCAGACTTGCTCTTTTTTCAGTTAAATTTACGTTCAGGTCCAATAGGTGGATAGCAAAATGACGTCTTCCGGTTCGACGCCTAGCTCTTCGCTGTTTCAAGGTGTGTGCTGTTCAGTGTAATTGGGGAGAAAACGCGTACTTTCTGCGACGCGGTTGTTACCAGTTATCTTGCCTCCTCCCCGATTAAACTGAACCGCACACAACTTGAAGCAGCGACGAGCTGAGCCTTGACGGTTCCTAGAACCGGAAGTGCTGTAGCAGACAACGCGCCGTTTTGCTATCCACCTATTACAGAGAACACCCATTTACTCAAGTTTTGCATTTGGCAAGAAATCTGCAGGCATAACTAGAAATTGCCTCACACAAAGATGTAACTGGAGGTCATTAGGAGAGGCCTTTGTTTCACTACAGACATAAGAATAGCTGACGATCAAGGCCGTAGCCAAGATTCTATTTCAGGGAGGGTTGTTCTGCCTCCCTATATATATGTGTACATTCTTCCATGTGTTCTTATGTGTGCATATATACCTGGTGTTTCAAGAAATGTGTTCGAATATGTTCAAAAATAAAGGAAGTGCAATATTTGCTCGATACCTTCGGCATCAGTTTTTCTCTAGCAGCATACATTTAAAATGAATGGAGGCTTTAAAAATGGTAGTAATTATACAAATTAAAATAATTATCTTTTTGGTTATGGGATGACACTGTTACCAACAACGAGTGCAGTGGTCTTATTCTTTTGTGTTCGTTAACCTAAGTGCACCGTGCATGTTATCATGGCAAGCGCAGCCCGCATTCCATAAAGCGAAGTAGATCGATGGTTGATAATGAAGCTTGCTCATTTTGGGTGCCTCAAGAGAATGGCAATCACACTCTTTGGCACTTTGGTTTCGATATTGCTGGCGAAATTGATCAGACTTCATCACTCTGCAAAAATTACCAGCATTAGCCTTTTTAAAATCTCAAAGCTGCAATGGGCTCTTCACAGGAAGCACTATTTCTCACATTTCACCCAACCACCTGTTCCCTCTAATTAAAAAAGTTAATTACTGTAATTTCTGTAATTATTGCTGTGATTAATGTCTCTAGTCATGTTAATGTGTCTCCCGCCGCAGAAGAAGTAATGCCAAAGGTAGCGAGCAGATATCGCAGTTCCCTTATTTTGAGGATTTTCAGAGATTTCTTAAGACACCCAGTAAATAGATAGATTGTCCCACGTAACTTGTAACTTGCGCCACGATTTAAAAATGAAAGGCGCGTCAAAAGCGAATTGAACCAAACGCATTCTATTAGCACTAGCCTATAGTTACTCGGGCTATTTTTTATTTTCCCCTTAACTCATTAATTATGTTTAATTACCCAACTCTTTAATTGACTGAAAACCCGAAACACAGAGTTGCAAGGCACCTTCAGAAACCACTTATTTATTGTTTCCTATGCGATACATTTCACGTGGTCCTTTTTTCCATGTTGCAAAGAAAGCGTGTGAAATAAGAAAAAAAAAAAAAGCAATGTGACAAAGCGCTTGCGCACTGATATCATGCCATTCTCCAGAATGCGATCGGTGAACCAGGATGCCTGCAGCGTTTTATGGCTGCTTTATTGGCTCAGCAGCCCTCGGCCAGCAGCATGCATTTGCATCCTACTAAAGCCAGACGCCCAGATGCCAGCCACGATCAAAGCACTCTGCCCCTTCCCTGTGGCCACTGTCTCACTGCAGGCGACCTGGTTCACCAATTGCATGTTTGAGAGCTGTGCAATATCAGTGTGTGAGCACTCCCTCACGTGGCATTTTTCATATATTGCGCGCTTTCTTTGGAATGTGAAAAAAAAAAGGACTATGCGAGATGTATCATACAGGAAACGCTCCAATTGGTGGTTTCTGAAGTTGCTGTACAATTCTGCGTTTGTACTTTGGGCCTTCAGCCAATATATAGAGGTGGGTAATTAAACATAATAAGTCAGTTGAGGGGAATATACAAAATAGCATGAGTAACTATGGCTGGTGCTAATGGTATGTGTTCAGTTCAATTATTTTCTGACACACTTTTCATTTTTTAAGTCTTGGCCCAAGTTTTGTGGGACAACCTGTATATACAGTTAAACCTTAATAGGACAAACTTCAATATAATGAAATTCTCGATATAACAAAGTATTTGAGTTTTTACAACTTAATGTCCATAGAACACCATGTATTTTAGACCTCAATAATGAAGCATTTTTTCCTGCGATTTCAAGATACCGAATTTTCGCTGTTGCCAAAGAGGAATCCAAGGCAATAAATTAGACTGTCTGATGGTGCCAGTGGTCATATGGTTGACTTGCACACGGCTTTTGTGAACAAGTAAAACTGTGCAACAAAGTGGGCCCTGAAGGGGAGCAGCATGTTTTCCGGCAGCAGCTACATGAAAAGGGGGCACCTCAATGCTCTCTTCACCTTCGGAGCAGTGGAGAGGGAGAATGTGCGGCTGATGCGTGGTGTGCGAGAATCCTGGCGCACTGTATTACACACTTTTCAAACGTTCTGACAAAGCATGGTTCCGCATTCTTTGCAGCGTGTGCCATGCACAAATGCCTGCTTTAGTACTTTTGTTATCGCTGCGTGTCAAGTAATAAGCATGGGCAGCCATAGAAGCTGCAGCAGTAAACCCAACGAGCTCTCAGTTATGTTGCAAGCAATCTTTCAGAAAAGAGATGTCGCTGACAAGGCTAGTATCTTGCAAGCGATCTTGACTGGTGAGAAAAAAAAACAACACTTCGCTGCTTGGTTCGGGATATCACAGACCTTACTCTTCATGGTCCCGAACTCTAAATAGGCTATGCTAAACAGACTATTAGAGTTTGGGATGACAAAGTCTATCCAAACTAAGTTCTCAGTGAAAGCACTGGAACTTAGCTGCAGGTGCATTAACAGCAATTGAGCTTTTTGTTTTGTTTTTTTTTGTAAGGGCACTGCTGCAACAAGTTTTAAGCAGCCCAGCAACAGTTTTTCGAGGTGCTCGCAGTTACCAGCCGCATCGCTGTAAGCTCTACAACATTATGCGTAGGCTCTTCGATAAAGCCAACTTTGAAGACTTTAGTTCAGCCAACACATAGTGGAATCCAGAATTCGCATGCCATAACAGATCTCATTTCTTAATTTGGTGTGCAATGTAGCAAAACAAAACATGGCAACCATAAATGGAGGCGCTGTAATTCAGGTAGTCGCCTTGTTTTCATGCACTTTTAGACCGCAGCTTCATTGTTTTTGTGGCATGTGACGGTTTTCGATGTTGCGTGTTCATCGGACTGATTAGAGAGCGAGTGCTTCGGTTAGGTGACCATGATGGCATTGGTGTTTCACTACTCCGGCCAACTTCCAAGGTTTTCATGACAAGCCACAGCGGCAGAATAGGCACACTTAACACTTATTACGACAATAAGTGTTAAGCATTTTATTTCTTATTGGCTTTATGCTTGATGTATGGAGCTGTGAAGAGGACTTTGCTGGTGCAGCATTATATCGTGGTTGCTGGATGTCAGGTTCAACAAAATCAGTCAAACCTTGATATAACGAAGCCAAGTCATACTTCCAGCAAAAAAAATCTTTATATTGCGAATTTCGTTAATGTTAGGTATTGGTATTTCAGTAGCAAAAAAAAAAGCAACATAGCTTACCTTGGAAAGTTACCTAGTAGCTACCTAGGAAAGGGTCATTTGAAAGCACATAGCTGACATATGCTTTTCAAGCTTTAGACGTCAGTTGCAGCACCTTTAGTACACGACAACATGTTTTCCAAGATTTGCCACATTTACTCTGAACCAATATTATGAAATCTTGCCAGGTTGCCGTGGACAACCTTCCCAAAGGCTTCGAGATCAGAATTTGGCTCCTATGTGTCGGCAGCCTCACTCCCCATGGTCATGACAGATGGTGCAGCAGTGTTTCTGGTGGGTGCGATTTGAATGCAGAAAGCACGTACAATGGTGGTTCTGCTACTCCAACATTTTACACGAAAGGACATGTACAGGTGAACTCTGCCTTGGACTTTCTTTAGATTTTTGCTAAAGTTACCAGCCTCAGAGGTCCCGAGCACATGCTTGGAATAGCTGAAAGCTTCACAATATTGAGACCGTGTGACAAAATTGCTTTGTTAAATGGTGAAAAAAAAGGTGGTTTTCAACTCAATCAAAATCAGGAAATAAAAATAATTCGTTAGATGGAGGATTTCGTTAAGTCGAGGTTTGTTATATTGAGATTTGACTAATTTTTTATGGCATTAAAATTAGCTTTTTTTTACGTACTGCTGTATTATTTTCACATTCTTGCAACGTTTCCCGCATAAAGGTGAATCCTTCGGTGACTACACTTTCCATAAAACGTCGAATTTCAATTTAACGAAGTTTCGATATAACAAAGCAAATTGCAGATTTTATCGCCATTGTTAGATAGATTGAGGTTTAACTGTATATATAAACTGTAGAAATTTCAGCGGGGATGGGGGTGCTTGAATGCCACCGACTCCCTTTTGGCTACACCTGTGCTGACGATAATGCTGATGTCTCTTGCATGATATAACAAGGACGGTGCAACAATTACACTGCAAAACTGTGCTCCTTGCACATTAATTTCATTTGCAATTCTAAGAAGCGCATTACAAAACCTTGACCTCAAGAATTTTTCCTACATAGCAGACCTCAGCTTAAATATAAAAACCAGACAGCCAACTAAATGCATGCAAAACTGGCTAAGCAGTGCCTATTTTAAGTGAAGCAATAAATGATAATTACACTCACTCCCCACAACTCCCCCGACAAACACACCTTGTGATTTCAGGCAGGTAGTGGTCATTTTAAAGCTGTGCAATGATGACAGACACTCATCGCCTACTGAGGCTGTGCTGTGGTACTCGAACTAAAAGGCACAAAATGTTCTGGAAGGACAAACTCAAGCCTAACATTCTAAGCGGACTATGCCCCTTAGCAAGCAGACAACACCTGCACAAACTCACTGTTTCAGTACCTACACCTACACAGGGCTGCATACATTTATTTGATGTCTGTTTTGTTCATGGTTTACTACTTCAATGTAAACATCTTTGACAGATATCTGTCAGGATGAGTAAACGAATTCTGGATGCTGAACTGGCACCAGCCACAGTTTAAGGTGGTCCCAACATTTCAAGACCGGTTCGCTTCCTTCCTCAGGGGTTGACTGCATTGGTCGAGAAAGTGTCATTTTTGCAACTATCATTTCTGTTCCTCCTTCCCGTGCCATCTCTAAGGCAATGAGCATACACAGTGGGTCAATGACCAGTTAATGTTGCCAGGGGTGTTGTAAATAGAGCACTACTCGAGAAGCCTCCCCCCTGGGTTTGTCCCTTTTTCTTTGACAAAGGTGCTGTCAAAATCTATTACATGGTCACACTTCTCAACACTCCACAAGAGCACTGCACTGAGCTTTCAGACTCTGCACATTGTTCGTTCTTGTGCTGGCGGATTCTGTCATGAAAGCCCTTGCTCCCCCCCCCCCCCACACCACACACACAAGTACAGTAAGTGCATATAACTGATGTAGTCAAGCCCTGAGGAAAGGACTGATGCAGTCTCGTAACGTCAAGACCATCTTAAACTGTGGCAGGTGCCAGTTCAGCATCTAGAATAATTTACTACATCTATACTGCAAAAAATTTCCGAAAAGAAAAGAAAGAAGTACACTTACCTTGAAAGTGTGTTTCTGGTTCAACATATTCGCCAGCCCTAACTTTGTGCTGGTTTGCCCGAATTTTGTCCATCTTCCGTTTTATTTTTTCCATAATATCTCTCTCAGCTGCTCTTTGTTCCTGTGTAAAGTAAATGTACAAGTTTGACAAGCTTAGTCAGATGCTGATTTATTTTAAAGGAAATATCTAAAAGGGAGAGAGCCAATGTAACTGACCTACAAACTGTCTTTAAGAAGCTTAACCAGAAAGGTGTGAATATTTCAGACTGGACATGAAGAGAATAGTCTACTTTTCTATTTGTATTTGAATACTCGTAAACAAATATTTATAAAGATCTGATTCCGCCAAATATCATAACATTATTAGGAAAGCATGCACAAGGCAAGCTTTCATAGAAATGATGGCTGCTTATAAGCAGGTTGAAGGGCACAATGTCATTACATCAACTCAGACAGAAAACCTTGCTGATTTCCAGAAGCTTTGTTCCAGATGATGGCATTTTCTGTGCTGCAGGTGGTACTGCCACCACACAGAATTTCTGATTGAAACTGTTTTGGCCTGGGAAAATCTGCCTTTATTTTAGTCTGCCTGCTGAGCTTTAGCTTTAAGTTCATTTGAGCCTAGTGGAGCCCAAGCACCATTTTTCTATCAGATGACATAAAGGGTCACGTAAATATTTACTTTTAAGAAGAAGTAACAGTATATTCAATTGAGGTAAGAGCCAATGAAACTTCATAGGGTTAATATAGTCGTGTGACAAACTGAGGCAATTTTAGTTGTCTCTCATTCGTGAATAACACAGTCGAGCTAAGGATGACTTCTCTCTACTGGCAAATGAAGTGACATTGTCCTAACTGTCCTTTACATAAAAATTATGTAGTGTCCAATAAAATATTTGAAGCAATTTTTTTTTTCCGAACACACTCAGGCAAAGGTCCACTCTGACTACCCTAACTGGTAACAAGTGACAGCCTTCATGTCAAATGCTCTCCAGACAATCATAACATGGCGAAGGAGGTGGCAATTTCTAGACCATGGGTGCTCTGCAAAGACTGCTCTTGGCTGTAAAAGAAATGACTATACTATGTTTCACACCGCACAGAAGAATCCTTGCTCAGGTACACAATACTATGCACATGACAAGTATTATGCTTGTCAGAACTTACTTGCACATCCTTCATCTGGATTTCATGTATCATTTCGGCTCCCCGTGAGGCCAGCTGCTGCTGGGCCAAGATCTCAATGATGAGATGATGGAAGTAATAGGAGTTGAACAGCCGCTTCTGCATCAGCAAGAAGGCCAGGCAGATGCCATCCCAAAGTAGGCCAGCTTCATCTAGAGGCACCCGGCAGCTTCCACCCGCTGCACTGGGTAATCCAGTGCCGCTTCCTGGAGCCACACAAACGCAGTATACAAATAATTGGTGTCTTGTCCAAGGACTGAGCACATTTGACTTTCTGCTATCTAATTCACCTTGCATAAGCAAAGGCGCTCAGTAAGCAATGGCACTTTAAAGTATTTTGTTTAAAAGTGTTGCCTCTTTCATACTTTGTTTGATGCCTGTGTCATACTGTGTGCAGCAGTATACAATGCAAAGTTAAGAAAGGTAACAAATTCTGTTCAAGGGCAGCCTTTTTAATCATGAAAGCTCCAGAAAACAGCTTTGCATGAAAACTGATGCTGCTCTCTTGGCTCCCTGATCTTGGGAGAATAACAAGATTTCATTTAATGTGACAATAAGTTATGCACCAGCAAATATATTATTCCATGGCGACAATCAAGTGATTGCTGAACTGACACTGTATGATTTCAAAGGACAATGTCCAGGTATTGCTCTCCACAACTTTCCTCAGTGAAACTACTTTGGGACATGGGTGTCCCAGCAATGCCGCCACAGTATAAATGCTGCTAAGCACAAGAATGACAAACTAGTAGAGTTGTCACATATTCATTACAGCAGTACACAGCACACAGTGTTCTAAACATACTAGAACACAAGTTCAAACTAGATGGTCTTGCATAACAGGTAAATGTAGAGTTGTCAGCAAGCTTGTCTAGAACTCTGAAGCGTCGTGCTCGGGACTGCACGGGTGACATCTACTGATAACATGTGGTTTGTGATAGGCCAAATCTGAGCGTGCGTGGCCCCCAATGACGCGCCTGCTTTGCACATTTTCTTCTTGCTTATCGCCAGGCTGCAACAACTGTTTTTGCAGTCAGAAGCGCTGTCGGTGCTGCAGCGCCTCAGAAAAAAAAAAAAAGAGAAAGAAAGAAAGAAGAAGAAAAAGAAACGCAGGGAATTGCTTGGCTCGGCGTTTGATGCAAGCTATGATAACACCGCAAACCGAGAATAATCTTGCAGCATCGCTTGCATTGGATACCGAACCGGGCGATTCCTCATGTTCTATGAACTCGGGGAATCTCTCTAAGCTCTTCTACGAACAATGCCCCAAACTTGCGATATCATCTCATATATTGTATGTTTTCCTAGATTCATTTGGTAGCGATAAGAAACAGAAGTGACGTATGTTGCAGTGGCAGTTATTACTGAATACTACCCTAATTACATGCTGTGCTGCACTTGAAATGAGCTACGAGCAGTGATCCTGGAGCAGATGATGTCTGGTGATGAATCGCCACCGAATGACCTCAAAGCGGCAAGTCTTTGTGAAAAGCACATCATATGTGCTTTGCGATCTCCATGAGCTGGCCTGCACAACAGTGAGTGCGTCGCACAGTGCCCGGCACTGACTTCATTGGGATACCCAACGAAGTTAAGTTTATGAATAACTCTTGCTCAGGTGTTCATACGCCAGGATATGTCACATACAGTAGTGAAATGACAAAGTTCAACTTGTGTGTGAAAATGATGTAAACACATCATAAATCAAAAAGAATGCACAACACCAAGGAACAGAAGTGAAAAGCCAGGATGTCAACACGCAACTGTTGCAAGTTGTGAATTGACAACCTGTCCTGTCAGTTCCCTGTACTGTACATTCTTTTCAATTTACAGAGCATGTACCAACTAGCCTAACACCAAGTTTACCTGTTGTGGTAGCTTAGCAAGTGAGGTGTCGTGCTGCTAAGCTCAAGAATGCGGGTTTTATTCTCGGCCATGGCCAGATTTCGATGGGGGCAAAATGAAAGAACATCAGTGTGCTTCAATTTAGGTGTAAGTTAAAGAACCCCAGCGGTCACTATTAATCTGGAGTCCCCCACTACAGCGCACCTTATAATCCCATCGTGGTTATAGCATATGAAATTCAAAAAATTTAATTTAGTTTACAAGTTTTACTAAAACGTAAATTCAGCCATGACTGGCAAAAGTTGCTCAGAAATTATGTACGTAAATGTCTCTAAACGCCCTCACCAATCTCAATTAACCAGTGTTAACTCTTTCAGTAATGTCAAAGTATGTAAAGTTCATTCATTGTCTTTAGGCACTTCTTGACTATGTTCCAAGATAACCATCGTAAAGATGCTCCCTTTGTTTGAAGCAAAGTTGCAAAAAAAAATAAATAAACAAAAATGTTTTTAAATACTGCAGTTTTACATGCTAGAACCAAGTCATACACCTAAGTCTAAGTGCTTGAGTGTTTTTCGCACTCCGCCACTATCAAAATGCAGCCACCAGGCCTTAGCCGCTAAGCTACCCTGGTGAAAAACCAGAAGCTTGGTGCCTTGATGCAGCTTCAACACGCTTTACACAAATTTTGATGCCATGCTAGCTATTTGATTTTATTGTGATAGCGATTATATGGACACTCCAGGTGCATTGTTATTTTTGCCGTCGCCATCACTGAGTAGTTCTATATGTCTATAAAAGCTCCCAAGAAAATAGTCAAGAAAATCTGTCTGAAGAACGCGACTTCAGAATCAAACCTGCTGACCTTTCGCTCCATGGCAAGAAACAGACAATTCAGCCACAAGCGCATACATGCTCCTCTTTTCAAACGGCGAGATATTTGTAGACATTCATTAAAGCTGGTGGTGTGTGCTTCTCTGGGCTACTTCAGCTGCTTTAGCATCACAGAGACTTGTTCACTAAATGCCTGTGAGATGCTGCAAGGAGCCTGGGAGAGTGGATTAGTGCAGCCTCGCAGGCCCCATCTTGAAAGCGATCTGACAAGCGATGAGTACAAAGTGTAGTTAGAATGAAGGCTGATAACATTGTGCACAATGTGTTTTCGCTGCTCAGTGTTCAAGTAAGTACCAGCGCGAATGTTGGCACTCGCTTGTTGGAGGACCAGAAATGTCAAAGTTGCATCTGTTGTGGTCAGGCATGGTAATTATGCCGTAGGTACTCGTACACATGCCAGCAGTGTTCCAATTGCATCTTGGTGACATTGCAGCACGCGGTGGCTCTGCTGCCAGTTCTCCCACACATGCTGGCAGAACTCCGTGGCATTAGACATGACACACTGACATCATGCTATAGCCACCACACTCCAAGGCCAACGGGAGCATTTGGGGCGTCTTTCTGCCACACAGCAATAATAGTCATCTGGTTTGCTTGTGTTTCCTCTCTTGGAAACTGTTTTTTCGCTACTTTCCTATCAGCTATGTCATGTTGATAGCTGCACGCCGTTCGTGACCACAAAGTGCCATGCAGTGACAATGCAAGGAAAGCATGCGAGATAAATGATTGTTGTTTTGTGGCAGAAAGACTCCCCAAATACTACACCATTTTTGTCAGAGTGCACGTTGGAGCACCAGTATGGTGGGACGCTGCATGTCTCACATCACATGCAAGCCATCTTATGCTTCACGACCTAAAAAGCTCTGCCCGTGGGAGCTACTTGTTATCAACACCACCATTCTACAGGCAGGTTGTCATGGTCATCAAGTATGTCTCTTGAAATGTTTCTGGCCACCCCAGCAGCATACCTGATTACTTAGTAAGCTCATGTATACTACAAGTCATATTGCTCCCACAGTATAACATTACAATTTGTTGCTATTGCGTTCATTGCTTTGCCCTTGCAGCAAACCTTTTTTCTTTTTTTGTTCATTCATTTGACTGGAAGCGGAACACTTGAGATACAAGAAAGCGAAGTTGGAAATCACTGTCATTGGGCATAATGAATGTTGGTGTAGTGCCTGCTGAAGATTATATTCTGAAGTTTTCCACAGCTTACAGCAGTGCCAGAATACATGGCCTAGATATTTGAAGAGGCAAGAATGAAAAAATGAGATTCAGATTTATGATTACTTTTTTAAATGTTCATTGTGAGTCGAGGATTGTGTTTTTAACACCGCTAGCGAAAGCATTATTAATTATCAAGCATGATCTCTGGACTGGGCAAAGTTCAGCGTTTTACACCCAGATAAGAGCCTCTTGGCATTTGGAAGGTTGTTTCATTTTCTTTTACAGGCTTAGCAACTGGTGTCAGCGATACTTGTATAAATGAAAGAGTCGCAGCATCTGGCCAATGCAAGATACCTCTACGTACTCATTACAGCACGATGCTGCCACTGTGTGCTGTATTTTATAAGTCCACCATTCAGGGACTATTTGAATAATCTACACCAATGCAGGGCAGTCACAATGTCCTGAAAAAGAACTACAGTATAACCTCATTACAACAGACCTTCATAGTGAACAGGATTTTGGTCTGTTGTAAAGGGAGTATGTAAAATCCAAGTACTGTTACAACAGACTTTTATGTAAACGCGGAATGGGTCTGTTATAACAGGAGAGAATTACGAGTCACAAACATTGTCTTATTTTTAACAGGGGACCAAAAATAATGCGATTTTTGGAGAATCGCATTTTTAGTTTCTGTAGCCCGTTTTCTATAAGATTACAAAATATTTTCACTGAAAACTACGTAGAAGTGCTATAAAAAAATTTTTGTTTGCGTCTGCCGACTTGGCGAAAATTGCGGAAATAGCAAAAAATAAACAGCGTTTTTCAAAATTATAGCTTATAATTCGGGATCGTCGTCTGCTGCTTGTGCGTCGCGAGGTCGTGGCTGTCGAAAACTGCGCTACTTAGTGACGTGTTTGCACTCGTTCTGAGTTCACGGGTCGACGATAATTTAGACCGCTTTAGTTTGGCAGCTGCAAGCGAAAGCTCAATCATCAGATTACAATAGCATGCCGCACTCGTTGCGAACATTGCAGACGTGCGACTGTAATAGACCTCGTGAGTTGGTATGGTGGCGCTACTGCTCTCGCCCTCTATTGGGCCAGCGGCGCACTGTTAGGATTGTCGCCTACGGGCCCGTCTGCATGTTTCAAGGCGGCGGCTACGGTTGTGGCGGCCGCCGTTCTCCAAGAACGGCCACCGTAGTTCTTTTTCTTTTCTGTCTGAGTGTGTAAATACGCTGTGCTAACTTATGTTTATTTTTGTTTTTCTTCCTGTCTGAAAAACCTCTCAAACTACAGCCGTTTAAAGCTGTAGCCGAAAACCAGCATGCAGCGACTCTTGTTAACATAAGCATTCAACAAAACTTCGTCCCCTTTTCGCCTCAAGCCATTCGAGAGAGAGAGGCTCCCCTCAGTCCGTCTTTTCGTTGAAAACCGAACTGCGAGCCCTACCAACAAAAAAAAAGAAAAGAAAAAGCCGACAAAACACAACTGCTTGCGCCGGAAACAAGTTCTTTTCCGTCCCTTGGACACCACGCGGGGAACAGTAGATTACCCCCCCACACACACACAAACACGCTCACAAGGCACACACACACACAGGCGAGCGCGCACACACACTTCACAGACAGTGAGACTGCAAGCGCCCATCAGTTCGTCACTGGTTGTCATCTGCTAGGAAAGCGCATCACCAGCCATGGCCACCAGCCCGCGCATGAACGTGAGGACAAGAAGCAACAATCGTGTGTTATTCTGCGGTTTCCATAGGATTGAAATTGCAATAACGTGTGTTTCAAAAGGAGTTCTTGGCCGCTTGGTACGAAGTTGCACGCGAGTGGTCGGTGTGTGGTCTTAAAGAAGAATTGATGTGCGCGATGGAATCTTCCGACATTGGGAAATGCAGAGTGCAATCGAAAACCGTGGACTACGACGTACGAGTGGAGGTGAGTTTTTGATTTTTCAGTGCTCTACGTGTGCTGAGCCATACCGAACAGTTTTCGTTCCCAACGAAGAGGACGCGGCAAATTTGTGTCTGATTCCGCACCGGCTACCCCTGCTCGCTGCTCTGGCTGGCAAGAAATCACGCGTGAGAGCAGAAGACGCAGACAGGCACACTGCCCCTCTAGGTGGCCATTGTCTGCCTGCAATCTTCCTATTTCTTTGTGACCTTGTAAGCTTGTGTATACATTTAAAATAAATAATAAAAGGCGCAAAAAAAAAAACAAAAAACGCATGAGAGTGGGACACTTATGGACGGAATTCGAGGCGTTGCTTACGCAGCCCCGCACAGCTGCGGTAGAGTTGTCTTTCATTTTCGTCCGACTTCTGTGGTAACTGGCAGAATTTTAAAGCTAGTTGCTTCCGAACGGTGTTCCTACAGCTGTTGTGCCAGCCATGCACGCAGAAGTACGAAAAAGTACCGGACTACTGCGACATTTTTACGTCTTTTCGGCGAGGAGCACTGCGTTTCTACTGTGACTGTGCGCCCGGGAGCAACAAATGACAATCCCAACTTTTCCGCCGCAGGCGTCTGGTGGCACTGCCTGTTCGGTTCAAAGCTGCAGAGCACTAGGCCTAGTGTTGACTCGTTGGACCCGCTGTTAGAGGTTCTTCTTATCAGCACTTCGGAGCTTATGAGGAAGACCACCGCGGGACAACTCTTTGTACTCGCAATCGAGCATGACG
Organism: Rhipicephalus sanguineus; assembly: GCF_013339695.2. Lineage (NCBI taxonomy): Eukaryota > Metazoa > Arthropoda > Arachnida > Ixodida > Ixodidae > Rhipicephalus > Rhipicephalus sanguineus. The sequence continues at coordinate 178,614,460 of NC_051176.1, forward strand.
CACTTTGAAACATTGGGCACCGCGGCCACGCACATCACAACCGAGCTTTCTACTCGATGTTGTGGCTAGGCCTAACTCCGCTCACGGTGCCGATGTACGAGACAAATCCGAACTTTGCGGGCAAGAACATCGTGCTAGCAGACATGCGAAAGCGAAGAAACTAAAATGTCCTTCGTCGCAAGCAACGAATTACATCACCCTCTGGCTCCTCAGAACCGCGGATGGGCATTTTGCGCATCGGCAGCGGATCCCCCGGCCAAGCTCGCTGCGCAGTGACCGCTCAGAGATGCAGTGGCAGCGGCCAGCAATTTCGCGCGTCAGCGTCCCAAAACGTAACATCAAGCACACTGCGCGCCGATTTTTTGTCGCTACAGCTAGGCATAGCTGATCATTGACAGACCAGACATCGGCGGCCTTCGTTCTTAATACGTGGATATCTGCGGTGCGCTGTTTCCGCCCCGATAGTATACTAAGAGATGTTTCAAGTCGGAAGTTAATGACCGTGGTAGAAAAGTCCGCTCTAAAGGAGTCCTGACCACCTTGCTGGCCTGACATTTTAGTCAATTATATCCGAATGTCTGTTGTACCAGAATCCGTTGTAAACGAAGCTCAATCAGTGGAACAAACACGGAGGTTGGCATAACGCCGCCAATTGGTATGTAATATCCGAATGTCTGTTGTAAACAGATCCGTTGTAACAAGGTTATACAATATAACCTCGTTACAACGGATCTGTTTACAACAGACATTCGGATATTACATACCAATTTGCGGCGTTATGCCGACCTCCGTATTAGTTCCATTGATTGAGCTTCGTTTACAACGGATTCTGGTACAACGGACATTCGGATATAATTGACCAAAATTTCAGGCCAGCAAGGTGGTCAGGACTCCTTTAGAGCGGACTTTTCTACCATGGTCATTAACTTACTTCAAACATCGCTTAGCATCAGGGACGTAGCTAGAAATTTTTTTCGGGGGGGGGGGGGGTTCAACCATACATTATGTATGTTCGTGCGTGCGTTTGTATGTGTGCGTGCATATATGCGCAAGCAAAATTGAAAAATTTCGGGGGGGGGGGTTGAACCCCCCCCCCCCCCTGGCTACGCCCCTGCTTAGCATACTTTCGGGACGGGAGCAGCGCACCGCGGATATCGACGTACCGATTTAAGAACGAAGGCCGCCGATCCCCGGTCTGTCAATGATCAGCTATGCCTAGCTGTAGCGACAAAAAAACGGCGCGCAGCGTGCTTGGTGTTGCGTTTGGGACGCTGACACACGAAATTGCGAGCCGCTGCCACCGCTTCTCCGCGCGGTCGCTGCGCGGCGAGCTTGGCCGGGGGGTCCGCTGCCGATGCGCAAAATGCCCATCCGCGGTTCTGAGGAGCCAGCAGGCAATGCGATTCGTTGCTTGAGACGAAGGACATTACGGCTTCTTCGCTTTTGCATGTCCGCTAGCGCGATGTTCTTGCCCGCAAAGTTCGGATTTGGCTCGTACATCGGCACCGTGAACGGAGTTAGGCCTAACCACGACATCTAGTAGAAAGCTCGGTTGCGATGTGCGTGGCCGCGGTGCCCGATGTTTCAAAGTACGTCATGCTCGATTGCGAGTACAAGGAGTTGTCCCGCGGTGGTCTTCGTCATAAGCTTCGAAGTGCTGATAAGAAGAACCTCGAACAGCGGGTCCAACGAGTCAACGCTATTAGTCGCACGTCTGCGATGTTCGCGACGAGTGCGGCGCGCTATCGTAAGCTGATGATTGAGCTTCCGCTTGCAGCTGCCCAACTAAAGCGTTCCAAATTATCGTCGACCCGTAAACACAGAACGAGTGCGAACGCGTCACTAAGTAGCGCAATTTTCGACAGCCGCGACCTCGCGACGCACAAGCAGCAGACGACGATCCCGAAGCGAGCATTAACACGTTTTGGCTGCTTCTGCGGTATTACCGCAGAAGCAGCCAAAACGTGTTTTTCGTACGCTTGTTACTGAATGGAGGAGCCAGCTGAAACGGAGAACTTGAACGCGGAGAAATGCTCTTTACGACGAGCCCAAAATGGTGGCGCCCAGTTGCGCCGTTGCCGAGCTATAATTTCTGAAAAACGCTTTTTTTTTTATATTTCCGCAATTTTCGCCAAGTCGGCAGACGCAAAACAAATTTTTGATAGCACTTCTACGTAGTTTTCATTGAAGATATTTTGGAATCAGATAGAAATGGGCTACAGAAACTGAAAATGCGATTTTCCAAAAATCGCATTTTTTTTGGTCCCCCGTTAAAAATAAGACCATGTTTGTGACGCGTAATTCTCTCCGGTTATAACAGACCCATTCAGTGTTTACATGAAAGTCTGTTGTAACAGTAGTTGGATTTTACATACTCCCTTTACAACAGACCAAAATCCTCTTCACTATGAACGTCTGTTGTAATGAGGTTATACTGTACTGTATCTGTGAGCTTCCAGCACTGTATTTCAGGTCTTACCTGTCACACGACAAAGCAAACAGTGTTATGGCACATCCGATGTACTTTCTTAGTGCATATAAAAAATAAAGCGGTGGGGTTGTTGAACCTATGATCATAAGTGCTTCTGACAAACAATACAGAAATAGCACCCAGTTAGCTACAAGTGCTGAGTCGTGTTATAATAACTGTTGGGATTTTACGTCCCAAATCCAGGGTATGATTATGAGGGACGCTGTACTGGAAAGCTTCGAAAATTTTGACCATCTGGTGTTCTTTAACGTGCATCTAAATCTAAGTACATAGGCCTCGAGCATTACACATCCATCAAAATGTGGCCGCGGCAGCTGGGATTTGATGCAGTAACCCACGAGTCAGCGGTCGAGCAATATAACCACTAGACTGCCGAGTTGTGTTAATGCAGAAAAGTTCAACACTGTGTGAAAGTGGCCACACAGCATCGCCAAAGTCCTTGCTGCAGTTTTTAATTGTCCTTTTACTTGCTCAGAAGAAAATAATTTTTCCACTTCTTGTTCGGCACTTATTCCATTCTGGTTACTGACTGATTTGTCTTGCATGGCCAGAAGTAGTAACACCATTTGAAAACTGCGGCATAAGCTCAAACAATGTGCAGTTGCCATGGCCACATTTGGTTTTAAATTATACTCCTAAAGCACACACCACAAGATTATACATCGATTCTCCTTGAATGAAACAAACATTTAGCCAAAAAGCAAAAAGCTAAATATTGTCCCTCTGGGTTCTGCAAAGATTAAAACATAATGAACAACGCAAGAAAGATGCCCAAAAGAAGCAATGAAAGTGAAGTGGTGCTGATGCTGCAACTACTATATTCAAAACTGGACACTGTGCTTACCTTTAATTTCTGGAAGAATGACACATTACACAACTATAAGCGATAAATAAGGCTCAGCAGCTCTAATTCAAAGGGTTTTTTAGTACATAAATGAATTATGTATTTCACCTAAATTAAAAATTGGCAAATCGCTTTGCTAAAATTCACATGTGTATCTACTGTGCTCACTAAGACACCATAAAGCTAAAGTGCACAAATGTGATGAAGCTGCTGATATTTTAAGAGCAACATAACAAAACTTACCAGGTAGAGGTTCATTCTGCACTCGCTTGAGACAAGCGATCCCAAAGAGCTGAACCATCCAGCAGGAGTACATCGACAGGTAGTCCAAGAAGACGCAGCCAACCACCTTGAAATGACCACAGTTGTCAGATTTTAGTTTGTTCCCAGCCTTTGGACACTCACAAAAATTTTTAGATGTTAGTGACATGTTCTCAATGAAAGCATGGTAAATTGGCACCTGTATAATCTTACTTTTGTACACTACTTACTTTTCAACGGCAACTCCATAAATACCGAGAAAGAGACAAACTACTTTTCGTATTTATTTCCCTTGACTAGCCATCATGAGAAGATTCACTGTTTGTATACTATATGTATACAGAGCCTTCCAAGTTGAAGCATTCGTAACTTTAATAAGAAGACAATGTTAACATATACTATATGCTGCTTGCACATATGATCTATACACTTTAACGGACACAAAATTTAGGGATAAGTAATCAAATACATATTAAACCTAAACATCTTTCCTTTGTAGATTGCAATATACACATATCATAAGTTTGAAGGCAAACGTATCCAAACACAACACCATTCTGTCAGATATTTCTAGAGTGGTGATATGTGTCATGCTACGAGATGTTTGTTAGCAAAATTTACAACAGTACCCTAACTTTCCATTCAGAAGCAGAAGTCTTGACACAGACAAAACACCGATAACACAACTGATTGTTGTAAAAATGGGAAAGCCAGACTCATTTCTGTGTGCTAAGAGCCTTCAGCATTCTTCACTGCCACAAGTTCCAGAAGTACGATTGAAATGTGATACAACAAACACTAACATAATGAGTTATTAGATAATTGTTTAGAGCTAATATCAGCATGTAACGAAGAGTATATGCTTATAAGGATTATTGGAAGTAAAGACTTATGTCGGATGAGACTGACATGCATCTTAACAATGTTTGAACATATTACGAACAACCTGTGCGTTGGGCCACTGTGACAGTACAGTAATCATCCAAACACCATCCCACCACTCTGTGTTGAAATCTGGCATGGACATTGACAAAGCTGATCAGGTATCACAATGTTAGTGAGGATGGTGCACAAATGCCCACTGGCACTTGCCCAATACAGTGCGGGAGATTTGAGCTCAGCCATAGTTTGGTTAGCTCCGCCAACCAATCACCTAGGTGCAAGGGCCATGGAACTTGTGACAGCACGGCGGTGCCACAAATGCACAACGAGTGCAAGTATAATTGTGATATATCGCAATAAAAGCAAAAAAAAAATATTGATGACAATGTCATTAACCCTGTATCAGAAAAAGATAGTGAAGAATGTGTGAAACCAGTATTACCTGTAGAATACATTTGATGAAGATGACAACAACATTGTAGGCCAGCAATGTGTTCCACCTAAAAAAAATGGGGGAGATAATTCCAATCAGTTTAACAGTGGTTCCATAGGCCTAAATTTCCCCATATTAAAACAAAACAAAGCAAACCGGGCAATTTTTAAATGTAGCAAACTAAACCCCAAAAACTTTTGTTTTGCAGTAATTATGCTATTTTTAAAGAAATGACACAGTTTACTCCTGTTTTTTTACAAAGGAGTGTTCTAATTTTGCAATTTAGACATGGATATGAAGAATGACTTTGCACCTTCACAAATATGCATGTATGCAAGTTCTTTATATGGAGAATTAAAAATAAATAAATAAATAAAAGAAGGGTAGAAAAAAAAATGTACTGCTGATAGCTGAACGGTGGCGAGTAAAATAAATACTTCAGATATTTATTTTGCTTGTAATGGCTGGCGCCTTTGGAAAACATTCTAGTGACTTATAAATGAATTATATTGCAGCAGATCCCTAGCAAAGTGAAAGAAAAAGACCGAAAGAAAATCTTACATTTTCAGAAGAACATTCATGGGCTTGAGGTAAAATTCATTGCCATTCCAAAGGAAGAAGAAACAGCCAAGCACATAACCCATGGCAAAGAGGCTGACACGATTAGTGCCAGCAAGGAACATCACTGCCAGAGTGATCCAGTAGAAGGAAAAGAAGAGGAATACTTTCACCATTGACAGATATGACCTGTGTGGACATGGAAAGGTACATCAGTAACATTTTCATCATTGCAGATTTTTCTTTTGTAAACATGCAAGTAGTAATTATGCAATACATATTATAGATACAGATAAGCATTATTCCAAATGAGAATCACTCTGATCAATTATGATAAGGTTTACTAAAGAGAGAGTACACTAGCTTTATAGAGCTAAATAATTCATAACACCTTCCAAGAGGGAGAGGGGGACAAAGGAGAGAGAAAAAAATGGATCGAGGTTAAGTAGACAGACATATGGATGGGTAGCCTCCATGGAGTACACTTCAAACTCTTGCAGTCAGCCTTTCCTGGAGTAAATAGGTGCAACATGTCTAATCTCTTTAGATGCTTTATCTAACTACTACCAGAAAGAGTACTTTTTTCACCGAGCAAGGAGCACTTTCAAGTGCTCCAGAAATCCTATCGCAAGGCTCCTTCCAGTGTTTGAATACAGGCAGAAAGGCAGCAGCACAGGGCCAGCAACAGCTGACGGACAGCAGCAGCATGAATTTTTTCAATAGTACAGGCAGCTGTACTGTTGAAATGGAATTAATTGATCTGTGCTGGAGCATGTTCTCACAAGTTGCGTCACAAAGGATTATTGGAGGTTACCCTGTGTAAGGGTAACCTCTAATAATATGTAGGTAAGCCTAGATCAGGTTTCAAGCTATACACCTTTTCAACAAAAAGAAGGATCACCTCCTTCCTGGGCTGTTGCCGGGTGGTACAAAAGCTGACGTCACTGCCTCGGCAATGCATTTTCGGGGGGTCATGCATGTTAACAACAGCCCAGAGAGGATTATGGCGACGCCCAGGGAGCCTTCATTGACGAGGTGCATAAAATGCTGTCTTTTTACTTCCAAGAACAGTAAGCATCTGCACTGTGTTCCGGGCACTTTGCCTCATGTTGGGTTAGTGCTGCACAGCAGCTTTCTTGGTCTTGCACTGATGGTCTTTGACACCTTTCAGCCTCAGCATTTTCAACACAATGATACTGAGCAGTTGTGGTTTATGATAACTGTGCTTCACTTTCCCATGGAACAAAAGGTTCTGCTGTATGAGGGTCACGTATTATTATATTACATGGGAAACTTTTTCTCTAGCACTACGTTCATCTAGTAGATCTTGTTCAATGCTGCTGCTCTTGGAAGAGCATGACTATATTCACTGTTAGATAAGGCTCATTGTTCCAATGATTTCCTTGCACTACTTCCATTGCTTAGTCCTGCAGCTACTTCTCAAGTTTATCAAGCACACCCTCCTTTGGTAAATAAAATAAATACAACTGTACTTGCCTTGTGTAGGTGACAAAGTCAGGTATAGGGTTAGGTGTTTGGCCAATGTAACGGCCAGTGTTGTCATAAATTTCCTTGTTGGAGCCACCTTCATATGCAATGCTTGAGTGCGAACTTTCAAGGAAGAATACGTGGAGTTGACAACAGGCAAATAGAAGTTGAACAAAATCCACTGAAAAGTAAGATAAGAAATTGTGAACTGGAGACTGAAAAAAAATGAAGTTGTACACAACAGTATATATAGAACTTTCGCCACAAAAGCTAAAATATTTTATACAATTTGTTAACCTAATGACTTTAGGTTTTACTAAAGTAGTAACATGTGGCTACATATTACACACAGCCGCCACAGTTTTTAAAGGTCGTAGAACCAAAAGAAAAGAGGTTTCTTCCAGCATGCTCTTCACCACATTAGTCCCAGTAATTTAAATTGCCCTCATATTGTCATGAAGCTGCCCTTCAGCAGCAATTTCATATGAGGATCACAAAGAATATAATTGTTGGCGTTTTACGTCCCAAAGAAACACAAAGAAATCGCTTACAACAGGTTAGGTGAATAAGGAATGTGATAGAGCAAGAACGTAGTGTTTAGCCAGCTGTATATCAGTACATATAGAAGGGTAGGTCCCTGCAGTGTTATGCAGCGAGAATCACTGTCCATATGACAAATCAGGAGGGCACCACCGAAGTGCTTGGTGCAAACATTTTAGCTCGTCAAACAAGAATTTATGGTTTTTTTCTTATTCTTCAGGTAAATATTCATGGCACATCAGGCCTCTAGCATCAAAAAATGCCATAAACATTTGTAAAAATATATAAACCGTGACCTCGTCATTCAACGGTCAGTTCATTTAAATGCAATACTGGTAGCACTAACTTTGATCACCGGCAATGATGCTTAACATGATGCTTAACATGTTGACGTCATGAAATCCGTGACGTCAACATCGAAGGTTCCGGCACGAAATTAACTTTGACTGATTTTCTCATCTATTAATAAACCTATAGAAGTCAAATTAACGGCCGCAATGTCTTCAGAGCACAATTTATCAGTCTAAAGTTATTTACTGTATCACATTAGTGTCCCTTACTTTAACCCAGTATCCCTACAAGAAAGTTAGCAGACAATTTTTTAAAAAATGCTCACCAAGAATTTTTCGAGCCAGAGGTGGGTCTTGGTAGTCAGGTAAAAAGAGCCACAGTGCTGTTTCCCTTAGAACCTTTTTTGATGGATCCCACCAAGGATATTCTGCACAGGGACAAAGAAAATAACCTCAGCTTGCTTCTCCTTGACAGCAATAAGCAGTGAAGTCAAGTTCAACTCACCAATGCAAAGACCTGGGGGCAGCCCGACCACCACTAAGTACTGAAGTGGCAGTACGAAGCAGAGGTATGCCACATAGAATGGCCACACCTTGGCAAGGTTTCGTCGGCGCAACAGGAACATGGCACAAAGCCACAGCGATGTCATCAGGGCAAAAACGTCAAGCCGCACTCCAATGCAGGTGACCATTGTTACAAAGCATACCTGTCACCAGAAAGAGCTTCTCAATAACCCAACCCACAGAAAGAAATTAAAGGCTAGCTACAAAGCCCGGTAGCCTGATATGCCAAACATCTGCTTGCATTTTACACCTAAATGTAGCCTTATGAGGTAGCTCTGCCAGAACAATGTAGTTAAGCATCACATATATGAGCCTGCTTGATGCACATAATTAAAATGCTACAAAGAACAAATGGTCATATTTCCTGGAATACAGCCTGCATCCAGCGTGTAATGTGCAGGGACCAATTAGGGCTTAAATAAAAAGTTCTTAGATAGCGCACACCCACTGTATAACCTGAACGAACAAAATTTATCTGGAAATAAATTTTTTAACTTGTCTGAAACCAGTATATATAAACTAGGTAAGCAAGAATTTTATCGTAAATGGGAAAAAGCCAGGGTTTTTTTTTAAACTTCCCATGGGAGTCAATTCTAAAAGCCGTCAAGGTCGCTCTGGTCAAGGCTGTCAGAGAAAAAAGTCAAGCGTGCTGGGGGTGACAAACAGCGCCTCAATGTCTTCACCTGCATAAAAATGTGTAGCTTTTACAAGTGCACAACTACACTGAGCTTGAATGATATTACGACAACTCTTCATCTTTTCATTGCCATGCGAAATATTCTTGTGTTTTGCATGTACCTATATTAAGTTGCATATAAACACATCGTATAGAAATGCATACAGGCACTGAAAAGCAGCCATTAACTACTGCAAGTGTCTTCCGTCTGCACATAATGAGCTGCCACCATGTTTGTGTCCAAAGTATGTTTTTGTACAGTGACTGATTGCAGAGCTAACTGATATACGTAGTACGGTGTTTTATGGGTGCAAGGGCCAGTAATGAGTGCCAAGAAATGGTGTCATGCAGACGTATTGATGTGATCAATAACAATCACTAGGTGTGAGGTGGCTGGCACAGGGGCCTAAAACCATGAGCTCTAAATAAGTGTAAATAAAGATATCTGTATTAAAATCATGACAATTGCATAAGAGGTGTGCAATGACTATAAAAAAATGTACTAGCAAAAGAGCTGCATCCTAAAGATGTCAGTAATGCTAGGCACTACTACTTCAACAGAATACTTGCACGCAAGGGTGCGGAGGCACGTGCATTAAGATATTGTAATGTTGCAGCTGCATCCTGTGGTGAGAGGACGTGCCAAGAATCTCATGTGTAAATCACTTGCAATGTGCCATGGAGCTAATTTTGCTGAGTGATCTAACCCAGAAAAAATTTGCAGGAGCAGACTGGCTAATGTTTCCATCAAGTACACCTCTGATCTTAAAGACGAAAAACTTAAAAAATAACATTATGTATAGTTTGCATCCTTGAAAAATTTCTACCTTTAAACTTCGCAGACTATAGTCTGGAAAATATGGCACTACTTAGGAAAAGGGCAACGACAAACAGCAGTGCAAGAGGTTTTCACATAAGAGACTGAAGTGAATGAAATTTTTAGGTTGTTTCCTTGGCTACAAGCTCTTTGACTAAAATGCTGCACATGGGGCATGCAACACAACAACATTACATACAGAACACCAAGTGTGGCATCAAATGCTATCATAAAGTTGAGAATAAATGTTTCTTTACTCATATCATGTGACATTGGCATAAGTAAGAATGGGGATTGGTTCTACTGTCTATGAAAGCTTCTAAAGCGGCCCCCTTTCACTCTCAGAAACACAAAAACTTCCACAATACCTTTTTATTTATGCCTACACAGAGTAGACATGCTTTGAGAATACATGGATGAGAGCGTAAGGCTGGATATGAAAGGATGCAGTCATGTTAAAGAAAAGTAAGTTCATGAAGGAGTAAGAAGTCAGACCTTCTTAAAAAGAAGAAGAGTGTTGGAAAAGAACAGAAGCTGCAATAAAATGAAGACAACTCCTCGCTTCTGAAGGCTGCAATGCTTGTAGCAATGAGTTGTCCAATGCTATGAGATTCAATTTGTGTTTTTTGCGCTTTGCCATTGATCAGAGCAATCCTCTGGCCACATTCTCAATAGGATCAGCCAGTCGTTAACTATGAATGATAGGAATGGCACAGAATTGACCTGAATGCATTGCTACAAAACCATGGCAAAGCTCTGTCACATAAGTGACACTTAAGCCCTCGTTGATATAGATAACCATTTTTCCTGGTCAATGCCCAGGAAAAATGGTTATCTATCAAGGTATCCATTAAATAATGTATTGATGACAGCAGTAAGCCTAGGCAAGCTTTTGTTATCTCTGCACGACATTTTCAACTGCGTCATCAATTATGATAGAATGTTTGAAGGACTAGAGAATTACCCATGCTTTTATTTGTGCCATGTATGAGCCTGTGAACCTGCAGATGAAGCAGGGTAGATTTTCGAAGCTTTAAGAAATTAGAGCAACACAAATCATGCTTCTGTTAAAAGTTTGCTACAATCAATGCATGCTTAACTGACAAATAAAGTAGGAATCTTGTCAATATTTTTCTACGTTTAGTAAATACCTCGTCTGTCATAAATTGACAGCTTTCTCTCTGTGTGTGCCTAGCAAAAGTAAACCTTCAAAAGTAAACCTTATCATCATGTTCAAGGTAACATTTCTATGAACTGCAAAACTTGAGAGTCAGATTAAATAATAATAATATTATAATTGTTGGGGTTTTACGTCCCAAAACCACGATATGATTATGAGAGACGCCGTAGTGGAGGGATAGGGAAATTTTGACCACCTGGGGTTTTTTACATGCACCTAAATCTAAGTACACGAGCCTCTGCCTCTAGCATTTCACCTCCGTCGAAATGCGGCCGCCATGGTCGGGATTCGATCCCGCAATCTTCGGGTCAGCAGTCGAGCACTGTAACCACTAGACCACTGTGGTGGTTCAGAGTAAATCAGACGCATGGAATAAGTGTCACTTGAAAGAGCTCTGTACATTGAGAAGAAGGTAAAGAATGCAAGGAATGTATGTACTGTAGTCACATGGTGTTCATACATACAGCACAGCCAGAAAGAAAGAAGCAGCACTACTGATCAGAACAGCCCTAACAGACAACCAGGGCACATGCACTTTACTGTATACCTTGACCACTCATGTTAAAATTTCAGTGGCCCCCGAAGTTTCACAGTGTGATAACCATCTACCCTTTATATAAAAAGAACTTTTCTGTACACCTCCCACTCAATAGAGAAAGAACAAGGAACAAGAGCACGGCTGGCATTCAGATGAAGCACTAAACTTAAATGTGGAAATAGCATTGCCATTTCAGAACACCAAGAAGGTGAAATACCAACTCACCTCCACACCAAATTTGTAGAAGAAGTAATTGAGCAGGTACATAAGGCACTGTTTGATACCATCATCAGCATTGGAGCGATTGGCTTGGATAAAGACTACACCAGGGCGTGGCTCTGGAAGCTGATGCCGTGCCCGGTAGAAGCGCTGTCTGTAACGCACCATTGCGTGTGCCGAAAATACTACTATCAGCATAATGTAGCCCTAAAGAAAGAAGAAAATCCACGATAATTAGAGAAAGAAAAGCCTAGAAATGGGAAAATTCCTCACCTTACAATAAGAGGTAAGATTGGTTGTCTTTTGAAACCCAATCCAGATTCTGTTGTCAATGGTAGCATTGAATGGAGCTGGAAATTCAGTTGCATTTCCATCAAACCCAGTGACACTCTGCAACAAGGATTAAAAAAAAGAAATAAAGGGGGGGAAAACATGCATATGTAACAAACAATGGAAGAGCGAATGCTAGTTTTGAGCACTATCACTTCACTCACTGAGCAGTTCGTGGCCCAGCCATAACGATCAACAAAGTTCAGCTGGTAAATCATTTTGGCAAGCAGCAGCATGGAGGCCCACATGGAGCAGCAGTGTGTGAGGAAAAGCTGCATCCAGCGGAATGGTAAGGCCACTACAACAAGTGCCACAAATATTATGTGCACTGCACACACCTGTAAAACAATAAACAGAGTTAGCAGAAGTAAAACCTTGTTGCCACATTTCAAAAGGCAGGTTTGAGATTGGTCTAATGATGGGAATAAAAAAGCAAATAATTCAGCTTGTTTAATTACTTGAAGGAATTCGCCTCTTTTGCAGCATATTTAATTACTTCCACAAATTTGGCTCTGTAGCTGCTTGACTTGTGTTTCAATATAATTAAGGACACAAAAAAGCACTACAACAATGGTTTGCATCGAGCAGTGAAGTATGCTGCTTGCAGACTACTTCAAAGAACAAATTTTGCATCACTAAGGTATTAACATAAAGTAACAAAGAATGTGATGCAAATACATAGTATCTTTCCTTTCCTTTTCTTTCACTAGCCATACCTGTTAAACAGTGGTAATGGTTTAACTGGATTTTAAAAATCCATGCCCGGGATAACTGACTGATAACTATGTAAGAACGAAGTGAAAGTACCTATTGTATATCTATGTTTTTTGAAGACAACTCATCCTCTCAATGTTGAATGTGAGCACAAAGATTTCTGTGTTGTAATGCTGTTTTGAACAATATGGTGAAAAGCAACAGAATCCAGGCCACTGATGCCAACCGAAGAAGATATCCTGCCATTTGAGATGTCCTGGTCAGTACCAATAATGAATGCACAATTGGCAGTTGACCGGTAGCAAACTGTTTTATCATCTGCAGTTCTACTGGAACTAGAACGAATTTGAGCAGCAAAATAGGACCAGAACTAGGAAAGCCAAAAACAAGTGCATAACCATAGTCATGTACCAACTAGACCGACAGAAGATGTTATCAACCCTTTTACCTACGATAGCATGTGCTTCAATTTTCCAACTGCAAGCAACGAAGACATTTCCATAAAAATAATGTCTGCTGTATTTAACAATTCCTTAGCAATAATACTTTGCTAATAACATTTCCACGTGTTTCCAACTTCTGTTTCGCAGCTCCTGAGCTGCAGCTTAAAAGGCCCTATCATGTTTAGACCTCAGAAATTTTCTGTTCACGCTTCCTTTCTGAGAGTGTGACAAACTGCTCGTATGCTCTGACACATGCTGTGCAAGCACCCTTTTTTGGGGGGCTATGAAGTTTCAGGGAACTGGGCGGTGTTCATTTATCAAGTAACAAAATTAAAAGAAGTACCACCATGACAGTGGGATATGATTCAAGCAACAAGTACCTTATAAGGACTGATGTCGGTGTGAAGACAACTGAGTACTGAAGGGGAACAATCTCTGTACAGTCACATAGAATTGGCAATTGAAATAGCAAATATTTGTAATGAGTCACATGTATGCCTCCATGACAAGGGTAGGTGGTCCTAGCCTGTTCAGCCTTGAAAACCTTATTCCATTTTTATTTTGCATTCTTTCATTTGCAGGCTCCGCACATTTGTAGTTTTCATGACAGCGTATAGGGGAGGGAGGAGGGGCGCCCGCCTTAATATCATGTCTTTGCACTGTGTTCTGATCGTGAAGGCCTCATTGGGAGCTGGTCTGGAAGAACGGGGAGGCGGGGAGCACCTGCCCCCAACAGAGAACCCTGTGCACAAATAGTACAGCCATACATTAAGTGTGGCCTGCAGTGTGAATCCCTATTTTCACTGCAAGAAGGATTCACATCAAAGGTTTAGTGTGGCATTGTACTAGCTTTGAAACATTCTTTTCCATGTTGTCTAACACCAATTAAAGTACTCAAACTGCCTCAAGCTTTAGAGCAAGGTAAATAATGTTACAGCTCAAGTTCTGCAAGAAAATTATCAATGCAAATGCACGCAAACTTACATCATATATTGCCAGAATGAAGACTGCCAGCAGCACAGCTTTCATCATATGAATTTCAAGTAAACGCCAGCACACTTCTGCTACTTTGGACAGCATGCTGCCAATGCGTTCAAGAGACATCCACGCTGAATCACGGCCTAGCACAAAGAAAAATCGAATTAAATAGATCTTACAAGCTGTACAGAATACTGTACATAAAAAATTAAGCAAGCTTCACAAGTAACTTTCAATCACATTTGGTGTTAGTTTGTCACTTTTCAGAAAAAACCAATGGCCGGCAAGTGTCCAACACTTTCACGAAACAAATTAGCGGTGCTACAATCCATCATGCATAAAAGTAGTAATTCAGAAAACAATGCTTGTCTGCACTTCACAGAGCACCTTCACAGTATGCATATTAAAATTCTGTCATATGCATGAGATTTTACCATATAATCATTCATGGCTGCAGGAGGAAACAAGCCACACTATGGATGATCCTGATGTAGTCTAGGCTTCCAATTGTGAGGCATCTATGTTTTCTTTAGCTCAGTTTTTTCAACAAATAAATAGTGACAAATGTGAAACAGTGAATACTGCCCAGTGCAATTATGGCAAATGGTTCCAGATGTGTGGTCAGTATTTACTAAGCTTTTTGTTCTACAAATGCTCTTAATTACAATGCCCATAATGGCATAAAATAATACCCATGGTCAAAACAGATTTGATTTAAGAAGAAATGAATGAGTTTTTCTGCAGCTAAGAGCTTCAAGGCAATGGTTATGCTAATAATGCAATTCCCAATGAACAGCAGAAGCACAGCATGTGAAACTTTTCGCAAGCAACCAGCAATGAGAAAGCTTGAAACGTAGTATTGGTGCAAAGAACTACATGGAAAAAAATTAAGGACAGAAAGAGTGCCGACTTGCAACTAAGTTTGTTACACTGATGCACCAAGAGTTTATACAGCAGGAAAAACACGCACAGCAAGTGCAGTACACATGAGAAGAAAAACACACACATACACACACACACAACAGGAATCAGACTATTGGAAAAGTGTTTGTACAAGCAGATAGGTGGCAAAGCCAACAAAACCAAAAACCAGGTTACTGACTAGAATCTAAAAATTCATCCCTTATTGTGCAATAAGACTGAGGACACTGATACAGGCATCACCTTTTCTCTAGATAAGTACGCTTAAAGCCACTCACATGCCAGTGAATGGCAGCTCCTACCAAGCAGACGTGTGTTCCCAAACTGTGGCATGCAGTCACACGAATTGCAACAGAAAGACAAGTGAGAACCAAACTTGGTTCGCACTTGCCCTTCCGAGTTCTGGTTTAGTTCGACACCTTGCACTCATCCTTCTGGGATTTTATGTGTGAAAACCACAACCTGATTATCAGGCATGCCATCGTAGGGAACTCCAGATTAATTTTGACCACTTAAGGTTCTTTAATGGGCACCTTAGTCTATGTAAGGGGGAGTCCTTGCATTTCACTTTCATACAAACGCGGCCACCAGGACCAAGAAGTGCTTATCCTTCAAAGGCATTATTTTACTCATGTGAACCATATACCACACACAAATGGCAGAACCTTCGTTAATTACATGAACAATAGACTAATCTCTTTTTTGAGAGCCATTCTGAGATTTTTCCAGTGTGACTATTTTATGTGACCGATTTACCTCTTACTCCCCTCGGTTGTCTGCATTTCTTTAACAATTAAAGCCCTTATTGTCACATGTGTTGCTTCTATATTCTATTTTGCTGTACTACTAATTTTTTATCTCTCTATGTGAAGCCCATTCCCCTACCCAAGGCATGCGCACTTGAAGGCTACACACACTTATGCACACGTGTGCACATGTACACACACACGCATGCACACACACACCCGCACATCCATGTGCACGCATAACAGATACTGTTTGTTACAAGGTGAAGAACAGTTTATGGGACATCTGGATTTCTGGTTACCTACCTGACAAAGCCAAACCATTCTGTATTTAACAGATGCAGTATTTCAGAATGCAGTATTTATTTGCTAAAAAAATAATTATACAACTGCACAGACAAAGAGCTCTGTACAGGCTAGGATACCATAGTCTTTGGACTATGGGTTTGTACTGTATGTCTTTTACCATAGTTTCACAGCCTTCTTAAACAAGCAACTTGAAGTTAAAAAAAGTCACAGTTTCGCCGCAAGGGCGAAGCAATGAATGCGATAGCAAGAAATTAATGCTATACGAAGTGAGGCTCGCCAATGGATACTCTCAGTTTGAACAGCGCTCCTGTTGCAAAGACGGCCGAAGCAGCGAAGGAAACTAGCTTGCTTCAAGTGTCGAGCTGTGACACTTGATAGTTCGCGCTCATCTTCTGTTTGTTCGTTTAGCGGCGTCCCTTCAGCTCGAGTGACTTTCGTACGCTCCGTAACATGAGCGCGGACATCACGGTGAAAGCTTGAAACATTCCTCTTCCCCTCACCGCGAGAAAACCGCACGAGCAGACAGCGGAAGGGCAAGGTTCTCGCTGCGCAAATATAAGAAGAAGCGAGCGAGCTCGCCGACGACTTTTAAATGCGCCCGTCGCGCACCTAGCGCCATCTCGCTGGTAATGAAGAAACGCTTATTATCGCCTGCCGTCTCTGAGTCCGTCGAGCGGTAAAGTGTGTGTATATAACGCTCGCCGTTAGCTACGTGGAGGATCTGCGTTTTGTGGCGTAGTGGATAGCGCCGCTCGCTGCGGAGCAAGAAGTCCCTGGTTCGATTCCGCGCTTCGGAAGCATTGTTCTGAATTATTTTTCTTTGGGGCTTTTATATATATATATATACATACGTATACATATACGGTGCATGACGGCGGCGACGGCAAAATCCAGCCGAGACTGTCCATATAATTGCTATCGCAATAAAAAATGAGCACAAAACATGCAGTATACTGTTTTAATAGCAGTAGGTATAGGATACTTTCTCCTACATAAGGGTGCACTGTACAAGGAATTACTGTAGAAGACAATTGTGCAAATCTTCCATAAAAATATATTCAAGCATGACATTAAAATTTTATACACAATGAATACCAATGTAATGTTTATATTTGTTATTTCTCCTTTACAGCCATAGAACTGCTGCTAACTCCAACTTCCCATTGGTATTTTACTTGAGTAAATAAATATAAGGGAAAAAGATCTCTTATAGCACCAATGTTGTATATGTGTGACCATAGCCTCTTGTGCCCATGGCATCCTTGAAGGCTAATGCAAAGCAAAGCAGAGCTGTGCAAATGCTTACGTCTGCGCAGGTAGCGTAGCTGATTGCCGAGGCAGTAATAGCTATAGCGATCAGATGCCCACCGTAACTTGGATTCTGTAGGCAAGCGCAAGCGGAAAGATCATGCTTGTGACATTGATACTTACACATGCAGCAGCAAGCGTTGCCAGTCACAGAAAAGGCATGCAAACTACAAAAGTCATGCATCTGGTTTAGAGTAGCAGAGAAAAAGAGGACTGTAAGCATGGCAAAGTCACAAGATTTAAAGCAAGCTGTGTACACAAAGAGAAAAGAAAGAGACAGTGGTACAACACACAAGGCACATATTATACAAGTTAAAAAACAAAAACAAATGCAGCCTAAAACAATAACATAGTTGTGCTGTTAAGGAAGCATTATTAAAGTCAGATGCTATAAATACAGTAGGCTCTCAGTAAATGGAAATCTCTTAACGGAACTGCTGCTTAAACAGAACGACTGCCCCTAATATGATTGGTTTCATACTTATATTTTGCACCCCTGCTGCTCTATCAGTAAATGGAACTCCTCTTAAATGGAACACATTTTCCTGGTGCCTTCAGGTTCCGTTTAACGAGAGTCTACTGTACAGTGTCAATATCATCGTGATGTGAAGAACTATAAATAAGTAACACTGGAATCTTTCCTAACAGCTACTGATTACAATAAGGTACTTTGATCCTTTTCCAGATAACATGCCTTTGTCAAGCTCAACATTTGGTATCATATTATTACAAAACCTTTTTCCCCTATAAATGAACTTTTTTTAAGAGTTAGGCACTCTCATAGCTCTTTGAAAATTTTGGATAATGACACATTAGTAGAAAATGAAGGGTGAAGTGAAAAAAAAAAAAAAAACTGGTAAGCACCAAGCAGGAAATCTTATTATACACCATTCCACCTGTTAGGACACCCCAACTGACCACTGTCCCCACCCTTTGCTACTACATGATTTAGAGCCAAGGAAGAAGTTCATGGAAGAAATCAGGGAGGAAAGAAACTGAACTGTGAATTTTTGTGCCCATGATTTCTTTCTTGAATTTTTTTTTGTTGCTACTGAATTCAATAAACATTACACACTTAACATAGCCTGCACCCTATCTATTACAATGTCACCCCTTCACTTTCTTGCATTTTTCTGTATATGAACATCAGCTGATAGGTTGCAAGCACATTTATTCTGTAACACTGCACTTGTCAGAATTACAAAAAAAATTTGGTTATCATGACATACCTACACATTTCCTTTTATATGAGCTAGCTAAATTTATTTATTTATTTAAAGATACCTTACAGGCCTCTAGAGGCATTGTGTACGAGGCAGAAAGTACAACGAACATTCATATTATATTATACAATTACAAGAACAGATGTAGATGCAATGAGCAATACAGATGAGCAGTAATTACTAAAATAAAATAGAAGGGTAAGCAATCTGCTAATACAGAATACAATTCGGTAAGAATAAATATATAATTTTGCTATAAAAGAAGTAATATATCTTATTGCGTGTCTTCTCAGAACTTAGTTTTTCTGTTACATGGACTCACTCAAAGTTATTGAGACAATAATTTGCAGCCTTGAAGAGACAGTGAAAGAGTTTAACCACCACGGTGTGTGTATCAGCGCCTGTTTTCAAAATACCTGAAAATAACTTGATTCATACATCTGAATCTCAAGCATTGCAAACTAGGCAGCACCCAATCACACTGCAGCATGCACACCTGAATAAAAGTGGCAAATTTTGAGCTCATGAGAGGGGTCCAAACAGGACTGCGAGTCCCACTCACTTTTGGGAGACACAGCAACCTCTGGCGGTTGTGACTGGCTAGCTTTAGAGGCACGTGGCACCACAGTGGCAGGCGTGGCTACTTCATCAGAAGTCTCGGCATCTGAGTGGCGGCTTGGTGGGCTAGGTGCTACTACTGGAGGTGCCGTTTCCACTGGAATGGCCACATCCACAGTTTGAGGTGGAGGTGCAACTTGTGGATGGGGCCTGCCATCAGTGGCAGCTGCCTCTTCTTCATGGCTGCTTGGATGGTTGCTGGACAAGAATGACAAACCACCTTCCCTTTTACAAACTCCGAAAGCAGTCAATGATAACTATACTCATCCCACCTGTCACTGCCAAGAATGTAACTTTATACAATATGTATGAGCAAGGGTAATGATTGTACCACAGTTTGTGATTAATCCTTTCCCCAAAGTGGCAAACCCAGAGCATTGGTAGTCCCATCTTTAAGAATGGTAAATGAGCACAAGAACCAGGGACTAAAAAGAGGCACACTTCAGCCCTCCGTTCCTTCAGTTAATGGCAGGGGAAGCAGTAAAAAATGTCGACAAAAGTCACCGATTGGCAACCAGTGGTTATGAATTCCTCCCGGCTCTAATAAAACACTGCCAACTCAGGAATGGGAAATTCCGGGCCTCCCTAAAACATAGAGATCATGGATGACTGCTAGTTTTCTTCATTATTTCCCAGCCTGAACTTGGTGCTGATGCCCGCAAAGCTTACCTTCTTTCTAAGAAGTGAAACATTGCAAAAGAAAGTTGTTTTTCATCCTTTTCTCAGTGCACCAAAACTACACAAAAATTTTAGATCCACATAAGTACATGACCAATATTCGTGGCAAAATTTGCTAGGAGAAAAATATGTGTTTGCTCACCGGTAGTTGTCTTCATTGAGCTTAATAAACTCCTGGTGAAAGTAGTGGAGCTGGATGATGGTAATTATAAGGAAGAAAGTAGGTGTCAGTAGTTTGAGGAAAAGAGTGCCAGGATCAGATTGGTACACCTCGAGACCAATGTCCTTTTGGCTGAAGAACAAAAAAAAAAAAAAAAAAGGGACTCTAAGTAAACCATTATGCAATTTTAATGAATCTCAACAAAAAGTTACAAAGCATATTTTTGTATGTAGCAATACAGTTAAATTGCTTCACTGCAAAAAATAAAAGAGAGAGAGAGAGAGAAAGGGGGGGCTGACTTAACATTGGAAAATATTAGGGATGGGTAAGCGACAAAATTTAAGCTAAAATAAAATACCACAAGCTTGTTCGCACAAGCACTTGTAAAAAAATAGGGGTGTGCGAATATTCGAAATTTCGAATATTTTTCGAATAGGGTTTGCTATTCGATTCGATTCGCACTGGAATTTTACTATTCAAACTATTCGAACTTCCCAAAAACAAATACAGTCAACGTCCGATTGAAAGTGACCCCTTCAGATTTTTAATATGCTTCACATCACTACACTCTCATATTGCGGCAAAGCTGCCTTTAAAGCTCCGTTACGGTCGAATTTTACCAAGAAACAGTCAACGTCCGATTGAATGTGATCCCTAGATTTTTAATATGCTTCACCTCATCACAGCCCGGTATTGCGGCAAAGCTGACTTTCAAGCTCCGTTACGGTCACAAATGTATTAACTCAAGAAAACGCTGGTTCCAACATGGAGATGAAAGATGTGGCAGAGGTTGGGGGCTCAATGCTGTTTTGGACCTGAAATTTGGGCAGGAAGTCCGAAAAATCAGAAGCCAAAGCTTTTTAGCATCCAAAATTTCAGATGTTCTTATATATCTATGTCTACGAGACAGATTTGGAACTCCGGACTTGAAGGGAGCACACCCTTGTCCGCCACATCAGTCGGGCTTCCACAGAAGTTGAAAGAGGAGGAGAGGCTGAGGAAATGGCATCTTTGCCTATCACGTGTAAAGTGTTGTCGGCAACACTTCGGTTGCACCAAATCATGTACATAAATATAATTCGGCCTCTACATTGCCTCATTCTTGACAAGAAAACTATGAAACACCACCCCACCAGTGCTTCATCAACCTAGCGAAAAGAAACACTTTCATGTTGCTATCTCGTAAGAATATGCTTAGGAATCCTCTCTAACTGCAATTTTGCTTCGAAGTATTCGAAAAATATTCTAGAAATATTCGAAAAACATTCGATTCGATTCGCACTCAGACTTTAATATTCGAATTCGCTTCGCACCCAAAATTTTGCTATTCGCACAGCTCTAAAAAAAAAAAAAATTCGGAACAGTAGCTTTGAATAGAATCACGGCAACACTTAACTTCACTCTGCCCAAGGGAAAGGCTGGTTTTAGAGTGGGATATTTAACAATAGGTTGCATCTTTGCTATCAATGAGGTAATTTATAAACGCATGTAATATAAACAACATGCTCCATGTCCTTCTTGTATTAACAAATACACTCTGTTCTGTACATATAAAAGCCATTACAAAAGGATTGATCGGCCAAAGAATAGAGAAGCAAATTCAAATAGTACTTCAGGAAATACTATCCAGGCTAAAACCACGATAGGACTATAAGACATGCCAAATACACTGTTACTGGCATCAACATACATTTCCAATATTTTCAATTCTGCCACATGCAGATATCAGTGGCCATGTTAGCACCATAAGCTGTTCTATGTGCCTGTGAATTAGTCATGAGCCCTAACTCAACAAAAATCATAGTGAATGCTTTCACACATCATGACACATAAATGTGAGCCTGTAATGTTATTTTGGGAATATTAAAGCACAAAAATAGACATTCACATACAACGGGAGACGCAGGACGTCCTATGGGAATGTATTTTTGCACTTTAATGTTCCCAAAAGCTATACACCACCTATCCGAATATGAAGTTTTGTTGAACTGTAATGTTAGCACATTAATAAAAAAATAAATATTGTACTACTAAAAGAAAAATACTTACATCTCTTGAGGTATGTGCAAATAGACTTCCCAATAGTATGGAAACTTCTCGAACTGGTATGTGTATATAAGTATCAATACCAGCATTGAATAGATGATCACTGTCAACCAGAAGCCATACATGACTTTTATCCATAGCTGGTACGAGACCTGCAAAGCAGAGGGATCACAATATACATACTAATTCAAAAGAAAAAAAAAAGGCGAATATGCTGGCAATATAAAAAATGAGTGTGTATGTTTAAGTATTATGCACGAAAGTCTTTACTTAGCGTTATCAAACAAGTTACTTGTATAACTTGTAAAAGGACAGAGGGGATGAAATAAACAAAAACACAGGACAAGCACTATATCAGAGTAGTGAAGGGTTCCAGCAAGTTTCAAACACTAGCACAATAAGAGAGGAATGCACAGGACAAGACTGCAATTCACTACTCATCGTGTACCAACTGGCCCAGAAAACCACACTGCTAAACTAGATCAGAGACCCTTCACAAATGAAGTTTTTGTAAGGAGCACCTTGATTAGTATGTAGGTGTAAGCTCAAGAAGAGGAAAAGTACTAATATAGAAAAAAAAATGCAAAACATGGAATTGCCAGGGATTATGCCCATGCACGCAAACACAGTTAATATTTACAGTGATGCTACTAAGGACTTATTTTCATTTTGAAGTGCTTTGGACTAGATAATTTTGTATATTGGAGCATGCTGCAGCAAGTTCTATTTAGGCATTTTTGAAGGAGTGAGAACCTCCTCAGCCAATTTCTCAACACAAATAAATGGAGGATACTGGCTCAACAAAGAATTATATTTCAGGAAATAACATTTAACGAGTGTAACATGTACTTGTCGATGTGCAGAGCTCCTGCACAATAACTATCAGGCATTCACCTCACTAATAACTAAATGGCAATTGCTTCAACCAGAAGCACTTGACTGCATTCAATCTCCTTCATACCCTCAGCAGCTCAGTACTGAAAAAAAAAAAAACATGCTGGAAAAGGCAGCTGCACTCACAAGACTTGAAACAACGAGATTGTTTCTCATGTTAGTTCCATAGGTGAGGAGGAGCATTTTACATAGGCAGGGCGGAGTATGCATGCTTCACACAGAGAAAGGGAGGAAAAAAGCCGCAGTTTCGTCCAAAAGGAAAAGCAATATTAGCAATACCAAGTGAATCAGGCAACTGCCCGTAATAATGTTGGCAACTTCACAGGCCATAGTAACAAACCCTCACTGATTATACTAACAAGCACGGTGTCCCATGTGCACAGGAAAAGAAACAGATGTCACTTCACAACCGCGAACACTGGATGTGAATGTTACTATGGTGCCATGATAAACACAGCCAGACAAAGGTGGGCAAATGTGACCTTCAACAATAAGCATGCGGGAAGACAGTGCACACGAATGGAACAACCATCTATGTTTGCTATGCCCTTGCACCTGCCGCAGACTACCCACAAGATAGGGCACGCCAGCTGCCTATGCGCTCAGCTGTGCAAAGTGGCACACGGCAGCAGTGACTACAAGAGGAAATGCACAGTCATATTTCCTCTCTCTGGAAACGCATGGGATGACGGTGTGCACTTTCGCACAGACACTGAACCCCGTACACAGCGAGACAGGATCTTATTGCAATTGAACTTCCCATAGACTATCATAGCTATGAGCAAACGTTGCTTGGAAGCTTCCTGTAATTGCTATAGCAATAAAGAACTAGGAGGGAGTGCTACGATTATGCAAGAGGCATTATACACGTCAACCATAGCTACCAAAGAAGATGTACACATGCAGACACAACCAAAGCAAGGCGACTAGAAGCAAGAGGATAGAAAGTTGGGCTAGTTGGTATGGTTGCATTGTTAAAGCAGCGTGAAAAGACGTAGACAAGGAAGGCCTGAACACATAGGACAAGCGGTGTTCGAAAAGAACAGCCAGGAAAATGAAGCGAAACAAGGCAAACATGCAAAAACAGAGGGGGTAATCTAGTCAATAATGTAAGAGTCACTTTACAAAACACGTGCCAAACAGAAAAACTATTTATCCAGGAGTGACAATGATGCCTGACTGATGCATGAGTCTCCCAGTCTTTTGATATGAAAAGCTTCAATCACCTCTTGGGTAACCTTGCATCTGTGTTGACAGGACATTCTAAACTAGTACAAACACAGGAGAACAACCACATGTGCTGCAGTGCGATGCGAGATGTGAAGCATCCGATTTCGTCAGCGAATGATTACGCTCCTTTAATTAAGACATCTGCTGGTTTACCCCACGTACTAATTCCCACAAGGAAGAGGGATCTGGTAGATAACACTGCACTTACAAGGCACATATAAAGATTTTACACGGTTTGTTCCACAGCCTTCACTTTCAGCACCATTTTGGTATAATTTTCTCCTAACGAGAGGGCTGAGTCTAGAAAATTTATTTGGAGCAGAGAACACTGCCTTAACCCATACCTATTGCATACATTGCTCAAGCCATGGAACAGTTTGTGTACATAAAGTAACATTGTTATCATTTTGTATCTTTGCTTAGCGTCACATTTTTTAGAGCGCTCTTGACCCTTTACCCATCACAATATTCTCTCGCTGCAACTAGACAGCACAGAGTTCGGGTGACTAGAAGATTATATTCACACGCACGCACGCACGCACGCACGCACACACACACACACTACTTTCCTGTCACATGAGGAGGACCTGACTATACAGTGACTACAATATTTTGTTATATCCTAGTCATTACAAAACCTATTGGTTGACAACGCTTGATAATGTACTTATTGATGATGTCCATCCTGCAGCAATAGTTTACAGGACGTGAAAGCTTTGAGAATGCTACATTCCCATTTTGTCTGAGAACATAGCCTCCAAATGAATGTCCCAGCCTGTAGTAGTTCTTGCGACCTATATGGTTAATGAATCACTTAGAAGCGTCATGCACTAACAGAGCAGAAATTTGCACTTCCAGCGGAGCCCTCATCCCATAAAGTTTTGCTGCTGGGTGTACCTGCCTTGAGATTCAAGGCATCAACAATTTGGAAACTGAGAATATAAAATTTATTACATGTGCGAAGACTGTCTAAGACTTGCTTACTGCCCTGGACATGGCAAAAGAACCTACTTGGTTAACCATTCATCATCATCATCAGCCTGTCTACGCCCACTGCAGGGCAAAGGCCTCTCCCATGTTCCGCCAATCATCCCGGTCCTGTGCTTTCTGCTGCCAAGTTATACCTACAAACTTCTTAATCTCATCTACCCACCTAATTTTCTGTCTCCCCCTCACGCGTTTGCCATCTTTTGGAATCCAGTCAGTTACCCTTAATGACCACCGGTTATCCTGCCGATGTGCTACGTGCCCGGCCCATATCCATTTCTTCTTCTTGGTTTCAACTATGATATCCTTAACCCCCATTTGTTCCCTGACCCACTCTGCTCTCTTCCTGTCTCTTAAGGTTACACCTATCATTTTCCTTTCCATTGCTTGCTGCGTCGTCCTCAATTTAAGTTGAACCCAGGTTAACCATTATATTACCATAATACTGTACTTGATAACCAGGAATTCTTTTCAAATCAAAGCTGCAGGAGAAGGTTCACACAGAAATCATGGGGTATGCAAAATAATGTGATCACAACAAGCTGGCAGGCACTGCCAAACTTTAACTGTATATATATATATATATATATATATATATATATATATATATAAAAACATGAGTAATAAAAGATATTGAGTTTTGCTTGCGCATGGGAAAAGGACATCAACACAAGGAAGTAAAACAAAATAAGAAAAAAAGTATGGCGGTTAGTATTATAACAAAGTGCCACAAGTGGTTATCATTTGGGCTGTACAGTGTGATTGCTGATTAACTGCTACATTATTGACTACAACACTAGGCAGGATAGCCTGGCTACAGCAGCCCCTCTTCAGATCCCAAGCACATCTTAGGAACCTAACCAACGCAGAAGTTCCCATGCCCATATATTATGTTCTTTTCTTTATATCTCCTCCCCTGAGCTAGAGGCTACTGAAGATCTCGAAACTTGCAGGTCCACTCGAGAAATGCAAGAAATACAGACAACGCCAATAAGTGACTCAAGCAGCTGAACTACTTGTGCATAACTCACACAAGCATGAAGAATGCATTTCTGTAAACAAATTAAAATACATGCATTGTAATCAAGTGCTATTTTTTTTTTCTTTTCTGATGATCAAATTGGATAGCATCACATTTGAAGATGCATTTGAATCAGGCAAATGTGGTACCCTGCAGTAAAAAAAAGTTGTCTACATTAATCTAATGTGGTCTTTTTCATGCTATAAAGAATTAAGCAGCACCATGCAGATCGTGCAAGATCTATGGCATCATACAAGGTTGGTGCAGGAATTTCACCAAACATTAGTTTTTGTAATGGAACGGCAGTGCAACTACACACACAGACAGAAGAAAGAAGGTACACGAACCTTCGTGTATCTTCTATCTGTGTGTGGTTGCGCTGCCGTTCCATTATGAAGTACAACCAACTAGCCCAAGTTTCAGTCGTATTAATTTTTGTGTCTTTTTCTGGCAGATTACGGTACATGATAATTACGCATGTGTAATGTAGCAGTTGTGCCACACTGTATACTTTTGGTGTCCTTTTAATGTGCCTCACAGGAACAGAAATCCAAACCAATTCAGGGGAAGATGGAGACTTGAAGTGATGAGAACAGGAAATGTCGCTGGAGCTATTTAAACGAAGAAAAATCACAGTTTCGCTTAAGGGCAAAGCAATGAATGCAATAGCAAGAAATTGTAATGTTATATGAAGCGAGGCTAGCAGCTAACTCTTTTACGTCCAGTCTCGTGTAACAAAACGCTGGTTTAACCCCTTAACTGGCTCGTCCTGCCCAAACTGTCCCCAAACTGCTTTGGATGAGCAGAGCTCGTCCTAGTGGAATAGGTACTCCCCTCTAGCGTTCAGGACAAGAGGCGCTCTTCTACAGCTTAGATTGCGTGTAATCCACCAGATGGCAGCATTTACTTGACAATTTATTTTTCTCCTGCGGAAAGAGCGCGGTTTTTGTCCACCCATGCATAGCTGGGTCGTCAACACGAGAAAGAAGCTTTTCATTTTCGTCATCTTCTTCGAGTGATGATGATTCGGATACAGATGTTTATCTTGTGTCCAGAAGTGAAGACAGCGATGGCGGTGAATTGAGCATCTCCTCCGGTGATCATGGAAAACAGCTCGGAAGCGAACATCGCGAGTGCTCGCCAGTGGATCCTGCTTGATGCGGACAATCCTCCTGTGAAGCCTCCTCGCTTTCCATTCTTGGCCATTACAGACAAGACTTTCAACTTGTCATCGCCAGATGACGTTATGGAATATATTCAGCAGTTTCTTCAAAAGTGCTTCATTTGCTCTCAGAAGCGAGGAGAAAACGGGAAAAAGTTGAGAAAGGAAACTCGCCTTTGTTGCAGGAGCTCCAAGGTCCCCTTGCGTTATTCCGTGTTTTGATTTGACTAAGTATGTGGTACAAATATTTTTTCAACATCGACTAGCTACTTTTTAGTACAATCAGATTCGAAATCAGCAATAAAAAAATAGGCATTTTTGGTTGGGAAATGTTCAAAAAAATAAAGCACTTAAGGGGTTAAGGGAATACGGCCGCTTCAGGGACCGAAGCAGTTTACGTGCTACCAGTTCTTTAAATGTGAAGTAAGCGTTGAGAACACAGCAAGTTTACGGGCAGTCTCCAGATATCTGTCAAGATAGCACGTGTGCCAACGACCGCGCCCTACGAGATATCACAGCCTCCCCTCCCCTCCCCTGGCGTCCCTTTATACTCCTTATGAAAGACAGGTGGGGCGTTTCCTCTCTGCTTGAGGAGCAATCAACGGCAGGCCTTGCACACGGGGTGATGTTATCGCATGTGACCTCTGTGTGACTGAGACAGCCACGTCATTTCATCCCCACTTCAGCTGTGTTCGTTGCCAGCACTTGCGAGCTTTTACTCATGGATAGAACATACGATGCGTGGGGCGGTATTATCAATTTGGACTTTATGTGGAAAATGATGGCGATGGCGACGCCAGCAGCAAAAACTCGTCGAGAGTGTCCACATAACTGCTATCACAATAAAAGTCCTCTGGTCAGAACGTTGGCTCCAGCAGCATTTCCTGTTCAATGATTTCTCATCACTTCACAGGAACTAAGTGACAGTTAAGCCATACTTACCTGGAAGACGAGGATGAAGAACAAGAAGAGCAACATGTAGGCGATGCGATAGAGTACCACCTCGGTGCCACCCAGTGAGATTACCATCAGCATGGTAGCCACCACCCAGATCCAATAGCGAGTCAGCCATTGCTGCACCAACTGGCCCAACCGGCGCACATACAGCTGTGTGCCCACGCCAAGGCTTGATGCACCCATGCTCATCTGCCGCCGAAGCTCTGCAAGAGAAACCATGCTTTTGAGACTCTTAAGCGTCAACCAAAACAAAATGCTATGCCTTATTAACTGGTCATAAATGAGCAGTGGAAAGACTGCACATCTTTATATCTTTGAACACTGAATCGGACATTTGAAGCGCACAGCTAATCAACCTAATCTTGTAGGTTACACTTGTGCTGTGCTGTTCTCAATGTTCTGGGTTCTGCGTCATTCCTGGTAAATGATAATGGCAGCATTTTTTTTTTGGTGTTGGAAGCATTTTTATACTTTTTGTAGAATCCTTGTGATGCATATATAATTATATAGAGTGTAAAATTTTGCAAAAACGTTGCTTTAGATTTACACTATCTGAAACTAGACTTTTTAGATGGTGCATAATTTCATTGCAGTAGGCCTTTTAAATGCACACAGAACACTGATGCCTTTAAAGAGCATCTCATGTCTTGTATTAGCTAAAGTACGTAAAAAGGTGTCCATTATAAATGTGATCATCACAGTCACTATGATGTGCTGTATAAATTTGAAGCGCAATAAGACCTTACCACGTTGAACACACTGTACTGTGGGTTCATGTGAAAGCTTACGAAGGTGAGCCAAAAAGTGTGATCGCTTCATTTTCTTATGTGTGCAGTAAAGCCGCGTTCGGGCTGCAGTCTCATCTCTCATAAGTGTCGTATCACATAACTGCTGGAACGTCCGTCTGTGTAGCTAGCAGCCACGTGGTATGTTCACATTGAGCCCTTCGATAAGATATGTTTTTTACGACGGGCCAATCACCACTATGAAAGCTACTGCGTTTCACATTTTTCAACGTGGCTAGGCTAGAGGGCAGATGCGATGTGCACTCTCATTAATGCGCGTTGTGTCTGCCCTCTAGTCCGGCCTTAGTGTGGCTGGGGCAGCCAGTTTGCAAACACTATTGTTCAACACTATTCGCAAACACTATTCGAAAAATATTCGAAATTTCGAATATTCGCACACCCCTACCAAACAGTCAAGTATGTCCACTACTCAAATGAAGTTTTAGTAATTTCATGATGTTATTCAAGGCCAAAATGAAGAGAAAATAAATAAACTTGTGCACAACAGCACAGGTTTATTCATTATTTTGTTCAGTCATTCAAACTTATGCAAAGAACCCAAGTCAGCAGTAAAGACGATGTAAGGCACCATGTTTACTGTTGACCTATACCTGACATGAACCAGAACATTCCTAATTCAAGTTCATCACTCACCCATGCCAAGTGCAGGAGGAGTGCGTTGGTGCTCCACATATTGTCGCAAAGTAATCCAGAACATGATTGTGTACAGCATCTGTTTACACAAAAAGAAGAAAACACAGGGGGAGCCAGCTGCACACAAATCTAAAAAGAGTGGTTCTGCTGGAACAGCTTAGTATTGCAGTGCTAATAGGTATTGCATACAGCTGTCAAGATCTAAATTTGTACTTCAGCTAATGTATTGCCTTTCTCAAGAGTTTAAACATTAGTTTGAAGCAAACCCTCTAATCGCCCTATGACGACAAAGACAGTCAGAACACTCAATGTATTTCGAGCTGGTTTGATAACCGTATCATTAATTGATATGGCAATAGTGCATGGCCACAATGCGACCTAGCATGTTTTAGTCAGTGCACAGAGACTGAATATGCGAGAGATCTTGCACACAGTGAAAACCAACTACATACTTCATAAAGCATCACCACTATGCATTTGGAAGGAGGTCAGAAAGCACTCAATTTCATTTTCCATCTGTGCTTTATTTTCCTCTAAAACAATCGTTTTTATGGCAAATCAGTACTACAGAAGCCCGTAAGATGGACAAAGGTTGATGACAGGAAAAACTTGTCATCCAGCGATTTGCACTGTGAAGCTACAAACAAGCTCGGATCTGGGTTCAAATACCACACCAGGACAATTTTCTTTCATCTATGAAGCTGCCTAAGAAACCTGTACGCATTTCCTTCGTAGCATCATGATACTAATGGGTAGATGAGAAATCAACACTTTCAAGAATCATTTTTCTAATAATTTGGCTGGTTGAAATGGAGTGTTTGAACCATGGTTTTTCTGGCTTTGATCAAGAGTGGGCTCCATTTCATGTGATCCAAGATGGAGCGCAGCGAGAACCAGCTGAATATACCATTAGTTCTCTGAAGCATATCTTCCACTCACATGTCAAACTTTTGCTCAGCCCCCCCAATACGCATTCCTCTGTAGTACTACAAGTCAGTCATGCAGTACATGCTACTGCAAGATGTTCACATCTCACTAACCTTGACAGCTAGTGGCTGGTACGAGTTGTAGCCATACTTGAACAGGCCCACCTGGGCCAGGTTGACTGCATTCACCTGCTGTGGTAGCTCCTCATCAGTCAAGTCCAGGCTGTACAGATACTGAAGCAGCAGCAAGAGCTCCGCATAGGCCACCAACGCAGGCGACGATCGCAAGCAGGCCAACCGGGAGCTTGCATGATGATGTACACACAGAAATTAGATTGCACAAAATAAGGCCATGACCATATCGCTTCTTTTTAAGTGCTTCCATCAAACAATCCACAACATAGGCAACCAAGGTCAAGGGGCATCCTTAACATGTTATTACAAATAAATGTGTGAATTTTTATTCAAAGAACCACTACGAAAAACTAAAATTAATTGAGGAAACTAACTAGTCCACTTTTTTTTTTTGCAAAATTTCGCCCACGCTTTACAAACATCACAAAGAGGCCAAAGAGTGTCAAAAATGCATGCATAATCTGTTATAATCGTATGCAATGGTGAGCTAGATGGTGCATATCCATTATAACTTTTTATTTTACTCATTTTATTCACTCATTGTTATACTTTAGCAGCGATTCAGTCATGACATTTGGTCATGTACTCCCCTTATTTCTTCGTCTTGGAGTCGTTACAATGCTTTCACCCTCTCATCCTCTTTAACAGGAGTACCCCATGACTGGGGATTTTGCACCTGTTCACCACAATGACAGCGTTAGTCACACAGATAGGTAGTTTTTAAGTAAGGAAGCGCAAAGCAGTTAGCAGATCAATATCCTCCCATAGGTACACTAACTGATACTGCCCTCCATGACAAAGATCCAAGAATAGTTTACTACTGTTCATGCACTGCTACTGCCTACTTATCTAACATGTAATGACCGCCAGCTGAACTGGCTGCAATGTTCATTTCACATGGTGCTATCCTTCCACCTCCTTTTACTGCATTCACTCATTGCACTATCTGCACTAACTCACAGGCTTTCATTAAATCTTGCACTTAAGTGCACTCCAGGTACTGGGCAATATATATTTATTCAATATATATTTATATATTGTGCAATAAGAGTCACGAAGAATGGTTGCCAGAGTGTCTGCCTTGCATGGATGCCTGGCTGCACATGTCACTGACAACAAATTCGCCAACATCCAGCAAGGGGATTCTTTCCTGTGCTTGAGAAATTTGGCCACAAGTTTGACTATTTAACCCAACTGACCTGTACACTGCCTTGGGCATAGGTTGGCAAAAAATGTGGAGCTCACTCAGACTAACTCATGAAATATATTGTGCCCTTAGCACTCGCTTGGACTCGCTCAAGTTTTCCTCAACCGAACTCACTAAGACTCAGACTCACAAAAATTTTTTTCTCAACAGGACTCACTCGGACTCGTACTCACCAAAATATTACACACCCTGATTCACTCAGACTCGGACTCGCGGCTCGATCTGAGTCTGTGCGAGTCTGAGTGATTCGACTCGTGAGTGAGTTTGCCGACCTATGGCTTGGGTGAAGCAAAGGCAACCGAACAGGCTACACTTAACGTTTTCCAGAGAACCTTATGAGGATTCCAAAAAAATTCATTTTTGCTGAAGCAAGTTCTTGCAATGCAACATCACAGATCCAGTTATCACACGTACCCATTATGCCAGAGTATGCTTCAGCCTTGATTTTTGATTAAGAGCCCCAGTGTATTATGCTGTCACGGCTGTGTGTCCCTTTGCAATTTATCTCGGAGCCCACATGATACACTTGCGATTAACATGTCTGTCCTCATATTTCACATTCATTTAATGGTGAGTATGACAAGAAACTTCATCACTATTCAATAATAAGTATAATAACACTGAAATCTTCTGACAATCTTGAAAGGATGAGTTGAGGTATGATGTCCATAATTCAACTATGTGTCAGTCACTCTTGAAAACAAATAGCAACACTGCTGCCAACTTAAAAAGGTCATGAAGCACCCCTTGGGCTTGTTGAAAAAACACACCCTGTGGAAAGCTGACACGGCTATGAACTGCTCTGCCAAATATTACAGTCATGCGCGCCGCGTAAAGGCCACAAGCGGAGCACGAAGTTGCCGTTTCCCCAGGCACCCTCTTTTCAAACAGAGGCCGGTTCTCACTCTCGTCGGTGGGCGGGGCGTCTGCACGTTGACGTCGCAGATCTGCCAGTTTACGTCGCAAGAGACATAGCATGCTTATTGGCCGATAGCAGATGCAAATCGAGAGCGGCGTTCGGATCAGATGCGCTTCTTGCCACGAGGTGCCGCCACTTGCCAGCGCCACACTCCTCAGTACATGGTAGCCGCACTCGCGCACGCGAATCACAGCGGGAGAGCGATCGCGTTTCATGACGCGCGCTGACGTAACTTCTTTCCCCCGTGCCATCCCTCCCTGTGCAGCTTCCAGTGCGCTCGTCGGCACGAGAAAAGAGAGAAAGCGCTGAGAGCGTGCGCCAAACCCCCGTAACTCCGCTCATTCTTGACGGATTTGAGAAATTTTTGCGGCAATCGATTCGGGAGGCAGTAAACTGAGGTCATACTGAGCTCGAACAATTACTGCTAGATCAAGAACCACACATTGTAGCTATCACCGAAACGTGGCTGACGCCAGATATCTTCAATGATGAAATCGCTCCTCCTGACTACGCAGTAATCCGGAAAGATCGGCCCACGCGCGGTGGTGGCGTAGCCCTACTGATAAGCAAGTCTATTCCTTTTGTCGCTCTTCCTGATGTTTTGGGCGCTGAAGCGGTATTCTGTAAAATTATGTGCGATGGGATTAACATAGTTACCGGGTGTGTCTACAGAAGCCCCTCTTCTGGGAATGATTCTATTATAGCGGTTCAACAATTTCTTCAAAGTTATGCTCACAACTCTCGCCTAGTTGTCATGGGGGACTTCAACCTTCCTGATATAGACTGGAACACCATGCAGTACACGTCACATTCATCAGAGACACTTATTGATTTAATTCTAAATTTCGGTCTACAGCAGATGGTTTTAGAACCAACAAGAATAACAGAGGAAACGAAAACAATTCTTGACCTTATTTTGATTAGTGGCCAATTTCCGCCAAATGATGCAGTCGTAAATGTCGTCCCAGGGATTTCTGATCACCATATACCAATCTGTAAATTGAAGCTAGGATTTAGCATAACATCGCGATCAACAGTAACAACTGTCCGAAACTTTCATAAAGCTGATGATGCTAGCATTCTCGCCTACTTGGCTCACGAATTCGATAAGTTTTCAACCTTGGCTGTCAATCCATTGACTGATGTGAATCGAATTTGGTCGAGCTTTAAGGCTATTGTCACATTTTGTATTACCAATTTTATCCCCCTAAAGACTAAAAGGCAACGCAAACATAATCCGTGGGTGACACGCGAAGTATTGCAGGCCAAGCGCAAAGTGAAAAGGCTACGTTATGTCATCAAAAAAAAAGGCAAAAATTCAGTGCGCGTGTCTAACCTGGCAAGTGCTATGGCAGACTTCAAGAGAAAGGCAAAACTTGCTAAAGAATATTATTTCGCCACCGCACTACCAGACTACATTAAGAGCAACCCTTATCGATTCTGGAAACACTTTCGGCCTGGCACAGGAACAACTTCATCTCTAACCGATAGCGAAAGAACGAGTCAGGCCAATATGTTCAACAATTATTTTCAATCTGTTTTCACTGATGACAACCGTATCACTCCTACAATTATTCCGATTGTCGCAAAGCCAATTGAACTATTAGTTATAAGTGATGAGGGTATTTTTAACCTTCTTCTGAACTTAGACCCCAAAAAAGCATGCGGCCCTGATGATATCGCCAACAATTTTCTGTTACGATATGCAGAGTGGTGCAGTAAATACCTGGGCATTATATATCGCAAATCTGTTCAAACTGCTAAACTTCCATCCGAATGGAAAGTAGCAAAGGTTATTCCAATACACAAATCTGGAGATACAGCTGTTCCCTCTAATTTCAGACCAATATCGCTTACCAGTACGTCATGCAAAATACTCGAACATATAATCCTAAAGCATTTAACTGTCTTTCTAGAAAATAACAACCTTCTGTCTCCCCACCAGCACGGCTTTCAGAAAGGGTTATCAACTGTAACCCAGCTTACTGAAGTTGTACACGATCTTGCCCTTTGTATAAATAACCGTTCCCAAACAGATATAATACTGCTTGATTTATCGAAAGCGTTCGATCGTGTCTGTCATACCAAACTGATTTCAAAACTAGAAAACACAATAGGGGGTGGAGAGATTACGAATTGGGTAAAAGATTTCATTAGTGACCGCCAACAGTTTGTGGTTTACGAAGGCGCATTATCAGGGACGGCTTCTGTAAAGCCAGGTGTGCCCCAAGGCTCCGTCCTTGGGCCATTATTATTTCTTATCTATATAAATGACATTACAGCCGACATAGACTGCAAAATTAAGCTCTTCGCTGACGACTGCGTTATTTACAGGGAAATTAAAGACAGCGATGACCACAAGGCACTAAATAGTTCATTGGAAAAAATTGCTCACTGGTGTGAAGAATGGCAAATGTCGATAAACTTAACGGTCTGTGTGACGGTGACCAGAAAAAAGGCACCCTCTGAGTTTACTTACACAATAAACAACACACCTTTACAAAGAGTCACGCTGCAGAAATATCTCGGTGTTACATTAACTTCCGATCTGAGATGGGAAGCACACATAAATAACGTCACAGCTGCCGCTTTGCGCAAGCTGTTTTTCTTAAGAAGGCGTCTCCCACTTGCACCGACACAAACTAGGCTCTTAACCTACACAACATTCGTTCGTCCAATTTTAGAGTACGCCAATACTGTTTGGTTCCCTCAATATGCCACTTATATCGCAAGGTTAGAACGGGTACAAAGGAAGGCCGTAAGGTTTATCTACAACAAGTATAAACGCACCGACTCGCCCACTAACCTTTTAGAATCTTGCGGTCTTCCTACGCTAGCGACAAGAGCAAAACTGGCACGATTAAAATTTCTACACAACCTGCTTCATAACCGCAGCCGCATCGATGCATCAAAATACATCTCCCTAGCAGAATCCAGAGAACTAAGACACAAACATGCATTCACTATTACAGAATACACCTTGAACAACGATTGCTTCAAGCATTCATTCTTTCCCCTGTCAATAAGAGAATGGAATAGTCTAGATTCCTCGATTACCAGTATACAATCATTGTCAGAGTTCACCTCAAAAATCGAGGACATGTTCTGCAAATAATTTTCCAGTTATCTTTTTCTCTTTTGATGAGCTGTATTATCGTTTTTTCTAGCGGTTATTTTTGTGGAATAAATGTTCGCGTTCAATTGCGCGTAAACAATTTTGTTTTGCTGGGTGCAGTAACTGGATCAAAGATACCTAAGTGTGTATTTTTCTGGTGTATTGTTTCCAGCGCTCTTGTGTTTGTGTACAACTAGTGTTGTATTGTCATTTTACTAGTAGTTATTTTTTGTGGAATAAATGTTCGAGTCCAATCGCGCGTAAACGAATTTGTTTGCTGGATGCAGTAACTGGTTCAAAGTTACCCGAGTGTGTATTTTTCTGGTGTATTGTTCCCAGTGCTCTTGTGTTTGTGTACAACTAGAGTTGTATTGTCTACTAGATAAGAGCCGTCTTCTATGCCGTCTTTAAGTATGTACCGATTGCTCAGTGTTTGTATACAATTAACGCCATTTTTTCAGAATGTACTTTTTGAATTTTGCCTCGAGACCCCTACAGGCATTTCTGCCTCCAACCATTCTTACACGTTCTGACAAATATGCCGCTGTATAAAACGTGAAACTGAAAACTGTATTGTGTATCCAAGAACTGATGCCCTTCTGCTTTGGTCTCGTATGAGACTGGCAGTATCGAAAATAAATAAATAAATAAATTAGATCATTACTTGGAAAACTGGTTCATGACCCCTTTAAAGAATAGTTGAGCTGCTTCAACTATTTTAATTGCAGCTTTAACCCTTTAATGCCTGAATTATGAAAGCGCCGAAGAAAAAAATTTGTTTTTCATTTTTCAGCTTTAAATATCAACCTTAACTTAAATCAGCAGTTGTATTATCCAAAATGCAACTTTAATGCATACTTTTAGGTATGTCGCGAATTCGCGACAACCGGCACTTAAGCCAATAGTAGCTCAATATGTTCAATGCAACGCAAGTATGGCATCGCCGCATCAATGAAGCGGATCTCTTCAGGGCAACGTAACTTGGCATCGTCATTGTTGTTAAATGCAAGTTTGACTTTATTGCCTCCTACAAATCACGTGACATCGTGTCGGCCACCGTGCGTGCCCTAGTATGTGCCCAGTATAGCCGACTTCTTGGGAGCCGACTAAATGACATGAAGGTGACGGCACCGAGAAATAGATCTAGCTCACCACGAGACAGAGCCAGTCCTTTGTTCGGATTTTTCTGTGTCGCAAACAGATTGCTCTGTTGAACGACATGTTCCGTGAAGGTGTCATAAAAAATTCCTTGAAATATTGAATAGGAGATCGGACAGTGTCACATTGAGGATGAGTGGTTTTCCAGTGCCGCCTTTCCCGCTGTTCTTAAGAGTCTTTTTTTTTTCCCACCGCACTGCATGTTTTAGAGAGGCACTAGCTTGGCTGGTCTACCACATCTTCGTCTTCATCCTCACTGCCTGCTGAAGACACTCGTGCTTGTGCGTGAGGATCGGGATCGACATCGTCGTCGTTGCGGTCAATGAAACAGCTGTCATCACTT
The DNA here is from genome assembly GCF_013339695.2 of Rhipicephalus sanguineus. Lineage (NCBI taxonomy): Eukaryota > Metazoa > Arthropoda > Arachnida > Ixodida > Ixodidae > Rhipicephalus > Rhipicephalus sanguineus. The sequence continues at coordinate 178,652,208 of NC_051176.1, forward strand.
TTATCTTCAGATGGCAAGCGCGTGCGAAGCCTTTTTTTCCCATGAAATGAGCGGAAGTCCACCATGAACTTGTCATACCGGTAGTCATCACTGACTGACTCAAATGCCGGATGTCGCGAATTCGCGACATACCACAGAAGCGAGGATAGCGCAGGAAATAACATACTTCAAAACAACGTGAAATGTCGTGTGCAACCTCTTGTATGCGTGCACATCGAAAAAATTTTAGAGGAGATGTAACTTACGTCCATCGGGCAGAAAACAACGAAGAAGTGAGAGCTGTTGCACGTGCTTCATGCTCTCCGGCAACTGATACACAACACTGGGTCCCAGCTTGCAATACCTTGCATGCAATGGCGCTAGATGTCTCGTGCTGAAAGCTACATTCCCCGCAAATACGTAACAGCCGCCGGGGAACGCATCAACGCGTTTCGTGTTTTACTTAATCGGCGTCTTTCGGTATGTCGCGAATTCGCGACAACCGGCAGTAAAGGGTTAAGATGTATGTTTAATTAATCATGACAGAACACATGTAATTGTCTACACATTTATTTGTATGTGTTAATAATATATATAGCATGATATTAAATACATATGCTAGTTTACAAAGTGATGCCCTCCCCCCCCCCCCCCCCCCCCCTCCACCTCAGAGAGATAAAAAAACAAAACATGGAAAACCTCCTACCTGGGCATCATCCACAGGACACAAGACCACAGCAACAGCACAAATGTGAGCCATGAGTGGTAAGTGATGCTCCAGGCCATCATCATTATGAGGGTGACCACATAGCTGCCACGTGTCAACAGCCTGCAACCCTGCAGTACCATGAGCAGCACGAGCTGGCGGCTACCGGGGCCCCGTTCAGGCACGCTGCCTGCTACTGTTTCATCCTCGGCTCCACAGCCAGTTGCTACACTGGCCCCTCCAGCTGAAGGCACCGCTCCCCCAGACACCACTGTGCCTTCCAGAGAGGTCCAGACACCACTGGCACTTGGTTCCGCACTCTCCTTGACGGCCATGCTCTGGTATGACCGACCCACATGGTCATTGTCCAGTAGCTGGAAAAAGCCACAAACACAAAATAAAAAGTGACTAAGCTAACTGCACATACACACAAAAAGTGGTATTGTGGAACAACAAACCACTGAAGGGTGACATCAATTATTCCTACTCTGCTTACTACTTTGTCAGACTGGACATCCATAAAGAGGCTGTTTGATCTATCCAGAGCAGCATGGTCTACTTATTAATTGTTAAACATCTACACCAATGTGAATGAGCTAGAAGTTAGCCAACAGCAGCTAAACAGAAACTTCATTGAATGCTATACTCCTAATGCCTTAACATGACCCTAAAGAGAAACACTCAGTCAGTTTGGACTGATAAAGTCTTTTTGGAAAACTGTGCTGCAATTAATTTCACAAATATAAGTAAATCATTACAGGACAAAATGAAGGTAAACGCTCAAGTTCTTGAATTTAGCCTCATTACTCCACCACTGGTATATCAGTGCGACATCACGGATTTCAATTATCTTTCCGTCAATGGTACCGTAACTAGTCATAGTCAGTCTTTGGCTTCTTTAAATTTTTATGTACAAATAACTATCCAAGTTCTAGCCTTTCCAATCTGTGAGGTCACAGTGAGCTAGCTCGGGAACATCAAGGTGATGCTACTATATGTCTGTCCTTTTTGTGCTTTTCTGGCTCACTAATAGATGCAAAATAATTTTTCCCTTTAGTGTCTTTTTGATTTTAGAGATACCAGTGTACAAAGAATAAAGAGTACCAAAAACTACTAAAATGCCTATTCTAATAGTAGAAAAATTACACTTAGTAGAACCTAGAACCATCTCAGCAATATTACTTTTCACTAAAACACGATCTGTTTAAGGTACAACAGATATTTGCGTGACAGCAGGACCTTAACAGCACATGCACACATTTCACTTTTTTAGCAGTGGAACAGGAGAAATAGCAACTGCAAGACAACATCATTACAAAATATTCCTACCAGCAAAATCAGATGCGATACGTGAAGCCCACAGAGAATTATGTTTTGTGAAATAATAAACATAATACATAGTGCCCACTTAAGCTTTAGCAAAAAAGTGAAAGCACTGAATAATGAACTAGATTAGGGCACGTAAGGAACAGTTTTTCCAGCAGTTACCACAAATGCAAAGCATGAGAGGAAGTGCAAAGATCTTTACAGAATAACACAGTGAGCTGTTCTTGGTGTCCTTTCTATTAACCCTTTGAGGGTTTACATTGTACATGTACGACATCACCTAACAGGCACCAAAGGGTTTACACCGTACATGTAAGTCACTGCCTGTATGTTTAAAACACTCCTTTTTCGATCATTTCTCTTGCCTGGCATAACCTGCCACACTTTGGGAATACGTGGAATTTTTTCTACCACCGATGCCTCTCCGCTTCTCTTTTATGCTTTACTACAGCAGTGCGCCGGCTAGCTTCAGTTTCACCCTTCGGCTGGTTTCCGCTTATTTCCCCTGCAAAACTGATGGCTTTCTGGTTTAGAATGTTTCAAAAGGTGACAGATTTGTTACTATCTTGTTTATTGCTCCCCGGTAAGTGATTACGCCCGTTTCCATGCAGGCGCTGACTGACGCAAACGATGCCGCTGCGGTTGAGTTTCCCATTTCAAGGATTTGCAAAAACCACTTCCATTTCGTTGGCGACAAAACGAACGATTATTATAGGTTTCGGACCTGTTTTTGCTTTCCAGACGCGCTCACAACTACACAATTTTCTTCAGACTGCTAACCCGTGCCGTTTGCTACCGCTATGGAAGTGTGCTCCGGTTTCTCGGCTGCAAAAGTGAATCTAGCAGCGATTCCTCCGAATCGCTGCTCAACTGGCGAATCAGAATATGATTCAGTAAGTGTTAGCCTATCATACGAGGCGTTACTTTCGAATTAAGATTCAGATGTTGATAAACGAGTGACATCTCAAAAGCGTGCATGGCAAAGCGATGCTGACTGGATAAAAAGTGGCTTTTCTTCCTCTGTGTTTCCACTTGATGCCACTTCGTGCACTTATTTTTGTATGTCTATGAACTACATAGACGTTTATTGCAACGCATAATTTTTTAAGTGATAGAGTTTTTTAAAAATAATTTATCTTGCTGTTACTCATGAAAAAAACCATGTGCATGTAACAACACAAAAGATTTTTTTGTCACTTTACGGTCACCCAAGAAAATTTTAGACAAGTTTTTTTTCTTAAATAGATTCGTCTGAATAATTTAATTCAGAAATAAAAAATATACTGTGACGCAACGGTTAACGCGACTTTTATTAGGCCCCGAAGGCATGGTGAAGCGACCACACCCGAGGCACAGATCACAATCAAGCTGAGTTCCCACCACCGATGAAGACGACGAACACCCATGATGATGAACATGTATGAAGAGGGTAGATGTGTCTAATGAATGCCCACAATACATTTTTGGGACGCATTACGCGAAAAAAATCGATCCTCAAAGGCGGCCTTGCAACACAGATTAAGCATGTAGTTTTCATCGCTTTTTCTAGAACTGTGAAATGCACCAACATCATTGCACAAGTGGCAACGCCAAAAACAAAGCTGTTATAATTTTATTTCAATGGAGAAACCTCTTTCATTTCGGACTAGAGCAATGCACAACGGCTACTTTTGCGATCGGAAGTAATGTTTCTTTATGTGGGAGTGGCGGCATCGGGCATTTTGATTGGTTTGACGTGACAAGTCGCATGTAACATTTATTTGGCCCCAGCTAGGCCACACTATTGTGCGCTAAAAATTATAAAACAATTTTCATACTTCCCCAGATACAAAAGGACTTCTGTTTTTAAATATGAACTTTTGAAAACAACTGCAAAACGACGCTAGGTGCGCTACACAACAAACTCCATAAGGCGAGACTTCCTGTATGTTTCTATAAAAGGCATGTGGTGATTGGAACCTGCCACTGACGCCAATGGCAGAGTGAAATGCGAAAGGGAGCATTTCTTTCTCGTCGTCTGCTGGTGTTTTGAAGTTTGAAGACAAATAACTTCCATTCCCGTGCACCAATTCTGATAATTCTTTTTGAATTCATCTCAGTGTTCAGCAGTACACACACTCCAGTGCTGCGGAATGCAGACGAAAAAACGATGCAGGATTCCTTTAACTAGCAGCTTTAAACAGTAGGAAAGTGAAAAGCATTGTAGTTGTATAACTCCAGTCTGCAAATACAAGATAAATTTTCCACAGCAGCTGCAAGTGCATCAAAATCATTGGCACATTCACATGGTCAAATATGTAAATACAGTTGGCTTGTGTTAAATAGACTCTAATTGGGTGGCATGAATCAGCTGATTATATGGAAGATCAAATTAAAAGGGCAAAAGTTTAGACTTTCCATTATGTCATACCTCCAAACAAACTTTTCTTTGTCACATCTGAGATATAAAAAAGACACACACATACACAAGTAGTAGCATTACACAAGCATTGTGCAATGCATGCTGATGTACTCAATGACTTTCTGGCACTGGGTTTGAGCAGAAACCTCTCCCTTGCTGCAATTTCCATTGAGCTTAGATACGACCTTCAACTATTTGACAAAATTAACAGAATGTTTGCAGCTCATTATTGGTATCTCTAGTTACATTGCCAGTCAGTGAGTGAAGGCAGTTGCTGCCTTGACAAACGTAAGTCCACTTGTCAAAATGTTGGCTCTAGTGACAGTCCCTCTTCAATGGTTTCTCATCACTTCTAGTTGCCTTGTTACACATTTACAATAACAAATGGGAAGTATAGTACTCACTGCCCATTAAAGGGCTAAAAAGTGAATGGCTCAAATGCTGCAACTTTCATTATATAGAGAACAAGAACTGCAACCCTTGTATGAGCATTCCTGAAAGACATGTTTAAGTCTATCCTAGAAGTGATGACTACAAGTTGTGACTGCGTTTTCAAATTTCCCGACTACTGTTATGAGTGGACTTATGTGGTAATGAGTCAATGAGCTAAACACAAAAATATGAAAGCAGAGTGCATGAAAGGCGCTACAGTCTTAAGGACATGTGAAGAAACAAGAACTTCAGCCCGACACCAACATTTTAAATGATGCACCTGCCAGTGCAGTTTTACTGAAGAAAAAAAAAAGGAAAAGGGGGGGGGGTGTTTGTTGAATAACTGGTATTGGAATGATTATATTTTTTCAGGTCTTTTTTTTCTACAGTTGCCTATCATCTCCACTACCTTTGGCTTACCTAGGCTTTGCTTATATTTCGATATGATTAAATAAAGGTGAGACGTGTAAGGACAACATCTGCAAGAGATCTTGCATATCGCCATTATCGATATGTATGTACATAAGTAAAGAGTAGGAGCTACAATAACGGCACATAGCTAGCAGAATAATGTGCAGGTGCTTCATGTTAATGGAAGAAGCAGGTACCATCATGAATGCCAAAACTATATTTATGACAAACTATAAACCTCTGTTAGTTGCATATACACAAATGCAGAGTGCTGGCAAATAGTAAGATATCACAAACAAAATAGAAGCATGCACTGATACAGTATACAGCAGGGCTGAACCATTAGAAAAAAAAATGACCAGGCCAGATAAATGGGAAAACCGCTAATACTCTATTTACTAAAGCAAAGTATCTGCCTTTTTTCAAAAGTTAAAACTTGTAATGCAATTACATATTATGCTAACATAATGCAAAAATGGCTCCTATATTATGTGAAAGCAGTCAAATGACAATTCAGTTTATGATCCCTCAGCATGCACACTTTAAGTACAGTCTGCTGGTGTAAAGAAAAACAAATTCTGTGGCCCACTTAGCGCCGTGGGATTGACTAGTGTGTGCTAACAGCGAGATTGTGTAGAGCAAGGAAGAAGAGCACTCACAGTTCCAACTTGCCAATATCAAATTAATGCAATACCACACGGAATTAGCAGCTCCACTAACGGTACAGCACTTTACATAGGATAAGGGCACTCCTCTGTTAACAAAGCCCCATTGGCCAGTGTCAAGATTAACCAGCTAGTGGGTATCAAGTGTCACACAGCTTACACATTTATTTTTTCCATGTGCTGCTTTGTGCTGTTTATGATAAAAATGCTTTTATTATAGGATGGCAGGCAATCTTAGAGACCAACAAAATCAGAAATCCCCCTCCCCTTTTTTTTCTCCCCAAATTTAATTACTGTTAAGTGCAACAATTACACGTTTCTGGTTTTTCTTTATGATAGTACCTGAATTTACAGCTAATGCACAGTAAGATCATGTAGCGGTAACATTGTTGAGGTATCTTAAGCCAGAACAGCATTTGCTAGCAATCAGTAGAATACACATTAACGTGTATAGCACTGCCTGTAAAATTGATGCTGTGTTGCATGTTCTTACACAGCCTTGTGTTAAGAAAACGCACACGTAAATTCTTGATTTTAGTCACTCGACGGCTGACTAGATGATGGAAGTTACCAAGATTAGCGTGTCTTGATCTTTGCTGTAATCCGCCACGTAAACAGTTTTAAATATCATAATTGTGTTAAATCTGGTCTGTCATCCATGTGGAAATAATCTAAAAAAAAGCAAACAAAGTTTAGAAAGCCATTCTACCTTAAAGGGACCGGTAACTGATTTTTCTCGACCCAGTTTTTTACGGCGCGACGGGAAGCTCACCCCTCGTAGCGTTTGTAGCTGCCGTGGTTTATCCGAAAAGCACGTAGTTATTTTATAAGTAGTATTTTTCGATCTGAAATCCTCCAAACACGCATGGAGGCTTGCTCCAGCAACGCTGAGAATTGATAGCGATGCCGCTAGCCCTTGTGAAAGCTGTCGTTCTGCTTTCGCAGGAGTTACTGTAACTATGCTTAACCACCTTTATTTTGAGCTTTCCAACCATTTTTGAAAATAGCAAGCTGTTACAATGAGATGTGTGGCTTTATACACCTTCCCGGTATTTGTACAGCGTTGTGTGCGCCTGCGCCCAAGGTTGCCTGCGCCTGTGTCATGGATGGCTTGTCCCGGCGTCGTTACTCTCGATACACGAGCCAAGCCAAGTAATCGAAAACGTAACTGTGCATATGCACGGCCGCACCGAGTAGCAGCGCGCGTCATTTCTTAGACGAAGTGTAGGTAGCAAAACTATGTCGCTCCAAAATCTTAGCGACCTGGAAACTGCGTGCACGGTTGCATGAGCACGCTGAAAAGTTGCTCAAGACGCGCCGACGAGCATGGGATCATTACGTCACGCGAAGGCAGCGCCACTTTAATGCACACTAGTAACGCAGGCCTATATGTACATTATTATGGATTAATTATTATGGAGTAACCTTTTAATATAAAGAAACGAACAATATTTCAATACTAACAAAAAAATCGTCAACCGCTGACAGCAATCAATGGTCACGTGGCCGTCTTCATCGGATCATTCATGTTTTTGCCGCCAGAGGCGCCACAGGTCATTTTTCGCGACTTTCAATTAAGAAATAAAAATATAAATCCATCTCTCACGAAAAAAACAGGGTTGGTTTGAGACAGTACAACGGACAATCTTTACATCAGTAGAGTCAACTCATTTCATATTCTGGGCAGTTGTCGGTCCCTTTAATAAGACACTACACTATCTTACACACTATAAACAGGAATGGGTCACTGCACATTTTGTGTGTAAATCAGAGACAGCTCTGTGCCTACCATTTATGCTGGCCACAAGTCAAGCTTTTGATGTCTGATATGGCCTTATGAGGGCACCGTTGAGCTGACGACAAATAGAACCCACCCCAAGACCCTCCCATACAAAAGTATAAGTTTCCATACCACGACATGAACCAAAAACTTCAGAATCCTCATCACTCCCTACAAAGCCTCCTCGAACCAGCATGTCCAAGTAAGGAGGCAGTTCCTCCACTTTACCTGCCCCGTCTCATTCTGGAGTTACGCACCCCTCTACACTTTGTGCAGCACAGACCACGTTCATGTTAGCTGCATAAAGCGACTAGCATCCCCAGCAACTGCTGGTATCTTCTCCATAAACCAGGACAATGAAAATAGAGCAGCACGAAAGACAGGACCACAAGACGAGTGGTCATTGTGTCTTTCGTCCCGTCCTTCGTGCTGCTCTATTTTGCAAATGTCGCACCAACTTGCCCAGACAAAGTCTCTGCCAGAACAATGAAGCCTAAAACGGCACACAACATCAACCACACATTTCGCAATGCTTCTGAATTAACTAGGGGTTATCGTTTATTTTCTCCTTTCCCCATGTGGCACAATCATTGCTTCTGCTGATGACTGACAGAACGTACAGCTTACCACAGCTACATGAAAGCAATAATAAAATAAGTAGCCCAACCACTGAGCTTGTGAAATGAAGGTGGGTAAAATTTATCAGGCATGGTATAGTTGCACTTTGCCATAAAAACTTGCACTTGATTTCTTAAGATGTCGTAATTCAGTATACTGAGGTATATCTTCCAAATAATACAAGCAAGGCATAGAGAAAGGCAATAAGCACTAACTACATTGCACAACACTGAAGATGTGATGACGTTCAATGCAATAGTATTGAGTGTCATCACATCTTCAGTTTTGCTAAATTGCAGCACTATTGAATGTGATTCCTAAATGAGGACAGTGCCCTTGACTTAGATAAAACGACATGCAATATGCAGAAACTGACATCACATGAGAGTGCAAAGCTTTGGTATAAGCAAGTTGTGAGCACAAAAAAGCCATGTCTTCTGGAGCAGCATTCTAAACAAAGGTGAAACAGCTTGAGCTTCTTTGGAACTTAAAGAGACACTAGTGGGTATTTCAGTTTTGGGCTAATGTTGTGGGACATGAGTCCTAAACAAGGACAGCAGAAAACTATAATTTATTTATACAGAGTGAAGGGAAATGGAGGATTGTCGATTCTATTGGCTATGGGGCAGAATGCTGCAATGTTACGAGTCAATAACACACATGCAGCTGGGTGATCCAATTTTGTTGACTGCACTGATATTCAATACAAGCTGCATCATTCCATTATTTATAAAAAAAACATACTATGTCATATTAGCACCCATGAAGCATTGTAAGAGAAGAAATGATAAAGTTAAGGCACTGGCCCTCGCAAATTATCCAATGTTTAAAAGCTTCAAGAGAAAGTCACCCTGGGTTCCCCTATGTCATTAATAATAACTGTTGGGGTTTAACGTCACAGAACTACGATATGATTATGAGAGACTCGGTAGTGGAGAGCTCCAGAAATTTTGACCACCTGGGGTTCCTTAACGTGCACCTAAATCTAAGTACACGGGCCTCAAGCATTTTCGCCTCCATCGAAAATGCGGCCACCGCTCCCCTATGTCATTCTCCTGTTGTACAGGGTGTGCATAAAAAGTATTGGGAACAATTTTTTCCTGAAGTGACTGTACAAACTGTACGTCGCAGCGCACTTGCACCGTGCATGCGCTGTGGTGAGGGATATGACCTCCAAGATTCACCAAGCGCCAGTCACCTGCAAGCGTTCGTTCAGGCAAGATCGCATTTTTAGTGGACCCTGTCAAGTGACTCAGTGCAAGTGCAAAATGCAGCGATTGAACAGTGGTACGACATCACATTTTGCGTTGGCCTGACGATACCCGATGATAAACATCGCGATGATTCCTCCAACCCTCTCACAGCACTGACTTGGCACTAGCAGACTATTTCCTATTCTCAAAAGTGAAATCATCCCTCAAAAGGCATCATCACGGAACTCTAAACTCTAAGTGCTTTTAAAGAAACTTGCACGTGTACTCTTAAATACCTCCTGAAATCCGCCTACCAGGAAGCCTTCGAGTCATGGAAAAGCAATTGGCAAAAATGTGTCGATGCTCAAGGGATCTACTTCGAAGACTTTTGAGGCATTTTAGCGATGTCTCTAAAAAAATCTATTTTTCCTAAACTTTTTCCAATGCTTTTATACAAACCCAGTAAAAGCACGGACCCAAGATTAAATCTGAACTCAACACGAAGTGAATTTAAAACCATAATAACGAGTCCAAATGAAAGGCATGCTTATGACCCTGCAATCGTACGTACCAGTATGAACTAGTTTCCAAGCTGACATTACTGAAATTTATTTTGGAGATGTGAATCAGTCGTACTGTTCTGAAAGAAAATTCTTTTCATGGTCCTTCAATTTTTACCACAACAGAATGCAGAGTGACTTCATTCTATCTATTTTTCCTGCCATTCTGAATCAACCCAGCATCTTCGTAATAACTGTTGGGGTTTAACGTCCCAAAACCAAAATATGATTATGACGGACGCCATAGTGGAGGGCTCCGGAAATTTTGACCACCTGGGGTTAGTGCTTTCTATAACGTGCACCTAAATATAAGTACACGGGCCTCAAGCATTTTCGCCTCCATCGAAAATGAGGCCGCTACTAACAGAGCATCTTAAATGCCAGCCTCATGTGTGCACTTGAGAGACTTCACTCAAAGCAAAAGCCACGTGTAAAGTGGTCTATTTCAGAGGCATTTCTTCATTTACCTCTATTTTGGAATACGCAATATTGGGCTACCTATGCAATGTAATCAAGCCAAGCCAAAGGCATTAAGAAGCTCTGGCAGGACCTACTGTGATAAATACAACTAGCCCCTCATGCAAAATTGCCTTGTATTTTACGTTACACAGGATGGGGGAGACATACAAATGGGCTATTTTCAAGGCATATTTTTCAAGAAACATGTGCTCTTAATAAGTGTAAAACTAGCGAGACAGTGTAGAAAGTATGCATTAAAATTTTTGAAAAAGAAAAAGATTATGTATAAAGTCATGCTTAGTGTTTCTTTAAGCAAACAATTATTTCTTGAAGCATTTTATCAGAACATGCAAAATGCCTATTATCTCAATATTAGAGGCATGCAAGAATACATGAAAGCAGCAGAAATGCTCAGATGAATCAAAGGTAAGACATGCAGCCAACACAAGACATGTCGGAGTAGGAAGTGGTGTAACAACTTATTTAACATGCCCATTCAAGCAGTCATGGAAGCACAGGTGAAGACGAGCAGGCGCAGTCCATGCAACACGCAAGCCTCTGTCACAGGCCCACGGTACTATCTCGTGTAGCAAGGCAATGAGCACTGTTAAGTGCAATACGTGGTGGTAGTGTATAATATGCAATGTTAACAATAAGCCAGTAAATAAGCATCAAAAGATACCAAATGGCAACACAAATATCGATTGCACAACAATATAAATTTCATTCAAACAAATTAGATCAATGATCTTGCAAATAGGGCACACATAAGTAGAAAGTATTTGCCATCAGACCATCACACCTGTCAGCCTAAGAGCAGAGTAAATAAAGCGCATAACCCACAATTGGCTATCATAAAAAGAAATTCCAACAAACAAAAAGGTACCAACCATTTTTTTTAACCTGATATGTTGCATCAGAGAATAACAAACAGCAAAAAAGTATAATGGTGCATATAGAGTAAACCTTCAAGAAAGAAAGCTAAAAAAATGTAATTCAAGTGATAGTTAAACAATATTAGGTTATTATACTTTGCTTAGGTGCTGCATGTTTCTCGAAGTCAAGCCAACAACCAAACTAGCCTTAATTGAGAGTTCTTGTCTCTTCAGAGACTCTGCTCTAAAGGTGACAGCTATGGCAGCCCTGGCAAGATTTTAAAAGGAAAAAAAAAATTGTGATGCAGTCAGCTTTACTACGTACTGGGGCCTTCTGGATGGCATCTTCATCTACACCGGCCTATCCACGCAGGCCAATGAAAAGGGGAGGAAACAGCAGCATGCCCAAGAGCACAGAAGGGAGAAAAAAAAAGAGCAAAAATGGGGAGAGAAAAGATAACAGCATTAAGAGCAGGGTGACAAGCATCAATGATAAGTACAAAGACATCAAAATAATGCCATCAAAAGCAGAACTGCAGAAAATAAATGCAGGTGACAAGTAACCATTCTCTTAAAGGGGTACTGACACCTTTTTTAGAAGGAGAGTTTACTCTGGCGTACAAATCTCCTGTATACAGAGACTGCTCTGAGCAAGTGTGAAGCTCAGCAAATGCTGATAAGATATTTTATTTTGATATTAAAGTCAATTTTTCCATGGCGCACCTACTGACATCGACACTAGCTTGACGTCAGGCTACAGTACTAATTATGATGACTTTACGCAGCAGTCTGGATAGCTGTGATGACGTCAGGTACCAAAACTTCCAAGATGGCCGCTTGTGCGTCACCAAAACATTCAAAATGGCCGCTTGTGCGTCACCAACCATGGTGCGGAGCAGCCGTGGAAACATCACTATACATTGTGCGAGCACGTGACAAGAAGCTAGGGTACAGTAGGAACCGAAGATAGCTTTTAAAAACATACTGTAATTACTTTTTCAGGGTGCACTCGCGATTAGCGATGCCTTTTCTAGGCTCTTAAGTGCTTGGCCTTTCATTTGACACAAAAAAAACGACGAATGAAAATTTTCGTGCCAGTACCCCTTTAAGGCAGCAAAAGGTAAATATACTAATGCCATGCAGTTACATCCTTATAACAATTTGCAAAACTCATTGTATTGACTATCAGCTAAATAGAAGTTCAGAGTTCCTCGCTGAAACTTTAAAAATTTTAACCACAGATTAAATGCACAATACCTTCATTATGAAAGAGCTCAAAAATGGCCACGTGGTTTTGTAGAAAGTTGAACTAAAATAAATCTTCTGAGGTTCTTTCTACAGAAGGTTAATGAGAACTAACAGACAATAATGCCAAGGAAAGTTTAGGGAACGTCATTTGTAGTAATTATGATGTAAACGTGAAGAAAGTAACGTGGACGAAAAGATAACTTGCCGCCGGTAGGGACCGAACCTGCGACCTTCAAATAACGCGTCCGATGCTCTACCACTGAGCTACAGCAGCGGTCATCCTCCCATACACTTTATGGGGGATATGTGTGCATTTAAACTTAGGAGTGTCAGTCAGCACCGATCGCAGCCATGGCGGCGAGTGTGGAACGAAAAGATAACTTGCCACCGGCAGGTCCCTACCAGCGGCAAGTTATCTTTTCGTCCACTTTACTTTCTTCACATTTATATCCTAATTACTACAAATAATGTCCCCTATACTTTCCTTGGCATTATTGTCGGTTAGTTCTCATTAATATTGTGTCTAACAAAGAAAAACGAGCCCCTAAAAGTCTTCTTTCCTTGCACCAGAAGGGTGTTTAAAAGGGCTGGCTGATGTGCACATTTTTTACCACAAGGTTCCTGATAACACTTTTTTATTTCAACCTAATAATTTAGCTTTATTAGCCAGATATGATACATCTTACCTGGTTGGTAATCAGTCTAGCATAAAACTGTTAAGGATGATGCACATTTTCTAAGCCCCATGCATTATCTCACAAATTGTTTTGCAAAGGTGCTAAAGCTGCAAAATGTACATAAACAAACTCTTAATATACTATAAAGCACAACAGACTTTAAGACACTCTCCTAAAACAAATTCTGTGCTCTGCTAAGCAGTGTGGAGATCTCTGTTGTCATTTGGACACTTATGCTTAGTTCCCATAAATTCAGCAAACTTAAGATAACCTTAGAATAAGTAAGCCAATTCTTCAAACCCCATCATCTTCATATTGAAGGACAGTAGCTCCGTGCACTTATGTTCTGCTTCTGTGCATGAGGTCATGTGCATGTGATTGAGCCTTCATCATTCAGAAGAGTGCAGAATGCAAAAACAGCTCTGTATTTTCAATTTGGGCAATTCTATCCCAAAAATCATCACCTGACAGCTTCTATAGTTCACTGACAGCTTCTGCAGTACGCATGCAGCAGGCAATGAGCATAGCAGATAATGCAGAGGCGCACTGGTGACATGATGCAAGCAGAGTGTCTATTCTCACTAGCTGCACAATGTTCATGCACAACAATACTGAGCTTGGCACTTCCATGTTCTGCTTATTTCTGACCAAGCTGCATGCGACAGAAAGATGTGAGCGACGGCTTGTATTCCCGTCAGTACCAACACCACCACCTTCAAGGGATCTGGGAGAATTTTATTGCCCCTGCAGCGACTTAAAGCGTCAGTGGTTTCTATTTGTCAAACAGAGTGCCAGTGCTGCTTTCACAAATATTTTATACACTGAAGCTCGCAGCACACACAATATCAATTAGGCTTAATGGAGATAAGCAGAGAAGCCAATTAGAAAGTGAAATGTACAAGAACTGCAGCCTATTTACATGACAAGTGATGTTAGCTAGCTAGCGTCTCGCAAGACACACACAAACACAATAAAAAAAGAAAGTCACATATATACAGTAGGATCATATGAGTATGCCTTCTCATTTATAGACTTCAAAACTGTATGCTTAGGGAAGCTGTGGCTTGGAGATGATAGATGAGTTATAATAAAAGTTCAAGCCATAATGCACTTGAATTACAGCCCGGAAACTGGACACTCATTACCAAGCCAACAAAAAAACAAGGATAATCATTGGTTGCCGATTGCTATGTTTTTAGTTGCATGACAAGTACACTCCTAGAAAACATCAGCCCCGATGTGTTCCATTTTTCCAACAATTTAGAAAGCCATTTATCAAATTTCTGCTTCCTGCATTTGAGCACTTGGTTCAGAGGTTTCATCTCTGGCTTGACTCTTTTTCCCAGGAGAATTGGTGCAATATGTTACAATTTAAAAATTACTATACTTAACGCATATAAGCCCATATAACACACTTTTAAACTTAAAAAAAAATATGTAGATTTAACAAGTGTGGCTTCGCGGCAGCGCAGATTTCCCCTGGATGGGTTGTTTCACAGCACAGCAACTACACGCTGCAGTGAAACCACCTTTACAGGGGGTTATGTGCGGTCAAATGTATACATATACTCGTTCATTTCGAATGCTTCGAAATTTAGAATAATCTAAATTTGTATCGAAGTGAATTCGAATACTGTAATATTCGTTCGAATATTCGAAACGCCCGAATATTCGTCCATCCCTACTCCAGATGCTTTCCTTCCCCTCCCTGTGTGTTTACTCATATATACACTGACCTCAATAGCCCTCATTGTTCATTATGTGGGGGAACAGCCACCCTTTCACATATTCTCTGGAAACATGTCTGACAGGCATGGCCTGGCAGACTACCTTCCCTCAAGGATGATTATATAGTCAATGAAAGTTTTTTACTACTACTACAACTCCACAGATAACTTTCTTGTCCTTGAAAGAACTATCCAGCCTACAGGCCTACATGAAGCTGCCTCACATCATGCCTTTTACATTTCTGTAGTTTTCATCATTAATCCCTTCACTCACACATTGGGAGTGGTACACTTATTTGTATAAAACTTAGAGCGAAAATATAAAGACGCAGGATGAAGAAAGGTAAACACACACACACATCACAAGCAACTTTTTTTTCTGCATCTTTATATTTATGCTCCAAGTTTTATATGAATATGCAATACCAAGTGGCCCACCTAGCCATCCTGTTATGTTACACTTAAATAGAAGTGCGTGCTGTGTGCCACAGCAGACAGTCTGTCACATTACCAAGTATGTGTGTGACAAAAAAAAGGCCTAAACAGGCGAAGAGAGCTGTGAAGAAAAAACTAGAAAGGGTGAGTGCATGCGCATTCCATATTATGCTGTGCCTTTTGTGCTAAGCTTCTCTCACTCGTACAACAAACCACTTGCATGCTGTAGCAACAGTGAAACTGCAAAATATGTTGCACACAATTTCTCTCAAGAGTGCACAAGTCTGTCGGCAGGAATGAAGTGAAAGTGCAAAGGATATATATGTATAAGCAAACTATTGAGTTATTGATCTCTTGTTTTGAAAAATTGATTTGGCTTTGTTCGGCAGTCCTAAAATATTAGAGTTATCACAAGCCACTTGAAAAATATTTCAGTACCACAGAGCCCCATGACAAAAGTTTAAAATCTGCTCTAGGTTTGAATTTAGAATTTCCAAAATCAAGAGCTTGAGCTTGTATGGGCTGAAATACCCTCACAACACAGCCTTTGTCAATGCAATGTTATCAATAATTATGCAGAAATAGAAGCACCATTAAGGTTGCATCTAGTGTAATCAACCAGCAAACTAAAAAAAAATCTGAGTAAATACAGTTCTAAAACAACAAGCAACCCAGGGTCACCATAATGCCGTGATTCTTCATATTTGATTCTATTCCATTCTTATACATATGTTGGGGCAAGTGGCCGAGTCCAAGAACTCTTCTTGCTTGAGTGAATATGATCCACTGAAGCAACAGAGTTGCTTCAATCTAATTAAAATTAAATAGCATTAAAATTTTATTACCGAGGCTCTAGTTTGTAATAAAGGCTACAAGTATAATGGCAGACCAAAATTTTGCACATTCTAATGTTTAGAAGCAATAAATACTAATAAACAAGATTATAAGAAAAGTCTAGCTATGGTAAGGTTTTTAATATTGTTATGCAACAATAATTGAATTCATATCAACAAGACTGACCCAATAATTCTTTTATTATAATTCCTGCTATGCACTTTCAAGTTGGGCAGTGTCTCACTGCATTCCTTTATTACGTTTCCAAAATGAAAGCTGCGGCAAGCTTTCCAAGAGCCCATGGTTAAACCTTACTATATGCCCTGCTGATGTCTTAAGCCCTAATTCAATGTACAGTGCTCATGGTTTGAAACGAGACAATTTAGACCTAAGTAATGAACTTGTACTTTTCTTTCCACAATCTTCAGTTCGTGTCCTTTCAGCGTAATTTTGACTTGCACTTACATCAGAGCCAACATTACTTTTTGTGGCCAGACTTGTAGCGACATGAAGCGGTTATCTCGAGCAGCTGCGCATACCAGTCATTACAGCAAAAGTTTTGACGCCATGTTTCAATCCATAAGCACTGCACATTGGCGAAACATATGATTCATACCCAAAACACAATGCTATAAAAAGATCCATTGCAAATCTAAAAGCGAGAGAAATGAATGAAAGAAAAGCAACGGTACCAAGGACAAGAACACCAGGGTACTAAAAAAGAAAACAAACAGCACAAAATGGCAACGTTGCAGAAAAAGCACATAAGGTGAATGACTTCCCAACATCAAATAAATACTGCTCTTTGTACAAAATTATTTTGCGAGTGAAAAAAAAAAAAAAAAACATTTATGCACTGATGATAAACACTGCCTTAATTTTCAGTTCATTGGAGTTATCCTCCATCGGTATCTCCAAGCTGTGAAACACTCGCACAAAAACCTTTGGCATGCCTCCCTTGGACAGCATAATCCAGTGGCCAATCCACAGAAGGCAGCTGCATAGAATCTAAGCTGAAAAAAAAACAAGAAGGAAGCCAGGCGAGCACAGCAAGCACAAGTTACCCCGCTCTCTTTTCTGTGCCTTCGAGAGAAGGAGATTGCTGATCGCTGTGAACTGCGTTTAGAGTCTTGGCGAGGGACGTGGCCTCCAACACCGCTTGTCGTTACCAAGCTGGGAGACTCATGGGACTGTGAGTAAGAGATAAAAAGAGAGAGAAAAAAAAAATTGTGAGCATTTGCTATACTAGGCTGCAGAAAAACTATCAAAAATAAGGAAAGAGCAGTGCTTCATTATTAGGAAGCATTAGTTAAGTGTTTGCCATACAAACATTCTCATAATTTTCCCAATATCCTCGTTTTATCAAACTCCTTTTGGAAAAATACTCCGACAATCAATCAACTTTTCTGCTATTTCTGAGAGAAGAGAAATTATCTCATAAAGTAACTACCCGCTGAGTGAATCAAGGGGAAACTTGGCTGGCCTGTAAAACTTTTCAGTCAAAAGCTTTTCCCAACATATTTTCAAAGCAACACCAGAATTCCATCCAAGGTCCATTAGCTTATTCCCTGTTTCATTAGTTGCAGCTAAGAAGGGTTGCTAGTGCTTGTTCCAAAGATTACAAGCTGGTTAGAAAGGTGTGGAGGAAGGCGGGCACTTTCTCAAATGAAAACAATCATTATAAAAGAAGACCAATGACCACAGTAAAAATGAAACTTTCAGGATCCCGAAACAACTTTTTTTTCTTTACTATGCTCAATGACCTGCTTCCTTTCTAATTCCCAGGTCAGTGCTTTCTTATAAAGTGCAAGAAAGCAAGGCGCATTTGACTTAGCTACACCTTCAAGCCAGGATAATGTGAAGCTAATATATAACAAGAAAAAAAAAAGGTAAAATTAACCTATTTTATTAACTGTAGAATTAAATGCCAGATCAGGAATGAATTTCTCATCAACTTCACATCACTAAGGAAAAATGGAGATGAAACAAAGAATATAATTTAGTAGCAGATAAAGCTGCCACTTGCAAACTCTGGATGATACAAGCAGTGTGCTGCCAACTGAGGTACAGTGATGAATGTCTCTACATCAAGTTTCTAGGGCGTTTATGTTGATTTATTTACAACCTGGCCCTAGGCATGTTAGCCAGCACCTGTTTCACCTTGGCAACTATTCTAGAGACGAGACAGGCCGTCAGCAGTCCACAAGCCCGCGCTCATTCTACAAAAATCATGGAATAACATGACAAATGATATAAAGCATATGCTTTGCTATACTTGCACACAGGTTGGTGACTACAATACAAGAACTGTTAGTGCACTGACACTTCTTTCATCATTAATATATCTTCATTCTATCAACTACTTGTGTTGTCTTGTGAATAATTGTTTTGCAACTTTGTCTTCTGCCCACCGCTATTAACCTGAAGCCTTACTGTACCAGTACCAACATATTTAAATATAGAGTTTCTTTGAAATGTAATGCTCCACATGTTTCTATATGTTTATAACCACTTTATGTGTTTCAACTGTTTCTCTGACAAATCATTAACAGTCTTTTTTTCTGTGTGCAAACATTCCTGCAGTCAATTGCACCTATGTTATGTGCCTTGCTGGCATCACTCTTGTTCTGAATAATTTTTGTGTCTTCTTGGTCTTGAGTTTATTTTGCCTTTATTTTTTCAGTTACTGGTGAATTGGTTTACTCTATTTACTGCTGAGAGCTTTATCTTTGTTGTTTGCCCATATGCATAGTTATTATTTCTCCCTTCTGTATGGTTCATTTTACTACTTTCTGAATTACAGATTTTTTGTATACTCCCGCTTTTGCTACAGCCAATCCACGAGATGCAGAATATGTAAACTAATAAACCAGCAAATAAAAATATGATCAATCTGGTGTGAGAGAAACAACATACATTCACACACAAATTCTACACAACTTTTCAACAGTGCTACATGTTATGTACACTTGTGGATGTACAGCCCACACTAAAGAAAACAAAAAATTTCCAAAGCTGGCTAAATTCTTCCTTTCACAATAGAAAGCTTTTGTTTTCTTTTTCCACCACATTTTTTAAATTACAGCAACACAAATCACAGTGACTTATGTTTACTGCTCACTTGTTCAAATAGATAATATCTAGATAACAATTAAATTCCCAGGTTAAGCACACAATTAACTGAAATGTGCTAAATTTTAAAATTATTTTGTTACTAGTGCACTCAAGCAGTTTGAAGCCTGTCCGACTTTGCCAAGCCAAATAATAGACTTTTTATTAAAGGGGTTCTTGTGAAAGCTATGCAAACAATCATTTCACCCCTGCAGGCTTGTAAAAAGACTATGGATGACTAACAAAGGTGTTAATTGCCTCGCCAGCTATGTCTTGTTGCTACTGTCAATGTATAAGCATAGTTCCATGAACTGGTACCATGCACTGGCCCGATTTTGTTGCACGATTCCTTTGCTTTTTTGGTATTTTTTAAAATAGTAAGTGACCCACATATACTTAGCGCTGGTGGTGGTGAATGCTGACAGCCAAAAACTTGATGAAGTGTCATAGCGACAAAAAAAATTCTGGGATTTTACGTGCAAAAACCATGATATGATTGCAATATGAGGCACGCCATAGTAAGGGACTCCAGATCAACACTGAACATGCACCTAAACTAAGTTCATGGGTGTTTTTGCATTTTGCCCCATTGAAGTGGGGCTGCTGTGGCTGGGAATCAAACCTATGTTTTTGAGCTTAGCAGCTTGACACCTTAGCCACAAAGCTACCACAGTGGGCGATAAAGTGCTAAAGTGATGCACAACAAAATAGTGGAGTAAATTTAACATTACAATGGCATAAAGGCTATGCTGAAGCCAAATGCAAAAACATTATGCAGGCCAGGCATCCACTTACAAGACCTTACCAGTGGTGACAGATTTTGTAGTCAGTTTCTGCTTCAACAAGCCTGTGAATGTGACGCAATTGCTTGTGTAGTTCTGCGAGCTCCTTTACACAACATGTCATTGTTCGGCCAGTTAAACGCAAAAATGGGCTTTCAGCTGCTCAAATGCATTAGCCACCTTAACAATCAAACAGTTATCACAAAAGTATAAATTGCTTCTTACTTAGAGGCTACCAATCTGGACAAACAAATGAGACGCATAAAGCCATCATTAATTACATTCTTCTAACAGCAAAATTTGGTGCAGGAAGAAAAGAACACTTCATATAACTTTATTTAGTTGGTCAAAGTGTGCAAGCGTCTGTCATACCTCTCGGGCACAGCACACATAAAATATTTTCTGCAGTTCTCAAAAACCCACCTCATAGACATGGTTCCTATTTTGTTAAGAAATCTTCAGAAACAAGAACCAATTGGTCACTGAGGGCATAGCTCACCAACTGCTGCAGAAGTTGCAGTCGAGTCACAGTGGCAACAGTAAAATAGAAACTCAGCAACACCAGAGGGCTGACGTAGAGTGTCCAATGTAGTGACCTAAACTGCAGCACCCTTATGTCTGCCTCTGTTGGCGCTGTTGAATTGCAAGCCGGAATGCGCAGTGAAGTCAGCCCTAAAAGCCTGAAATGCAGGCAGTACAAATTCAGCATTAGCACATTCAGAAAATTTTGAATCCTTAAAATAATTGCAACTCCCATTTTTTTTTCTTACTTTAAAAAACTATTGCAATCCACATAGCCTACTAGCACTGCATTTCTTGGGAAAGAAGAACCTTTAGTGAGGTAACCTGTGCCTAGAAACCGAATGTTTACAGTTTATTCATGTAATAGCGACACCTTGACGCTTTGTTTTTTATCTTGATTCAAAGACACAAGCAAATAATTTTGTGTAGTTATTGCGCAAGTCTACACAAGGTTTTAAATTTGGCTGTGCTTTTTATGCCAGTTGTCAGCAGTGCCTTGTTGCGCTATGGCATAGGACACATAGTGCAAGTGCAGGATGGCAACTGCATGCCTCACAATGTGCTCATATTAAGAGCAAAAGTTAGCAACAGATGACTGGTGTTACTTGCTGTGGCTGTTCGAGCCTTTACAGGTAATACACACGACAACACAAAGTCTACGGAGTTTACATGGGGGCAAAGGCTGAGTCCACGGATGCATGACGTGCAGCTTAGCTGCAGCATGTGGTACCTTGTATAATCAATGAAAAGAACAACTAAGACATATCTTACACGAAAAACTAAGACATACATCTTTCGTCACTCTTCCTTACATATAAGGCTTATCCCACACATTAACTTTCAGCTTTGCCCAAACTGTAAAGAAGTGACAACTAGCACATTATCACATGCAAATGATGCTTAGTGAACTGTCACTTGAAGAAAACATGAGCAACAGCAGGCAAACAATCTGCCTTGTATAGCAACGGTTTACTATTTAATAGACGAATTTCAGAAGACAGCCAAGCAACATTTAAAGTAACACCTCTTGCACTGAGTACAGATGGCAATCCTCAATATGAATTCATTATTTGAGTCAGGCTGCTACCTGCACATCAGCTGAATACACTACAGAGAAGTCAATAGAGTTTGGATCAATTCAAGAAAAAAAAACTACAGAGCTTGCAGGGTGTATACATCTTGATAATAAAGAACATACATTTCTAGTGATATGACAATACCTTCAAAGTGTCTGGTTCAGAGAGTTGTACAATAACTCCCAATCCAATGGACAATAAAATTCAGAGACCAGACAGAGGTAAAACGATAATAATATCTCCGATTTAACGTCCCAAAACCACGATATGATTATGAGAGACGCCGTAGAGGAGGGCTCCGGAAATTTCGACCACGTGGGGTTTTTTTAACGTGCACCTAAATCTAAGTACACGGGCCTCAAACATAGACAGAGGTAAAACAATGAACACATGGCATTGCTGGAAACCACAAGTATATTTCAAGAGAGCACTTTTAGACAAAAGGCCGAACATACTGCACAAAGTGCTTTCAATGATTTGCTATGTAGATCTGATCAATAGTTAGGGAAAGTTTCAAGACTATTTGCATTACACCTTTAGAAAATAAGGTTTTAAAGGACCCCTCGCCAGGTTCGAGTATTGCAAGTGAATAAACTCAGAGTGCATATCATACAGTGACACTTGCATCTTCAAAGTATGAAGTGGCTGTGTGGCACAAAAACTGTTCAAATTTCAAGCTGCATGCCCTTCCTGTCGAGGAAGCCATACCTCAAGCGAGAGCCAAGGTCACACACACAAATGCCCTACGAAACATACACCATCGCTTAGAATGTCGCTGGCCATCACACTATAGCCTGAGACTTTGGCTAATCATAAAATGTGGAATATGCAATGCCACAATAGAAATATGTGGCAAAGCAATATAAAGAAAAAAAAGGGGGGGGGGTGGCTGGGCTGGCTACGTGAATGTGACACAGTCGCTCTATATACAAGAGAAAGCAAGAAGAGAACACTGCTTGCAGACGCTGGCCAAGGCAAAGAGGGAGAGAGTCTGTTGACAGTGACAGAAATCTCCAAGTGGAGAGGTAACAGGACTATTCAATTTCTTCTAACTTTTTCAATAAATAACCAACTTAAAAATTATATCACAAACATTTTGAGAGATGATGCTTTACAACTTCCAGTTTAAATCTATCAGTATCAAATTTTATGAGAACAAAACTGACAGGATACCTAAAAAAAATTGTCACGAGATTTTATACTAGGGCCACCCAAATTACTATAGCAAAGTGTCATTAACTTGAGCCTTATTAATTTGGGAAATTATAAAGTTCGAACCTGTCCTCTGGTCCCAGCAAGTGTATACATTATCAAACACTCCTTAATTTGGACGGTTCTCAGAGCATGGCGAGCAGAGAGCACCACAAATGTGTGATGCAAAAGAAGCACTAGACACTAATCAGAATGAAGCAATGGAGTCCACATCATCATAGGCATCAGTGGAAACAGTAAAATTAGAGCATAACTATGTGAAACACTTCAAACCCACTTTTGCTTCTGAAGCCTTTATTATCGTTTCCCACCACTAATGGCGCTGCATCGGGCACATGCCTTCAGAACTATATGGTTTCCATCCATGATCACGGACATGGAAGCCTCCTGCAGACCTGTCCAGGCCTTCGTGAGGCCTGCACACGCCCCCTGTGCGGCCTTGGCTACCACCCAGTTAGACCAGCTGACCTAACGAGCTGGAATCTCTGTTCTTGCACCGACCATTTCTGGACTTCATCCAAGAAACGAAATTCTACCTCTTATTTATACCATACGGCATACTGGAGCAAATAAAAAACATCTGTAGCAAACAGTTGTATCGTTTTGACTTGGTGTACGTTGATGCATGTGTGCCTCTAGAGCTGTGTGGTCAACATCTATGACCATGTCCATAGAGAACCCAGTTTTTTTTCCACAGTGGCTGCAGTAAGCAGCGTTTTCATTTCGGCTGCATGTACATCGGCAGTGTGCCTTTAGAAATCCATGGCTGATGTTCATGATTGCTTCAATAATGACAAACAGCAAACTTTGAACTCTGTGCAATGCGTTTCATAGAGGTGGAAGTTTCATTGCAGTGGCATTTGTTGTAACGGGGTTGGAGTGCACAACCAAAATTTGTAATGGGGCCTGGTGAGGAGTGCATTGTTTGCATTAGGCTTTAAGAAATTGATGGATACCTATTTTTGTATTATATCATTTTCAAGTAAAATTATCACCTTATCAATCATCATCTGCTCATCACTGATTATGTTAAAGAATTCCCTACAATCCCTATAAGCAGCTGCATTGCTTTAGTAGCAGTAGAAAAATTGCATGGCTAACCTGGCTTGCAGGCTGGCAGGTGGCACCAGCTCCTGGATATAGTCCAGCTGGTATGTGTAGAGGGCCACAAAGTGCATGGCACTATAGAGCAGCAGCAGAGTGCGCATGACCCGATAACCTGTTGCCAGCGGACGGTGCATGCCTAGCCATGTGGCGGACCAAAGAAATGCCACAAAGTAGGCCAGTGAACAGAGAGATGCGTGCAGAATTCCTGCAGCTGCCATCAGAAGCAGCACTAAAAATTCACCCAGTAGCATGAGGAATGTGTGTCGTCGTCTATGCACACCACCACCACTGCGCGGAGTCTCCTCAGGGGTGGCTGGAAAAAGAAACAACATTAATGAAGATGCATGCTTCATAATTTCTAAAACATAACGACATCAAAAAAAGCATCATGAAAGCTGAAAGCAAAGCACACATCAAGCAATGTAACAAATACATACTGTGGATTATTAGCTCGCACCATGCGATCAGACAGTTACTTGCTATTTTCTGTTTTATTCTGTTCAATACATTTAATATGTACAGTGTAGCAAGTCTGTATATTGTAATGCCATACTCTAATACAGTTTCCCCCAGATTCTTAGAGATGAGCCTTCTGAACGTCAAGTCACATGCCGTAATTGTGTACGTGAGTGCACATATGGCTCTGATACTCTTTGCTATATATATTATGTAACAGACAAATTATAAAGAATTCATCCAAACTATGATTAAGGCATTTCATTTTAGTAGTATACTGCGTAGGCTGGCAAGAGAACCCAAGGCAGCATTCACTGCACAAGTACAGCTCCTTTGTAAGGATAAAAGTTATGTAGTTTTTGGACTTTTTTTTTGTAGGGACTATGAAAGCAAGTTGTATTTTTTCTCTGTTCACAAATATATAGTCCCTATCAAACCATGTCATTATTTTACAGATATCTTCTTAAATTAAACCAACACTTTCAATGTAATTTTTGAAGAGTAATATTAAAGCAGTATCACCCCCAATTAGTACATCTTTACAGCAGTGATAGATGCAACAAGTCATTGACATACAAATTAAAAAGCAGGGGTCCTAGCACAGGTTCCTGTGAAACAGCATTTTTTATATGAACAATGTAACCATCTATGTTCTCAATTCAAACAACCTGACATCTGTTTTTGAAGTAGTAGTTCAAAAAACCGACGTACAGCCCACAGTATCCGAGTTCAACGAGCTTTTATTAGTAATATTTCATAATCCAATATGTCAAATGCTCTTTTCAAGTCCTGGAAAAGGCCAATTTCAATTTTACTTTTATATATTTCATTATTAACTATGTCTGCAATGTCTACTAGGAGGGTAATAGTGCTCCTCTTGCAACAAAAGCCGTATAAAAAGTTCGTTAAAAGATGACATTTTTTGCAAAGCGATTTTTTGTAAACAAGCTTTTCTATAACACAACACAACATGGACAAAATTGCCATAGGTCTACAGTTCACACACTCTTGCCTTCTGCAGTTTTTGTAAATTGGCCTAACTAGGCATATGTTATTGTGTTTAAATTCTGCCCTGCCTTACCTCTAAATAAATATATAGCAGAACTCTCCCTAAACATGTTAAGTTGAATGGTATGCCACAAAATCAATTCCCATCATTGTCTGGCAGTCTAGCAATAGAAAGTGACCTTATTACATCCCAAACACCAAGATTCGCTACCGCACTCAAACATACAGAGCTAATGTTTGGTTTAGTTTTATATTATGTACCACCCAATGTGGTACATGATATTTATGTAATAGGATGCAATACGTGAAGGTGAATAATGTTTCTTCTAACCAACTAACTATCGCTTCCTAGTCCCTCAGGGCTCTATATTAGGGCCATTATTGTTTTTAATGTACATTAATGTATCACCAATCAATCAGGCACTCATGGCATGATCATTTATGCTGATGATACAAACAGTTTTTAAAACCAAATCTCTAATGCAAGCAGATGCTATGGTACATACATACTTAAGTAGCCTACAATCCTGGCTACAATGCAATAGTTCTTCCTTAAAGGGACCGACAACTGGCCAGAACGGGTGATTAGATCCTGGTGGAAATGAAAAGGCCGTGAATTATAGTGACAGATTCCAGAATACTTTTCGCGATCTGAGTAGGATTTATATTTTTAAATCGCGTTTAAAAGTAACGAAAACCGGTATGTCGCGCAGCCTAGCGTGAGCGCCATGAACCAGACGTATGCAGTCTTAAGCACTTTGTTGTACGTAGTCTAATGCTTTTACACGCACCAGAACGAGGGCTGAAAATTTGAATATGTATGTTATTGTCAATTCCCGTTTGTTTCTAAGGTAAAAGAAGTAAAGCATGAGATGCGGCGCTGCTTTCGTGGCTTCCAGTGAAATGGAGGCTGCGGCGCATGCGCGAGGCGTCCGGCGGCGTTTCCCGCGTAGCTCGACTCTCGTCTGCTCTCGTCGTATCGGACTTTTGAAGAGTAGCACGCGAGTTTGCGCTGCTGCTCGCAAAATGCCATCGACTTACTGTTCTGTGGAGGATTGCTACGACTTCATGAACAGCACTGCTGGTGTATCCTACCACTTGTTTCGTTTTCGAAGGCTTAGCTTGGCTTGGCTTGACTAAAATGTGGTAAAGCGACCTGTGTACGGCCAAAGTACTTCTATAAGAAGCCCCAGAAAAACGCTATAACTATTGTAAAATAATTTAACAGGCTAGAAAGCAGTAGTCGCGGCACCGCAGGCTTTGCAAACGTAACATTGCCTTTTCATACTTAGGGCATAACTTGTCACCACTGCTGGCGTATAATCGCTATCGCGCTCACCTCTCACTGTTTGCAGCATGTGATATTAAGACTGCATAATCGCTGCAGATCGAAAAACTCTGATTACAAATGTTTTACGGCGTTCTCCGCGTTACCACTCCGTGATTAGAAGCTCTGACCGGTAAGCTTCCCATTGCACTCAAGAAAACGCGTACCACAAAAGTTGGTTGTCGGTCCCTTTAAAGTTACCTAAAACAAATTACATTATTTTTAGGCTCATTAATACTAGGCCCATAATAAACATTAGGTTTGGAAATGTAAAAATACATGACGTTGATTGTGTTGAATTTCTTGGAGTGTAGTTCCCCCACAAACTTTCGTGGAACACACATATACAGTATCAATATTAACACCTGAAATAAGTAAGAGTGTTGGCTATCTCTACAAGGTAGCTAATCTAGTATAAGTGTGGGTAAGAATGCAGCTCTATTATGCACTTGTGTACTCAAAGTTAACTTACTGTATTCTAGTATGGGGAACTACTACTACTAGTAACTATCACAAAATACTTATGCTTCTGAGGAGAGCTTTGCGGTACAACATGGCAGACCAAAAGATTTTTCCACGGTGCCATTATTTCGCAGTTATAATTTCCCTCACATCTACCATTTGCCCTTGCACACTCAAAATTAAACACTCAGACAATCCTGTTTTTAATGATACATACTATCCTCATTAACAAGTACTCTGGGTCCTAAGACCCATACTACCTATGGCAAACAAAAATTAAATTTTCAAGTAAATGCAGCTCTTAATAAATTGTCAATAAGTGTTAATTTTGACGTGTCTTTGAAAGTATATAAAAAAAGGAAACTAAACAATATTTAACCAACTGTGACACGTTTTGCATAACACCATTCGTGACATATGCAAGTGCACCTGATCTTATATCTGTATTGCTTATGTTTTCTGTTATGATTTCCGCTCATACTGTACAGGGGAGCTGAGGCCTTAACCAGGCATTTCAGCCTTTAACCCCAGCTTCCTCCTTTGTAAAGAAAGGTAACAAGAACTTCACTTCACCTTAGAATAGTCAGTTTCTTAGCAGTATTCACAATGTAGTTATTAAATTCTATTGGCACTTTACCCATTTGTGTTCTGAGCAATTATAACATAGAAATTCATTCACACTGCATTCTGTTTGCCTGCCTGTTATTGAATCGACTACATTCCATGGATTTCTTACATTAAGTTTACTTTAAACGCACAGACCATCATGTCAGCATTACATGTATAAAATATACTTACCAAGCTTTTCACATATCACCAAGGTAAACACAGCTGCAAATAGCACGACAAAGTCGAGGCCAAGAAGACAAAATGCTTCTGGGGCCTTGATCCCATCTGCCCGATGAAGCCCAACCAGTGCTAGAAGGCGTTCTTGTAGGCTACAGCTGCGTACAAAACAAGCAAGGCCAAATCTCCATGTCAAGGGTGCCAACTACTGCTGCTATTATGCTGTTGAAACATTAGCAAAACAAAATACCACCAAAAGTTTATGCACTGCAACAGCTATAACCATATCAAATACATAACCTATTGTCAATCATACAGAACAACGTCGTCGTGCCTACAACGAAGTATGCAGCATAGTCAAGTGGTAGGGGGGACTAAAATAACAGAGAGCGGAGCTAGTTGGTAAGTATTCAGGGCGTGCAGACACGGACATAAGAGAGAAGTGTCCCATGTTTGTGGTGTCTTGACTTGTCTCTTGTGTCCGTGTTTGCATGCCCTGTCTCTCTAACATGAATAGGGGGGGACTAGGAGAATAGTTTTCCAGTTAGTCTCCTAGTTGGATGAATTTGTATAGCGACTACTTCAGCAAGGTAATAGAGGTAGAGTCAATTCCCAAACAAAGACAAGTGTTCTTCAAATGGGAAGCTTACTCGTTAACTTCTTTCGCGAGTTTCCTTCCCAATTCTGTGCTATATTCCCGTTGATGCAAACTTGCTAAAAGTTTAATTTGTGCCACAGCGGGGACTCTTTCATTGGAAGCTAAAAATAAAAGTCAGTGTCAGGGCAGTGGAATATGCGCCAGTGTTGTACAATTTAGCAATACCTATTTCAGCCTTTCTTTCGCCCTGTCACAGGGGTAAACACAGTACGCAGCTTCTAGCACTCTTATGGCAAGCAAATAAAACTTTGCCAACAGAGACCTAGTCCTTTAGAACAGGTACCTTCGAGGTACCAAGCCCATTTGCCATGACACAAGCAAAAATTGGAAGCTTTCATAGTTCCTTACACTATGTTGTTGATGCGGATGAAAGTGAATAAGAAAGGACAATACAACTGATATCTATATCATAATAATCACAATTCGGAAGGGTTGGAAAAAAAACATGCATAAAAAGAGCAGCAACAGGAGAACTCAGCAAGGTTTTCTGGCAACAACCAAGACCATAGGAACAGACAAACATTAAATTTAATAGGGTGGTATGTACTAACAGCAGGAACATAATCAATGCTAGCTTATGGCTCGCACTTACTGGGAATTCCTCATTCAAAAGGAACAACTGCAAACACCATCTCAACCGCGAAAGAAATTTTTTAACAAGGATAACGACATGCTGCTTCCTTCAGTGCAGTAGGCATGTAGCGCTCGACGTCTAATGCATCACAGGCCTGTTATTTGCACTGTTTTATGCGGCTAGGAGCTGCTTGTCCCCAGAAATAGGCTGATGATGCGAGCCTCACATCTTTTTAATAGGCTGGCCTCGTTCGTTATCTGCTGCACCAAATCCAAATTCGCCACCAAAGTGTCGCACTCTGGCAAATCAGAAAAAAAAACTGAAGCTCCATTTATTGGATAAATCAAGTACATTTGTAGTAACGAGATATGAACATATGAAGTTGTGGAAGCTATCCATAAAAACTCTGAAAAATGTTGCATGAACTAAAAGGCTTGGTAGGACTAAAGAAAGAAGCCAGCAAAGAGTATGAAAAAGTGGTCCTTGAAAATTTTAAAAGGAAATAGAAGAATGCAAGAAGCTAACCCTACGGCATTTCTTCAGGGCAAAGACCCATAAACTAGAAAACCCATTTAGGATGATTAACATCCTAAATGCATAGAAGTGTGTAGAAATGCATAGTTTGGTGTGTAGCGCTTATTTTTCTTTTGCGCTGTACCCAAGAAAACCACAATTTTGACCTTTTCTTTCAGTGTGCAGCCTAAAACTAGGCAGCAGCCACTGCGACGCTACTTCTTGCAGACAAGCCGGCAGCCACTGCAACGCTGCTTCTCGCAGACAAGCGAACGAGTTGTTTGCACTTTTTTCAAATATAAGAAAGAAACGGATAAGTACTACACGACCAAATACAAAGAATAAGCCGTCCATTAGGGTATTTGAGACTGCTGGCAGTTTTTCCTGACCATGTTCTGCTGCAACGCGCCTTTTTTTCACAGTACGTCACGTAAGCTTCTGATCTGACGTCACACAGATGACAGATTTCCTGCGCGCCCGGTGCGCTGTTTCGGTATCGCCTAAATAGGGGCCTTGAATTTCGATGATTATTATCTCAAATCACATGAGTTTTTTACGTTTTTTAAAAATGGGTACGCCATAAATTGTCACGTCCTACAACTATTCCACATAAACAACGCCCCTAAAGTTAATAATTGAAAGGTTAATTAATGAGTTTTTGTTAATTACTCATTTGTAATGCAACTTTCGGTGCAGTGAAGTTTTTCCACCTCGGCGTAGAGTTGTATGCAAAGATGACAGGGGCCTGACTGTAATAGGCATTTTTATAAAAAAATTTGTATTGTCTAAAAAGAAATACGTTGTATACGTAAAGCCTATGGCAGGGATATGTCAAATGGTTTGTATTGTTTGGCGCCATGCATGTTCCTGAGCCTCCGACAGCTGTTTACAGCTTGCTGATAATGTGCAAAGCGCAAAACAATAAGTTTGTGAGATTTCGTGATAATTGGTGAGTGTGTTCAATTGTGCTCACAGACATTGCGATAGAATTTTCTACACGTAAACTGCATCATTGAACTATATATCTGCATCATTGGCAAATAGATGATGTCACATTCTCTTTCATAGCTCGCACAGATTTTTGGATGTTTTTGTACTTATCTGTTACAGTTTGTAATTTGTGACATAACTGCTTACACCACCTACTAACTACTAATTTCCTTGCACTTGTATAAAATCAGTTGGTAGTTTGTTCTTTCAAACATTATTGTGTTGTCCTTTCTTCCCTACTGTCCATGTCAAAAACATGGCGGACGAAACTAAGAATGTCAGCCAAATAGACCCTTTTGTCACTTTGCTGAATTAGAAGCTGTCGGCATGAAAGTTATGAGAGATATGCACAGAATGGAAGGCGAATACAGACAGCGGAGTGCTATTAAACACAGAAGTGCAAGGAAACTGGAGGGCTGCTTAACTGCAAATAATACAATGCTAAAAGGATGAAATGCATGAGCATTAATATAACTTCAATACCAAAGAAATACGAAAAAAGATACTCTCAGGCAAAATCTGCCAATTCTTTTTACCACAAAGATAAGTAACATTTAGGAACAAAAAGAAAAAAAACTGTTTTAGCCAAGTAAACTATTATATGCACTATTAAAGGTTCTTTCCACCCCACATACTACTGTCCCACATTTAAAAAAATTGTGGGCAGTTCGCACTAAGTTGTGCAAGGCCTGGCACAGCGAAGCACGGACCCCTCGCCGCTCGTACTCCCCATCGACCGACACGTCTAGCTTCGAGATGCACGGCTTCCTCCGCGGGAGTACGCAGCCAGGCTATGCACCATTACGTGGATGTTGCGCATGATGTCTCCATCGGTGGGCGCGGCTTAGCTACTGCGCATCAGCGGCTTGACCAGGTGGTGCGGTATCTGGTCGCTAGACAATGCGATGCTTGCTTCCTCTTTCTTTCTATCTTTTTTTCTCTCTCTACTTCTTTCTCTCTCTTTCGATGATGTTCTCTCTGTCTCTCTTTTTATATCTGCATTTCTTTCTCTTTATTTCTCACTTTCTCATTCTTTCTGCGCTACGATTTACTCTCTCCCCTCCTCCTACCCTCCCCCTCACCATCCCATCTCTCCTCCTCACACTCACTTCCCTTTCCCACCCCCTTGCGACACTATACTATACAACACTATGCAATGCTCTACTAGCGTGCCTGGATAGCCGCGTGGTTAGACGCCTGCCTTCAGTCTAGGGTACACAGATTCGAATCCCACTTCGTGAAGAACATTTTACAGCAAGAATTTTTCTATCTTTCATTCCGTCTCTGTTTCTTTCTCTCTTTCTGTACTCGTTCTCAGGTAGCCGCACAGTAGCACATACCCATTATGATGATGATAGTTTTCTGCGATCAACTCACAAGCAATGATTCGCTAAGCAGCTTCGCTGTTAAAACATGGATTTTAAGAGCTCATCCACATGACAGCTCCTAAAAGCTGACACTTCGTTACCATTTCTTAAGCACTACAACAGGTTTCTTTCTTTGCCTACTGACAACTCAATAATAATGGTAAAGGCCTAAATTTCTCGTGAACCCTAGATAATAACTGCCTGTGTTATATTTTAATGAAACCGATTCAAAAGTGTAGCACGGATTTGGACAGTGAAACATGTGCTATCACGAATATACAAGGTATTGGTCCCATGGTACCATATCACACAGATGTGCATGCCCGTCAATTCACAGTAATAGACACTCAAGCCACATGGTTTCCATGCTCCTGAAAGACTGGTGCATTGAGCACTCAATGGGACAAAAAGGGAGAGAAAGTGAGAGGGATCCATTCATGGAGAAGGAACACAACAGCACTAGGTTTATACCATGTCTAATGCAAAGTGACAGAGTAAGGAGGGTGGCAGGGCACATTTCAAGCAGTGTTCTCAGCTTCAAACAATACAGTGATGAAGTAGCCTTCAACTATGGCAGCATGTTGACTTTGGCTTGTGTAAGCAGTATGTGATACCATGTGACCATTACCATAAATTTTTCGCAGAGTAACTTCCTTCATAATTCACAGCTGAAGTTTTACTGCACTTGACAGCGCACCTTTACTTGGTCCCACTAGACATCACACATAATTTACCATGTAATTAGTGAAGATTCATGGTCTAATTATGCATGATGATGATGATTATTACTAGTGGGGTTTTGTGGCACAAGGGCCATGGGTGGCCAAAGAGCGCCATGTCTTCTGTGTGGTGTTGGCGATGACCAATGATTTCGATGACAGGGTGTATATTGGCTGTATAGAGGCCTAAAATCACGCGCTCTAAAGAAGCGTAAAAGGGGTGTAAAAGGTATAAAATTATGGCAGTGACAAGTGATGTGATCTATGGGTGTGGGATGAATGACGAGTGAGTATGGTATTTACAAGTGAGAGGCGGGAAAACAGCACGAATGCCTTCTCAAGGCCTTTGAGCCCAAAGGCCGGGAGGCAGGTGCTTGCTTTGAAAGAATTACCGCAGCAGCAGCCTCAATGATGAGACCGCGCTACGGAGCGCCTGGAAAAATAACATTGAAATTTACATCCTTGAGATATTCACAGAGGGACTGATACTTAAAGAGAGGTTCTTTGCCAATGAACATATCGGGACGGAGTGGGAACTGGAGGTATATTGATGAGAAATGCTTTTTCCTGAGAGCGTCTAGTTCCCTGCATTGCAGTAGGATATGGAGTACAGTGAGGGGGATCGCCACAGTGGTCACACAACGGTTGGTAGCCTCCGGACAAAAGGTATGTATGTGTACTATGTGTGTGTCCTATTCGGAGTCTGCAGAGTGTTACTTGTGTACGACGTGCCTTGGATATCGGCGGCCATTTACCAAGGTGCGGTTTTATAAGATGTAATTTATTTTGCTTTTCCTTATTCCATAAGTGCTGCCAATGAGCCCTAAGCTTTAGTTTTAGGAAGGGCTTCAGGTCCAGTGCAGGACAGTCATGGGTGTATCGGCAGCGTTTCCGTGAACGGATGCCGCCAGCCGGTCCGCCAACACGTTCCCTTCGATCTCGCGATGCCCTGGCACCCAGCATACAACAACATGCTGTCCGAACGTGCAGATAGTGCATATGAGTGAGTAAAGAGAAACAAGGACAGGGTTTCTATGTTTTTTCAAACTTTTTAAAGCTTTTACTACACTTAGGGAATCTGTATATATAACTGCATTGTCTATTTTTAATTGTTTAATGTGTTTAACGGCCACCAATATCGCATATGCCTCTGCTGTGAAAATGCTTGTGTTAGGATGCAGAACGCTGGCATCTGAAAAGGATGGACCGACCGCGGCGTAGGACACAGAAGTGTGACTTAGAGGCATCGGTAAAAAATTCTGGAAAAGTGTATTTGTGCTGGAGTTCGAGGAAGTGTGTACGGATGTGTGCAGCAGGCGCGTGCTTAGTAACTTCCACGAAGGATACATCGCAATCTATGAGTTTCCACTGCCACGGTGGGGGATATGCAGCAGGAGCCAGCAGACTGTGTTCAAGAAGTGGCACACCCATTTCTTCAGCTAGGCTCCTCACACGAAGCGCGTAAGGCTTTCTCATGGCAGGACGGTTTTCAAACAGGATTGAACTGGACAGATCAGTGATAGCAGAGTGTAAGGGGTGTTCTCCATTCACGTTCACCTTGAGGAAATATACAAAAGAGAGGTAGGATCTCTGGAGGTGTAACGACCACTCGTTCGATTCGACATAAAGGCTTTCTACGGGGCTAGTACGAAAAGCACCCGTAGGAAGTCGAATGCCTAGATGTTGGACAGGGTCAAGCATCTTCAAGGCGCTTGGTGTCGCAGACTGATAGGTTATCGCCCCGTAATCTAGGCGCATGCGTATGAGGCTTCTATATAAATTCATCAGGCACTTTGTGTCACTACCCCAAGTAGTGCGTGACAACACTTTCAGCACATTCATTGTTTTTATGCACTTGTTTTTTATATACTTTATGTGTGATATGAAGGTTAGTTTTCGTGTCTAGAATTACACCTAGGAATTTCTGCTCCGTTTTCACCGGTATTCGCTGGCCGTGGAGGTGAATGTCCGGATCAGGGTGGAGGCCTCTCTTTCTTGAGTATAATACGCAAGTGCTTTTTTGCAGGTTAAGGCTGAACTCGTTCTCGTCTGCCCATTTAGTTACCTTCTTCAAACCAAGTTGCACCTGCCGCTCGCACATTGCGAGATTGCAAGATGTAAAGCCGATTTGTACGTCATCGACATATGTGCAATAAAACATGTTACGTGGGATGGACTGGCGCAAGGAATTCATTTTGATAATAAAAAGTGTACAACTCAATACACCACCCTGCGGAACTCCTGTTTCTTGGACAAATATTCGAGACAAAACAGTGCCCACTCGAACACGGAATGTCCGATTGTACAAGTAACTATCGATTATGGTGAACATCCTACCCCGTACACCTAAATGTGAGATGTCTCGAAGCATGCCAAAGCGCCATGTGGTATCATAGGCCTTCTCCATATCGAGGAACACAGACAGAAAGAATTGTTTATGGACGAAAGCGTCACGGATTTGTGCCTCGATACGTAACAGGTGGATCCGTTGTGGATCTACCTTCTCGAAACCCGCATTGGTATGGGTCAAGTAGACAGTTTATTTCAAGGAAGTGTAGGAGTCGCCTGTTTATCATCTTTTCGAAAACCTTGCATAGACAGCTTGTTAGGGCTATAGGCCTGTAATTGGAAACTGAGGACGGGTCCTTGCCCTGTTTTAAAATGGGAATAATAATGGCTTCTTTCCAGGCCGAGGGGATCTCGCCGGAAAACCAGACAGCATTATACAGCGAAAGGAGGGCTTTTTCGGTTACAGATGGCAGGTGTTTCAACATTTCGTATACAACACGGTCGGAGCCTGGGGCGGAATTATTGCAGCAATTAAGCGATGCTTGTAGCTCAGCTATACAGAAAGGTTCATTGTATGCTTCTTCGTGTTTTGTGGACTTCGCTCTTGTTTCTGTTTTTTCGATTCGTGTTTTGTATCGTTGGAAAGCTTCGGTATAGTGCGACGAGCTCGACACCTGTTCGAAGTGTGCGCCGAGGGAGTTTGCCTGGTCCTCCAAGCTGTCGCATTGAGTGTTTACAAGAGGGAGTGAATATGCCTGCCGCCCTGCTACCCTACTAACCATGCTCCAGACTTTAGCTTCCTGCGTATATGAATTGATGCCCGATAAAAACTTCTGCCAACTTTCCCTTCTTGCCTGTCGGCGCGTTCTCCTACCTTCTGACTTTATGTTCTTAAAATTTGTAAGATTCTCAGCTGTCGGATAGTCGCGAAGCAACTTCGATGCTTTGTTTTGTTTCTTGCGCGCATTTCCGCACTCTTTGTTCCACCATGGAACTCGTCGTTTTCCAGAGTGACCACTTGTTTGTGGAATACATTTGGTTGCAGCATCAATAAGAAATGCTGTAAAGTATTCTACAGCTGCGTCTATGCTTAAGGCAGACATGTCCGTCCAACTTAACAGTGTAACTTTCCGAAACTGTTCCCAATCTGCTTTCTCAGTCAGCCATTTTGGAACCTGAGGGGGACATTCATTTGTAATTGGTATGTTCAGAAGTATTGGAAAGTGGTCACTTCCGTAAGGATTACTGATAACTTTCCATTTGACTAGGGGCAGAAGTGATGGAGATGCTATGCTGAGATCTATGGACGAGAATGTTCTGTTTGCGAGGCTATACTATGTTGGTTGTTTTTTATTTAAGAGACATGCGCCAGAAGAGAAAAGGAACTGTTCGATCAGACGACCTCGCGCATCGCAGTGAGAGTCTCCCCACAGACTGTTGTGTGCATTCAAGTCTCCAAGGACCAGATATGGTTCTGGAAGTTGAACTACTAAGGACTCAAGTTCATGTTTCTGGAGCTGGTAGTGCGGGGGTACGTAAAGTGAGCAGATTGTGATCAGATTGTTGAAGAGAACGGCTCGGACAGCCACTGCCTCAAGGGACGTTTGTAGTGGTAAGTGGGTACATGCAATTCCTTGATGAACTATAACAGCTACGCCACCAGATGACGCCACAGCATCATCCCGGTCCTTTCGGAATATGACATATTGGCGTAGAAAATTCGTGTTCTTGGATTTTAAATGTGTTTCTTGTACAAACAGCACTTTTGGTGAGTGTTCATGTAGCAACTCTTGGATATCGTCGAGGTTTCTTAGAAGACCTCTCACGTTCCACTGTAAAATTTGTGTATCCATTTTGAGTGTAAATTAGTGCTGTGTGTACTGGAAAAACTATTGCCTTATGTCACAGAGCCCTTTCCAGGCCCTGTGATGCGGGCTTTTTCTTTTTTGGCGCGCTCCAACGAGCTGTGCCGCTCCTTCGGCGCTTGAGACGCCGTTGGACTTGCCATTGTGTCCATCGCCTCGGCAGAGGCGCTGGATGCCCGCTCGCGGCTAACGCGCACGGGTGTCAGAGTTTTGGGGCTTTCTGCCTGAGCAGAAGGCCCTGGGCCTGCAGATCCGGAGGCCTGCATGCCCTTTGGTTGCGGAGCAGCAGAGGCTGCTTCCGCTGAGGGGGTGGATGGCGCTGCCGCCCGTCCACTTTGCGTGGTACGCGCGGCCGCCACGAACCTTTGTGGCACTGCCCCCTTGCGTGGCACGTCCGCGAATGAAGGTCCCTGCGCAAAAGAAAGGCGTTTTCGCGCCTCCCTAAAGGAGATGTTTTCTGTAACCTTGAGTGTGATTACTTCTTTTTCTTTTTTCCACGAAGGACATGCACGAGAGTAGGCGGGGTGCCCACCGTCGCAGTTTGCGCAGTGTGGAGATTCAACACAGTTGTCAGCAGGGTGTTCATGTGAACTGCACTTGGCGCAGGTTTGACGGCCACGGCAACTCTGAGAGCCGTGACCGAAACGCTGGCACTTGAAGCAGCGTCGCGGGTTGGGGATGTAGGGTCTGACCTTTAGTTTCAAGTATCCTGTTTCGACATGTTCTGGCAGTGTGCTTGTGGCAAATGTGAGAATGAGGTGTTTTGTCTGGATTTCTTTGTCTTCACGCCTGATTTTAATTCTCTGCACATTGATCACATGCTGGTCGCTCCAGCCCTCGAGGAGTTCACTTTCTGTCAGGTCGATCAAGTCTTGGTCTGACACCACACCTCGCGAGCTGTTCAGAAAGCGATGCGGGGTGACTGAGACAGGTGTGGTTCCCAACGAAACAAGTTTGGACAGTTTTTCATATTGCATTTTATTTTGTACTTCAAGGAGAAGGTCTCCGCTAGCCATTCTAGTTGCCTGGTAACCGTGGCCGAGAGTTTCGGTGAGGCATTTGGACACAACAAAGGGAGAGATTATTCTGGCATTCTTTTCGAGTGTTTGGCAGTGGATGACGTGGAAGCGTGGAAAAATTTCTTTTGGTTTAAGCAAGGCATTCAAGGTGTCTTCGGTGCGCCCTCTCTTTGTGACAGGGCGATCATTCAATCGTGGAAAGGAGAATGAGGCCATAGATTGTGTATAATTTCGGCAGCCATGTCAGCCGCCCACCATGGAGCCCAACATGGGGACGCAACAGCACTTATATTGATATAAGGCATGCCAACGCCAGCTGTACACAGCTACTATAACCAAATATAATGTGCCCAAGAGAGGGCACATACACAAGGTTAACCCTCGCCGCCAAGAAAAAACGGAAGTAAATGGAAGAGAGGAGAGGACAGAAAAGATGCAAAGTGAGAGAGAAGACGAAGATGTGAGGGGAGAGAGAGACAGGAAAAGGCGACTGCCGATTTCCCCTGGGTGGGTCAGCCCAGGGGTGCCGTCTACGTGAAGCCGGGGCCAAAGGGGTGTGTTGCCTCTGCCGGGGGGGCCTTAAAGGTCCAATCACCCGGCGTCGGCTCAACCCCCAGGATCCCCTTTTCCCCGGACACGGCAAAGCCACGCACGGCTAGGCGTGGGAGGGGTCGAAACACCCCATTAGCTCAGGTCCGTGGTGTCGCTACACACCAAACGCCTACTTGCGCAGACACCCCTGCGGGGAGGTCTAATTATGCAGTCTACGCATGAAAAAAAAAGCACAAACAAGGTCTTCGTGTCAGTACTCCCCTCAGAGAAACCCCTGAAAAAGCTGCAGCAAGCCATACATTAAAATGATCTCTCTGCCCAGCCACTCTACGACAATGATGTCACGAGGAAATAGCAGTTGCTGCTTTGTGTGCATTGATTCCTCACATCCATTCACTACAGAGCAATGTAGTGGGCTAACAGTTGTCGGATAGCTAAAGTTAATTTTATGTTGATATGTGCTTCTTACCATGGCGAAATATTTCTGAAAATTTTAAACATTTCAGCTTCCTTAATGGGCTTTGATTCAAACCAGCTGTCTAATAATTAAGTGCTGTCATAGGAAAACTGTGAAATGTTAGTTTTGTTTATAATTTTTCAAATAATTTGATACCACACCTACCCCTACAACTTATAATAAAATCCCACTTTAGCAACATCAGCAGACTGGCTCACTTTCTAAGTCCTGGAAAGTACAGTCCATTTCCACACTTTTTCATAACCTCTCACACTGCCCATTATTGTCAGGACTTAGTATTAGGGCAATGTGCAAACAATAGAATAGAAAGCAGCAAGTGTTACAGTGCTAGCACAAAGAGCATGACAAAGTTAAGGTACTATTAGTAGCATCAGGATAAGCATCCAGCTCTTCTATAATGCTCATGAGACATTGCATAAAGCGCATAAAGCAGTAATCGCAGCAATGCGCCATCAATGAGAAGGCAAAGTAGTTTTTTTTTAACCAATGTAATAAAAATAACCAAATCCTTTGAAGTCCAGTTAACATGAAGGCTCCTAAACCTGTGCATGTTTAGGAGCCTTCATGTTAACTGGACATGGTAGTCAGATGAACAAAAGCATTTTTGGAGCTGCTTAAATGCAAGAGAAGATGCATGTTATGCATAGTGTTGGCTTGGCAAAGGCATATGTTTGGCAGACACATACTGTTGTAGCATCCTATGTAAGAGATATAAATTGGGGAAAATGTATTTCAGACTATGCTGATTATAAAAAGCATGGTGTAAAATATGCTGAATAATCTCAAGAACATATTAAAACCAAATAATGTGCACAAGCACTACACCTTTCATCGTCTTATCCCTAGTGTTCCTAGGGAAGTTATGAGATGAGAGTAAAATATGAAGTGCTATGATACCATGTATTTAAACAAGCTGTTCCATGCTTGTTATTAAATTGCTTACCTATCAGCAGCACTGTGTTCTTTGCTGTAGCTTTGCGTTGATAAAAGTACTATTTGGTAGACCACTTGAGCCACACAAAACAAAGTGCTTGCTCCTACAACAGTCTTGAGGTAGCAGTTTGTTCGTACTGAAAAATACATGGACATTTCAAGGTCACACTAAAATAAACAGCTGATTCATGAAGACAACTTCAAACAATATGCTCAGAAAACTTTACTACGCTGTTCATTACATAAGTGTCATGCAATTTTGCCAAATGTGGCAATAGTTTCAATATTTTCTAATGGTTAATACAAAACCCCTCCCATTTGGCTCATTCTTGCCCTGCTTATTATGCTAAAAGACAATTGTCTAACCATTTCGCTATGCAACATGCCAGTCAAAAAGGCAAGACTTTCATTGTACAAGGCAAGATTCAGCATTCATTGAGCATTGTCATGGTACTGGTAAGTGCGAGACTTGGCCTCAATTCACAATTCGCTATGTGTACTTCTGCCACAACACTGATTACACAGGCCAGGGGCCACGAGTCTTATCAGGACCATTTCCTGCAACCAGCTCTTGGAAAAAGAATGCCATGAAGTGGCTGCTCAGACGACGAGAAACACTTCCTCTGGAGATGAAAACAATGGACAGGAAAACACAAAGTACATCACATCATAATAGCGAAAACACACAGATTTAATGACAATCTGAACTAATTTATACCACGGCATTCAATAACACTACATGTACTGCCTAAAGCAAAATCTTGCATGACGTGTTACACTTAATAGCACAGTAAGCTGACACAAAATAAAACAATTTCAGAGGTCTTAATTAGTCTCAAAAACAAATATCAATTGAAGCCAGTTTACAACAAACAAAACGTTCTGGGATGTGTGACAACTGGAGCACCAAGTTCACTTATGAAGCTTGGCTTCACAGAGAAGTATACACAGTACACTCTCATTAAACGGAGCCTGAAGGGACAAGGGAAACATGTTCCATTTAACAGGAGTTCCATTTACTGAGAGGTGAACAGGGATGCAGCATTCAAGTATGAATAAATCATACTAGAAGCAGCTGTTCAATTTAAGCAGCCATTCCGTTGAACAGATTTTCGTTTACCGAGAGTCTACTGTAGTTCATTCTGAAAACCTTGCGATTACTGTCACTTTAACAGAGAAAAATATAATACTGATGGTTCTTCAGCACTGTGCAGTTAATGTCATAATGTCAATGTCATACAACTTGCCCAAGCTTCCATGCTTCTGATGAGCATAAACAAAAATGGCTGAATTGTCTCTGTGTGAAGATTTACAATCAACTGAAGAACAACATGGCCAGTGAACAAAAAGTGGGCAATTTTTGTTGACTTTTTACACTGCCTTGAATATTTCAAGTTCCATCCTTCAGGTGATACTATGAGAACACGTAATAAAAATATATTAAAAGGACACAATGGCAGCAGAAATGATAAGACATATAATATGCAAACAAAATCCAACTCAATGCTTTTTTTTAACCATATGCAGGAGCCTATACCACAGGAACAGAAGTTTTTTTTCACACCAAGTTAACATAACACATGTGTGCATGCGCACGTGCGCACACAAAAACCAGGAGTTTTTCAAGTAAACAAGGCAGTGCAGTGATAGCCAGTTATACTACAGTTCAAGGTCTAAGAACCACAAGATTTGCTATGCACAGATAACTATGAAAGCTTACCTATATTTGCATTCCTGGAATTAGGTCCAGGAATTAACGGATTGGCCAACAGAAGAAGTAAGTACACAAAGGAGAACACATTGTAGCGAAACAGCACCGCTGCAACAAAAATAAATTGCAAATGTGATTTTATGACACCCTAAGTGCAGCAACTATAAACAACAGAGCATCTTAAGCAGCAGCAGACAACAAATGTACGGCTCTAATCTAAGAAATGGTCCTTAACGATAGATGTACAATGAATACTGCAACGCAAAACATTTTTCTGAGCTCTTTCTTTAAATCGAGCCAAGACTTAAGGTCCAAGCGGCTCAGCGTGTGAATTTCAACTATTCTTGTGCGTGTTGGAAATAAAACTTGTGAAAGCTAGATGAAAATTCCATATCTCTACTAGCACAATGAGCACAGTTTTAGAACACATCCACTGCCTTCCACAACTTATGCTTGTTTTCAATCCTGAACCACTGGAGACAAGAGAACACAATTGCTGAACACAAATGACTTTCTGAAAGACAAGAATCACCTGCATATGGTGCACGCTAATCCAGCTTTTAACCCTATAACTTTAAGTGCAGAGCTGCACTCATGTTAGCAAAGTGCGTCCTGATCAGAAAACGAAATTCTCATTTCAGGCCACAGCTCCTTTTGCTTTGCTGTGGCAATGAATAATGTAGCTCATCAAGCTATTTCAGATAAGACATCCCAGTTTGGAGGCAGTTACCTGGTGGTTTACATTCCTTTCATTATCAAGTATTAACTCTCCTACATTAAAAGCTTACACACAGACTAAGGCAAAACCTCTTTTATTGAACAAGTTGTATCCTTTAACGTTCTGAGCTGATATAAAAAAAATAAAGAATTGAATTGTAGATTGAAAGTGAATTGTGCATTTAGTATTTAGTATATTTATAATAAAATTTTGCTTGCAAATATTCAGTTAAAAGAAGGTTATCTAAACTTTTTCTCCATTTACTCTGGACTATGCTAACACACATTCTTGAAGTACAAGGTAGAGAAACTTGTCCCACATACCTAGCAACAAAACAACAGGAAGTGCCACTCTAAAGAGCACTTGGCAAACAACTGCTCTGACCATCTTGACGTTTCTTGTAGCAACAAACGATGAAATGATGTGTTTTGAAGGACTATCAAAGACCTTGTCACCTCCTTCAGCTTAACAGGCACATTCTGCTTTTCCAAGCTTTGTGTACAACATCACAGTGTGCCCAGTGCTGAAAAAAATAAAATAAAAATAGGCAGTCAAGACATTGTGATTTACGTCACCTAGAAAATAACGGCATGCTCTCGTAGTTTCTGTCAACAGCATATATTTGCAGAGCTTATGCCATGCTTTTTAAAATGAAAAGTAGCTATAAGAAGCAGAATGAATATAAGCATCACTGGAAATTTCTACTCTGTATCAGTAATATACCTGAACAGATTTGAAGCTTAGGCTTTATTTGCTCAAAGTGCACTAACTAGAAGCAACAGGGTCATGTTGCTTTTAGGTCGCACCTGCCTTTTATGCTAAAGTTCAAAATTTATTATTTTTTACAATTGTTTCAAATATAAAACTTGCAACAATATACTTATTTTAAATCACATAGGAATAGTGAATTGGATCACTGAAAAACAATTTATTTTAAAAGGAGCACAATCTAAAAACAGAAGGCCAACTATCTCCAAACAAACAGACTCTCCCTTTTCAAAGCAGATTACCCTAAAATTCATAGTTAAAGGACTGCTACAATGATTTTTTCTGTGTTCTTATATGTCATGTCGGATGGCCAA
This sequence comes from Rhipicephalus sanguineus, assembly GCF_013339695.2. NCBI lineage: Eukaryota > Metazoa > Arthropoda > Arachnida > Ixodida > Ixodidae > Rhipicephalus > Rhipicephalus sanguineus. Next base: position 178,695,851 of record NC_051176.1, read on the forward strand.
TCCAAGTGATAACAGGAGCACAATGGCGCATAGGGTCAACTAACAACTCAGGGCAAAAAGACATAGAAAATGAAATGACCCACTTAAAAATATTGTTGGCAAATGTAGGCAAACGTTCCATCTTTATCTGCACACTCTATGCCGGCCTCTGCAACATATGAGCGCAAATGTCATGACTGGCTTGGCATGGCTTCTATAATGTCAATAAATGCCTTTATTAGATGCTTCCTGTAAAACATCTTCAGAATGATGTCATGCTCTTATCAGATATGACAGTATAGGCTGCTCTTACCATAACACACTCCTGAGGACACAATCATCACTCACTGTTTTTCATACTTAGTTTGCAGTGCAAAGGTGGTGGCAGCTCTAATGAGTTTCACAGTGTTTAACCCTTTACTGCCGGTTTCGCGAATTCGCGACATACCGAAGACACTGATTAAGTAACACACGAAAACGCGTTGATGCCTTCACCGGCGGCTGTCACTTATTTGCAGTGAACGTAGCTTTCAGCACGAGACATCTAGCGCCATTGCATGTAAGGTATTGCAAGCTGGAACCCAGTATTCTGTATCAGTTGCCGGAGAGCGCGAAGCACGTGCAACAGCTCTCACTACTTCATTGTTTTCTGCCGAGAGACGCAGTTCCATCTCCTATAAAAATTTTTCGATGTGCACGCATAAAGAGGTTGCACACGACAGTCAGTTGTTTTGAAGTACGTTATTTCCTGCGCGATCCTCGCTTCTGTGGTATGTCGCGAATTCGTGACATCCGGCATTTGAGTCAGTCAGTGATGACTGCCGTATGACAAGTTCATGATGACTTCCGCTAATTTTATGGGAAAAAGTCTTCGCATGCGCTTGCCACCTGAAGAAAAGTGACGACAGCTGTCTCAATGACAGCGAAGACGACGATGTCCGTCTTCATGCACAAGCATGAGTGTCTTCATCGAGCAGTGAGGATGAAGACGAAGATGTGGTAGACCAGCCAAGCTAGTGCCTCCTAAAAGATGGCGCGCGGTGGAAAAAAAAAGACTGTCGAGACCAGCAGGAAGTGCCACAATGGAAACCGCTAATCCTCATGTGACACTGTCTGAGCTCCTATTGAATATTCAAGGAATTTTTATGACACCTTCACGGAACACATCGTTCAGAAGAGCATCTGTTTGCGACGCAGAAAAACCTGAACAAAGGACTGGCTCTGTCTCGTGTAGCTACATCTATTCTCGTGCCGACACCTTCATGCCATTCTGTCAGCTCCCAAGAAGTCTGCTATACTGGGCAGCGGAGTCTAGGCACACAGGGTGGCCGACACGATGTCAGTGATTGGTAGGAGGCAATAAAGTGAACTTGCATTTAACAACAATGACGACGCCAAGTTATGTCGCCCTGAGAGATTCGTTTCATTGATGCGGCGATGCCCATATTTGCGTTGCATTGAACATTTAGCTACTACTGGCTTAAGTGCCGGTTGTCGCGAATTCGCGACATACCTAAAAGTATGCATTAGCGTTGCATTTTGGTAATACAACTCCTGATTTAAGTTAAGGTTGCTATTAAAGCTGGAAAATGAAAAAAAAATTTTTTTCTTCGGCGCTTTCATAATTCAGGCATTAAAGGGTTAAAGGCAGACGATGCTGATTGTGGCTTTTAAAGCACATAAGTAGCTGCTGCCTGGAAACGTGCTTTCGTATTACAGCAGAAAAAAAAAACAGCTGTAAAACGCTAGTATATACTGCATTCTATATTCTTAAAGTAAAGCAGAATGAGAAGCGAGGACTGTCTTTAATTCCTGGTAAACTTTGTAATTAGCACTTATTACAACACACTTTATAAGTGTGCAGCAGTAAGCTCTGAGGTATTGGACCATCTGTACTTTGAGAGAAGCCATGTTTTCATTTGTGCTCCTTCAAATAGATAAAGCTATCATTCATTCCAAAGTTCTGGTGACTAAAGCTTTAGTCTATCAAGTGCTCCAGTGACTTTCACTATTTTTCTTTTACCTTATCCAAGACCACTGAGTTCAACGGAATGCAATTCCTGACATTACATGAAAATCCCTTCACAAAGTTGAAGCACTGCATAAATAAAAATGAGTTCCTATTAAGCTCTAAAGTGTGCCTATGCTACTAAGTACTAGTACATCAATGCGAGCGAACAGAAGCCCTACTTATTCTGGTCACAGTTCCTACTTATTTGTATTTTTAGATGCATTGTTTTCTTATCCAGTTCCCTACCATTAGGAATAAGTGTGGGCTAGACTGGACATTCGTAACTCACAGAAGCCAAGCCTTGATTTTGAAGAAGCCAGAAGCACCAAGGAAATGTACAACTGCAGCTGTTTTTGTAAGGCCCAAAAGCGACAATCTGTTGTTGCCAATATCAGTGAGGCACTTAAAAGGCAAAAAAAAAAAAAAAGTCTTTATAGTGCAGCAAGGGGACACTTCTGCTTACATTTACCATGACAATCATTTTCTGACAGCTAATGACGAATGACCACAGGAAACTCATCACAATAGACTGAGCACTCAGAGCAAATGCACACCTGCTCTGAAAGAATTGTGGGCTTTAAAAACTGCACAGTGGGTCAGAAGGGCGCTTTAGTGGAAGGCTCTGGATTAATTATGCCCACCTAAGGCTCTTTATCATGCACCCAAAGCATATTAACACAAGTGTTCTAATGTGACAGCGTTAAAGTGTCTGTGTAGCAGAAAATGCAGCGTTGGTGTCATTGTCCGTCAGCAAAAAAATCCCGATGGATGTAAAGAATGAAATCACGGTTCATGGTGGAATTGAATCCAGGCATTCTGTGTGGCAATCGAGTGTTCTACCACAGAGCCATGCAGTGCTTGTAAATACTTTGGAAAAAGACCCTATACAGGCATGTCGGGTGAGGAGTCGTGTTAGATTCATATTGCGTGGCAGATGCACAGAATCCCACCAGGCATCATACCATGTGAAGTGTGTAATGAGTGAGTGGTCTAAAATTGTCCCCCCATTATAAAGGGCTCACTATACTTTATCATCACGATCAGATACAGTAACAAAGTGTGCAGCTACGTAGGTGTGCGTATTGCTTTACAATGTAGTGAATACTTCGCTACTTTATAAAATAGTGAATTATGGCTTAGTAGGTACATCATATATGGCCTAATAGGTACATGCAATCACAACTGCACTTGCAGTAGGCGCCCTATGAGAATTACGTTGACGTGATCCGTACAGGTGCTCCTTTCCTCATGGCACAGCTGAGAAGTGAAGTAGGCGATGCGAACAGGGCCCAATATGCTATTGGGTTCCACCGTTAAATGCAAAGCTTAAGCGCCTTCCGATTTTTTGCTTATGCATCCACCAGAATGCGGCTGTTGTGGCTTGAGCATTGAACCCACAACATTCGTGTTCAGCAGCACTACGACATAGCCACTAAGACAAGGTACACATTACTTGCCTTGCTGGCACCATGAAGTCAAACGATCTTGCTATTTTTCAATTGAACTTATGGTAGATTCAGGGCTGTAACTAAGGGGGGTCGAGGGGGTTCTGACACCCCCGAAATTTTTTGATGCTTTAACTTTTCGGGTGGCACTAAAATACTTTCACGCCTTCACAGCGACCAGTAGTTGCCAAAGTTCGCCGTTCTACACACAAACACCCCCCGAAAAAAATTCCTGGGTACGGCCTTGGTAGATTTAATGCAACACTGAGTGGAATGCCAAAGTGGGCTGGATTATGATTTTTGCCAGCGCATTACTCAACCAACCTAACCTTTTAATGCTCTCATTGCTGTCCCTTTACCTCAAGAATTAAAAGCGAGAAAAAAGAAACCTTAAAAGTTGCACGCATAAAACAAGAGATGCCTTCAGCCCACTTTGCAGCAGCAGTGGTGTAGTGAAACTTGCCATGCGAGTGGTTATTCCTTTGCAAAATAGCATCATAGTGATCTACAGAGCTATGTCCTGACCAAATCTAGAGCAATTGAAGCAGAAAATTTTCTTTTAAAATTTAATACATACTTCTATATTGCAGTGTCTACATGGATAAGCTTGGCTTGAATGGCTACACTAAGAAGGAGCTATTATTGTAAAAATTCAAAAGCATGAATGCCTTCAAATGGTGGATCTGTAGTTAATAGTTTATCTGAATTTATCACCCTATAATAATAAAAAATTGGGGGTGTTATGTGTCAAAACCACAATATGATTATAAGGAACGCTGTAGTGGGGGTCTCTGTATTATTTCTTACCACATGGGGCTCTTCATTGTGCACCTACAATTAAGTACTTTGGCCTTCTTGCATCTCATCCCCACTGAAATGCGGCCACCATGGTTGGGAATTGAACCGAAGTCCTCGAGCATAGCCACACCTTTGATTAAACCACCAGCACTTTAATAGCAATGATTACTCGAGGATAAAGTCTTTTACTGAATTTGCCAGGTTATTCTTCAATAAGTTTCAACAAGCCTTTTGCACAGCCTTGTTCAAAGTAGAGCTGAAATGTTGCCATTAAGTGCCACGTGAACGATTTTTATTGCCTCGTGCATTATTCTTGGAAACAGAAGGCCTCTGCTTGCCATTGTGTTCTGTGATGTACATAGTTTTCAATCTTCTTTTTATTTTCTGCTGCTAGCTTCTCACTCCAATAATCCTTTTATAACTTTGATCAAACTAGTTCAATTGCTCTTTATATTCCATCCTGTTTGTTAATTAGCTTATTTGGACATTACACGGCATTGACCCCAGGAAGCAGGACAAAAGGGGAGTTATTACCCTTCTGAGGGGCCCTACCAGAACAGCAGCATTCAGTTAGTGGGAAAAAAAAATCTTCAGCTATAGCATCATGCATACAGGCGTGGCTATTAAGCACAAATTTCTTGCAACATTCTACTTCACACTTTGTGACAAGCATAGTTCTATGAAGCATATCAGCCAACTACGCACCATTATGTGCACTACGCACAGATTCCACATTCCAGGAATGTGTACAGGAGTTATGAATGGCTCGTTTATATATGCTGCTTCAAATAGTACAAATTGGCATGCCATTTATTTGGTGCAGGCGTGTATCACATTCTTACTTGAAAGTGCTCACTTATAAGCAATATACTTGTAATGAGTAAAGTGCAGCAAAAAAGGGAAATTCCTTGAGCAAGCTAAGTGAGGTCAAAGGAGACAAGGTTGCCATGAACTTCAGACTAAGTTTTAGTCTGAATGAGAAAATGCATATAAACCTTCACAAACAAGCTCAAACCAAGATTTGCAGCATAAAGAATCTAAAGTTTACTCTTTTGATGCACAGAAACCAAGCCTTTAATAGTGAAGGAAAATAATCATAGTAAACACAGAATTTCATTGGTATAAAATAATAATATAAAAGATTTTAAAATATGCCATAATTTAAAGCCAGAGTACTTTGCAATGATTGCAAAGTGCGGGTGAAAATCTAATGGTGATTAGAGATGAATAAGCCTGCAGTAACAGTCAATTGCACCAACAAAAAGAAGAAAGCATAAGCAAGATGCAGTATCCTAGATGAACTGTTGTGCCATTAGACTAAAGTGAAGGATGCTGCAAGCAAAGACAACACATGAATGAAATCAAGCTCACACTGAGGTTCACCTTTGACGTGAGCCTTCACAACGAATCTTCAGTGCTTTTGTGAATACAGAATACTCTTGACTCTTTCACAAGGTAAAGCACCAGCTTAATATCTCTCTTAGCTCAAGAGGGTGGGGTCCCTCCAAATAACAGGAGCTGCTTTTAATATATATATATATATATATATATATATATATATATATATATATATATATATATAGATATATATTGCTGATCACCAGGCAAGGGACGGCCTTCCCCCAATCTCCTCTGAATGAAGCCCTCCCTGCCTAACTTGATCAAGCAACTGCTGGCTACTCGTAATTTAGAGCAAGCACCAATGCAAACTATACTTCAATTACTTCCCAAGTGAATTTTCATCCTTGAGGAATTGCTGCATCACTTTATGGTGATGCAGACATTCCTCAAGCCCAACTTACCATCCCGTTTAGCAGAGGTTGTCATGCCACAAAAGGAGAATGAAAGGAAACATAAAACCATGAAAATCAAGAGAAAGGAAGAAAGTAAGACAGTTAACAGCTAAGTAAGAGAAAAACACCTAAACAAATGAACCTAACTACAACTAAGAAAAATAATCCCATTTACTCCGAAGTTATGGGAGAAAAGTTCACACACAAAATGTGATCATTAGCCATCAACTATGTACCAGAAATGCAAGAAAAGCTTGAAAGAAAGGCTTGTTATTAATGACCATTACTGCAGGCAGTTTTATTAACATACAGCACTGTATGTTACAGCCAACAGATGCAAGATTCTGTTTTAATTAAAGCAGCAAACATCCTGCTCTGCATAAGCATACAGCCTGTAGGTGATGATGTGCAACCCGTATCCAGTGGCTAGCTAATTAGTAGCCACGCATCAGTGCCCTCTGGATGCCATACACATTTAGTGGGTTTGACATGCTGACTCGAGTGCTCGTAGCACACTGCCAAGGCTTCAGAAAAAGATAAACTTTTTCTCTCCTAACAGGTAATAACATGTGTAACCATATACACTTGGACATATTTTTGCTACATAATTAGTGCTTATTATTTGAAATCTTATTCAGAAGAAGAAAATAATGAGCATATAGTGTTCATTAAATTCTTTGTATTTAGTATATAATACTGCTCTACTCAGCAGCTTCCTCATTTGTACAGCTTTAAAATAAAAAGCCAGCCTTATGAAAGTGTTGAACATGGCTATAGTTGAACCCTCATTTCATTTCTTTTAAATGATGTTTTTACATCCTGCAGCCACAATCTGGCAGTGAGTAATGCCACAGCTGGAGGCAACCGGTTAATTGACCATGTGGGACTGTTTAGCCTCTCACAGACTGAAGAGCTCCTCTACTGCACTAGATGCAATAACATTTAAATAAGTTTCAGACCCTATGCTACTGCAGGTACATGATGCATTTATGAATTTGCGGTAAAAAATAACAAAAACCAAGCACCTTATGCAAAAGAATGTCGTTCTATGCATACTCCCTCATTGTAGTCCATCCTTTACATTAAGCCAAACTGTCTCGCATTTTATGACACTGCGAAGAGCAAATGGCAGTGCAAAGGTGACTACAATTTGCACACCTGAACACAAGCAGCAACACGAGTTTCTTGTAGTGCTGCTTCACTGTAAGCTCCGTGCAGACTTGTTTTTTTAAGCTTTAAGTGAGAGTCAGTGATGCACTGATACGGCTTTTGTTATACGAATACAAAACTTGAGATCTTAGCCTTCACTCGTTTCTGATATTGACTGAATTAAGCGGCTGTTTTTCAATGGGGCTGAATAGAAAAAAAATGCTATAATATTCAGTACACATTAAGCCCTGGTAGCCGAAAAAATTAACCCAGAGATCTCTGATTTGCACGGCGTGCTTCATAATCGAATAGTGATTTTAGCATGTTATTTCTTTTTGCTCGATCAAGGGTCCCATTATATGTGGCAACAAAGGCTAATGAAACCAGTGATCTTGCTATACAAAGCATTTCAAAATTACCCCCCCCCCCCCGCTTAGATAACCGAAGGAGAAGGTGCACTACACCCGATTTTTGTTTTGTTTTTTTTTTTGCTCGGACCGATGACGAGTCACCGGGAAACACAAGATCATGTACGTACTTTGGGCTAACTTTAGCAGGTTATTGCGTACGTTGCAAAACCGTAAACCGGTGCTGAACAAAAAAAAAAATGCCAGTTACGCTTTGGTTGTGAACTTCTGGCATACGCTTATAATTACACACATGACAGGCGGAATACACACAAGGACCCGCCAAAACGCAGACGGTCGTCAGACCAGTCAGGATGCATCGGAAAGCAAAGCGAAAGGTACTCCGTCACGCTCGTTCTGAAGTCATGCATACACACGCATCATTTCGGATGTGCGCGTCTATCGATCCGATCAGAGGAAAGTAACAAAAACAACCCTAAGGCCATGGTGCATTAAGAAGCTCGCACACGTTGCGTGATGTGAACAGAACGGACCCTCAGATACCGACGTACGCTCAAGCTTTGCCCAGGGTCTCCATTTCCACAAAATAGGACCCTTGGCTGCACGAACAACACAAGTAAATTCTTTTTTCGGACCTACCACACTGACCAACAAAAAAAAGCATTCCATATGCGCAAAAGATGACAGTACTCACAGACGACCCCATGGGAACACCTCCACACGCTCTTTCGCTCGTCTATCACAGCCGGGCTGTCACAGGTGAGACGCGCGAAACCGTGTCGATGATAACGCGACCCTCCTTTTCCGCACGAATGCTCGAGCTACGCACGATTCGCTCGACCGTAACAAACGCATCACTCGGACAGATTCGTACACCGACCCGCTGGATATGGGATACGTTACGCCCTCTGCGCCTGAGCCACACAGCCTGCTCGGTGCCGAGTTTATCTTCAGTCAGGTGTTCGGCGCTTTCAGCGGAAACAGAAACAGAAGCCAGAAGCGCAAAACCAGCGAGAGCGCCATGCGGCCAATGTGTGGTGTCGCTGAAGCTCGCGATATCATAAATTTCATGTTAATTCCCTACGAATTGAGCTCAAACGCACTTTTGTTGTTTCAATAATGCCGAAATGCTAAACGGCAAACCATAAATCTGTCGCTCAGCCGTTAACTGCGTTAACGCTGAGATCGTGAATCTACATAAAAGGTTAAAGGGGCGTCAGTACAAGTTTAAAATATTTTATTGTGTAAATAAATGCTGTAATACGTATGAATATTAATATACCACTAATACAAAAAGACCTATCTAAAAAAAACAATTGAACCGAAACCGAAACTAGATTTTGCGGGAGCGGGCGCTGTGTTCGTTGTCTGCTACAGGGCGAAGGATCGGCTGCTGGCCCGTTTGTTCACAAGATCCGATCAATCAAATGTGGAAATATATTATTGCTCGTGGCTAATAGGATGTATACGCTTTTGACGAGGTAGACCCAAATACAATCGTCGATTGTGTAAGAATCACTTGCGCAAGTTCAAGCTTGTTTTGCTGCCGATTGGACGCACTGTGCAGGGGAAGCACATAGTAACGTATATCTGAAGCGAGAGTAGGAAGGTGCCTGCATATTTTTTAACCTACTGGCCAGGAAATTGAGCTTTTTTCTCAGGCACAGCCCTGTCATGATTTTCCTTTTGAAAATTTCGACTACCAATTTACTTGGAGAGTACACTTCTCTTACCAACTGGCTCCCAATGCATGGATGTAACGATGATGTACTAGACTTTTGCTAATCGTGCACTATCGTAATCTGTGAATTACGCAAGTATAACTTACCTGTTTGGAACGGCGCTGCTTTAAGCTTGAATATCAGTGTTTTATAAAAAAAAGAAAGGGTGCATGGGATCAATATGAAGAAGCGCACGTACATTAAGACCGCTTTAATTTTGCCCTTGTCTACAAAAGCTGTTTTGAATGTGGTAATTAAAAAGGGGGGAGGGGGTAGGCCCTTAAATCTACCTAAGTCTCAACAGATACGTTTGATGTTCTTCTCTGTCTTCTTCATCGTGCTTAATACATTTCGAACTCCACTTACTGAGGCTAGGTCCTGGGCGTCCACATATGAACGATTGTTGACCAGGTGAAAGACAATATATAGAACAGTTTTAGAGTAGGGTTCATAGGGTTAGCATTGCTTGGAACGATACGCTATTTTTGTAACTTAATTTTAACGTGCGTACCCTAGAGGATAGCGTATGACGCATACGCGGTGGCGACAAACGCTAACCTAAAGCTTTGTGTTAGCGTTTGTTGTCCTTGTGCATGCGCCATACGATAACCCCTTGGGTACGCACGTTATATTTCGAAAACAGCGTACGTACCCAAGCAACGCAAACACTACGAACCCAATTATAAAGCTATCTGATGCTACTAGACACGACGCAGTAACTCGTTCAATACAGCTGCTGAGAAGACAGGTCCGCTGTTTACCCAACTTAAATATACTTGCTAAGAGTGTTACCTCAGTGGTTAAAGTTCGGGCATACGCAGCTCATGATCATTCGTGAATCCAAGGGGGATATGACTGACGTCCAACTCCAAATGTACCGAACCCCCTTCTCTAAAATGTGCGTGTACGCACGTACACGCCAGCGTATGGCACGTGGCGAACCCATGAAGTCCTTCTTACCGGCTGTTACTGTTCTGCTCTGGAGAGATAAGAAATAAAGACTCACAGGATTCGCCTTCGAGTCCTAAGAGTATTCGGAGGCGAAAGCCATCCGGTGTGGCGATATCCGTGCGCTAACTGTTATTAATGTAAATTTCACCAATAAGCGTGCACTAATTAGCGTTCACTATGAAGTTGAGAGGAAACGGGAGTTTTTGTACCGCAAGCCGTGTTTTCAAGCCAGTGCCTGATGAGGCACATAATGCTTTCGCTTCAAAAGGCGTGATGAAGATTGACCATAACCATATTATTCCTTCACTATTGAAGCTCGTACAGCCGACCTGCATATATGATCTACTATACAGACCTAAGAGAAGAGGCCGCAAACCCAGGGGATGAATTCCTCCTAGGAGAACGACATTACACTATATACCAGGAGCGGAAGCGTCATCCAAAGGATGAACTCCATCCGCGTCCAGGGCTTGGTAATAGGCTTTCCAAGCAACGCTTAGCGGCGCTGCTGCTCTTGAACAGGCAGCGCCATCTCTGGCAGAAAAAGAGAAACTGGGGTGTTAGCAGCGCGCGTTTCCCTTCTCTCCACCGCGTTGCTGCTCGCTTGTGCACGTGCAGAGCTCTCGCGGCGACTTTCGGCGCCTCGCAATTGTAGTGTGCACGTACCTCACAGGAGTACGGCCACTAGCGTGGGTTCGGACTTAGCGAGCCACAGGGCCGCGTCTCCCAGACAACACTCGACGTCCGAGGTCGTCCTCAAATGGTACAATCGTCCTCGCACATTTCTCGATGTCCTTGGTACGTAGTGAGTACGACACGAGCTGGTTTCGCCCGGAAACCGTCTTTGCGAGTGCTTTCTGAGGACAACAAAGTTGTCCTGAAAAAGGTTCTTACAGATACCTTTTGGGGATGACAAAAGCAATATCGAGAGCGCGCTAGCAAGTTGTCCTGAAAAGGTTCTTCCAGGGACCTTTTGGGGATGACAAATGCAATGCATGCACTGAGCGCTAACATATGATTCCTCGCGTCCTTTTCGCACTAAGTAGATGCATATCATATGTGAAAATTTTCTCAGCACGTTTGTTTCACACAGGACATTGCATATTTTCGCCTCGTTGCTTCTCTTTGGTTGAAAAGCTTCAAATTACGCGTTTCGCTTTCTGAAACACAATTAATAATCTTGGGTATCGAAGCTGATATTGCGAATGTTCATTTAAAATAGTGTGTTCCTAAACGTGGCAGCCATATATTAGTGAATATCCGCCGCTGAAGCGCGTAATAACAAACTAGCCGCTGGCAACCATTGACCATGCGTTGCCGTTCTGGATAGTCAAGTAGCCAAACCAGCCAAGCCATTCCAAGTCAACTGGACTGTCAAGATGGGATCTTGCAATGAAGGTTAGTGCAAACCGCATCTTTGTTGTTTGTGTGTACAGTACAGTTTAGTGCACAGTTAATAAAAGTAAGATGTCTGAAAGTGCAAATTGTAGACGTCGACGGGAGGTCAATCGCCGTGTTGATGGGTGCTTCACGTTACTCAACGCTCTGACTGGTGCTCCAATGAATGGATCGGCACCAGTTGAACAAATCGCGGTGAATTGTGCTTCGGAGAGTCCCAACGTGAATAACGGGGCATCGAGGTCTGCGTCTGACACATGGCCCGACCTCGGGCAAGTGAACTCGATGACCGTGTCGAGTGCACTGGTGGGCTGTCTGAGCGGAGCCTCTAACACTAATGAGTGCACTGTGCACGATACACGTGGTGATGAGGACATTGTGCCAGACTTTCGAGGAAGTTTGCAAGCATGGGCCATTGAGTCGCAGTCGTGGCATGCTGCGGTGACATCACATGAGACTTTCATGAAATGTAGCATTGTTCTACACGGGACAGCATCTGGTTCCTTTTGCATGTATTAATCCTCTCATTGAAATCGTAACTGCCTTTATTTGACGTCTTTTTTTTTTTTGCAGGAGTAGTCCAGTACAGTAAAACATCTTTGCAAATTTGTGCTGGATGCCTTAATATTGCTTTTTTTTCAGGCACTGCCTCTGACTTGGACTCGGATGCCTGAGAAAGCGGTCCTCATAACCAGTCGGGACTAATTACTGTTTAATAAATGAATTTCAGTCAACAAGCTTGGCTGTATTTTTTGTCATAGTCAAGCACTTACTGTCACCTCTCCGTTTCTTGACGCAGTATACATACAAAAGACCTCACAGAGGTGTTTTTCCTTTAATGTATGTAAATACCTTGAAAAGAATAAATCATATGTAGTAATACAAAATATCACAGCCTACGGTACCGAACCGGCTGCACAATGGTTGTTCTGAAAACATACTAAAAAAGTCCTGAAGTGTTGTTTTGAGGACGTCCTGAGGCTGTTATGAGTACGGACAACAGGACTGGATTAGTGCCATTCTAGTACCATAACAGGACGTTCTGAGGATATCATAATGTCCTCAAGGTGGCATACTGAGGATGTCCTGAGGTTGTTATTGTGTTGTCTGGGCTGCCGTCGCCTCGCGTGAACTTGCGCGCCGCTGCACACGTACGTTCAAGCGCAACCAAGGCGCCGAGCGTAGCGCGGCAAGTACACAGTACTGCTCTCGAAATCCGCAACACTTTATTGCCTGCGGCAACACCACAAAACGCCAGTAAACGCCCGCTCCCAAAGGCGGCGGGAGAAGCAAAACAGGCTTAACCACACCACGGGCGAACGTACAACACAAAGGGTGCCGCGAGCACGTCTCCGCGGGCAAAAGGGCTCACGGGGACACGCCGCTGAGAGAAACGTTCCCTCGCGACTATGCTGCGTGCTCTCACGATCAGCGACCAAAACAGGGCCCGATCGCTCGAGCAAGGGCAAACTCCGCTCGCGTGGCTTCGATAGATACGGTTTCGGCGTAGTAAGACCACGCGCGAATGCACCGCACCGCTCTTCAGCCTAGCGTTCGGAAAAGGACAACGTAAGGTAAGCGCTCACCGCTGGCGCAAGGCACCGTTGGCGAACTCCGTCCGAGCGAGCCCAAACAAAGGAGCCGATGGACAGGAAAGAAAATGCGTGCTTACCCTACGAGGTCCAGAGAGAGTCTGACTCCCCCGCCGCGCGCAACGTCTCGCGAGACGCGAGACTCGAACATGGCGCCACCGTCGCGATCCGGCGCCGGGGTGAGGGGGTTTAACGTCACCCCCCCCGCTCGCCCAGCGCCGTAGGACGGCGGAGGAGGGGAGCGACATGATCGGACATGAGGATGGCAGAAATAGGCGAAAAACCCGCGCAATGGCGACGGGCAAGCCTCAATCCCCACATCCCCCTCTCCTAAATTTGCCCTTTACCGGTCTGCAAAGGCAGCCGGCGGTCACCCATGCAGTTAAAATAACACTGCCATGAGCAACCACTAGCCTCTCCTGACCCAGTTGCTGCTGCAAACAAAAAGAACATACACTTTTAAATACATAAAGAACATGAGCTTTATGTTCGTTAGAAAAGGCGGAAAAAAAAGAAAAGGGAAGAAGGAAACACGAGGAGGAACACAAAAGGCACACGTGAGTTAAAAGTTAAATAAAGTTCTCGCCGAGGTCAATGAGCAAGTCCCCGCTTGTTGCGTCGTCTGCGGACGGTGCAGCTGCGATAGCCGCGGGAAGCACTGGGCCGACGAGAGCCGCGAAGTCCGGACTTGCCAAGATGCGCTCGCGGCACAAGGCAGCCAGGTCCTGGTCGGGAAGCGCCGCAGGTGCTGCAGACGAGGTAGATGCCCGTCGATGTCTGCCGTCTCGCGCCGCCTTGGTCTTGGCCACGTGCAGGCTCCCCTTGAAGTGGCTCTGGGAGTAGACGTTCACGCCACAGAGAGCGCACTCTTGTACCCCAGGTGGGTCCGGCAGCCGGGCGCCCTGGGAACGTACATCGGCCTACGTGACCGTGCGACCGCGAAACGGCCACGGCACGCGTTCGAGGGGGCATTTCTCGTCGCACCCGCCGCTGCGCCTTCCACGGCAGGTCACTGACAAAGAACTTGGGCGCTTCCTGGCGGTCCTGGTGCGTCCAGGTAGCCACACTTCGCTGTTGCACCTTCGCCCGCGGCGGCGCCGGGACCGTGGGCTCAGGTTGCTGGTGTGGCTGTGTCTTCGGCGCCGACTTCGTTTCTTGCCGGCGGGCAGGCGACCGCTGCTTTTTCGAGACGGTGAACATGGCGAGAGTCGGAGTGCGGTGACCGAGAGTAGGCGCCGTCGATTCGAAACTACGAGCAGACTGAGTCCGCACGGCTCGCGGTCTTGCTGCGTAGCACGCCCGGGCTGTCGGCGAGGATGCTCCAATCACAGCGCGCACACTCACTCACGTCACTGCGCATCGCGCGCCTTCCCCAATCACGGCACCACACCACAGTCCAATGTAACGGCGGTGCGCCGTCACGTGGTTTCATCACCACAGCGCGCTCGCTAGCGAACGTTCAGCGCGGAGCGCGCGGGAGAAAAAAATAAGAAAACAAGAAAAAAAAAAAGACGCGTACATGGAGAAGAGAAGCATCTCGGGCATTTGGCACAAGACAATGCAGAAAATTAACACGAACACTCAATAAAACAGCACTAGCAGCAACTGGCGGGGCCGACTTCTTTCCGAGCATTGGCCTGGAAGAAGCCAGCCTGAGACTAGAAAGTAGCTGAGGGCCTTCGGTTGCGGAAAACAGAGTCCGCCGTCCGGCGCGAAATCACAAAGGCGACCGCTTCCTCAGATTATACCGATGCGGGGTCCGAATGCGGTCCGCCGCACCGGGTGTGCCCCGTTGCTTGCGCGAGGTGCCACAGGGCGTTGGCGCAAGCTCGTCAGACCGTGATGCAAAGGCTTTCAGGTCTGCGATATGGGCACGGCTGAGTTTTCCCGAAATGGGATCTTTCAGCAAGTACGCGAGTGGAGTCCAAGCTTTCTCCACTCGGTACGGACCAAGCCACTTAGGAGCGAGCGAGGCTGAGAACCCCTTACTCGCGTCGCTAAGGGCGTGGTTGCGCTTCAGGACAAGATCGCCCACCTCAAATGCTAGGTTGCGATGCTTGCGGTCATATTGGGCCTTCTGCTGAGCCCTAGACGACGCCAAACTTTGCCTTGCTTTACAAAAAGCTCGACAAAGCCGGTCCCGAAGCTGTGACGCGTAAGCCGAACAGTCTGGCGGCGTCTCCTCGTCCCCGAGCTGGCATTGAATGACACTGGTCACCGGATTTGCCAACTCCCTTCCAAAATTTAAGAAGGCGGGCGAGAAACCAGTCGAGCGACTCTCGGATGTTCGAATGGCGAACGCGAGCTCGCTCAAATGGTCTGCCCAGTCCCTTTGACTTTCGGCAAAGGCCGCCAACATTGGTTTGAGCGTACGATTGACGCGCTCCGTCAAATTGGACTGGGGATGGTAGGGTGAAGTGGTGCAGTGATCAATTCCCAGGGAACGGCACGTGACACCAAACACCCGAGCGGTGAAATACGAAGCGTTGTCAGTGATTAGCCTTTCCGGAAAGCCGAACCGGCAAAACACTTCCTGCAGCTTCTCGAGCACCGCTCGCGCTGTCACCTTTCGAAGAGGGAACAATTCCACCCACTTCGAAAAGTGATCCACGACTACCATGAGGTGAATGAACCCCTGCTTACTTCTGGGAAAAGGTCCCATTAGATCGCAGGTGGCCACTTGCCACGGACGCTCACTGACAATCGGTTTCATCAGACCAGGTGGCTTGCCACCCCTAGACTTCACCGTTTGACAGACGTGGCAGGAACGGCAATAGCGATAAACGTCACGCTTCATGCCGGGCCAGGTCACCGTCTTGCTCAGTTTTGCGAAAACTTTGGAGCCACTCAGGTGACCGGCCATGGGTTCGTCGTGAGAGGATCGCAACAGGGCGACTCTCAGACTTTTGGGCATAACCACCTTAAACGGATCGATGGACTCGTCATCGGTGGCTACGTATTTCAGCAGGAGCCCGTCATGGTCCAGCAAATATGAATCCGCGGGGGACTCAGCGACACACGCTGGTTCCAGCCCCCCTTCCGCGCCCGCTGCAGGGCAAGCAGCGTAACGGCGCTCCGTCTCCCTGAGACCGTCGCAAATTTCGCGACAAAACGGATCACTTTGCTGAGCCTTCAGTAGCTCTTGTCTGCTGAAAGCGATTCCCATTCTCCCAAAGGGGAACCTGGTATCGCGCCCACTCAGGACCGCAGCAACCGCCGCTTGCGTCGGCGTCACGGGTTCGCTCTCGGCATCGTGGCCTTTGGAAAGCTCACCCGCTGGCCGGCGTCGCGGTGCGCTGTTTGCCTGGATAGCAGCCAGGGTTCGTCCGAATGCGGGCTCGCCCTTTTCGCCGAACGGCGGCGAAGCCGCTGTTTCGCCCCCACCGCTTGCTTGTGCAAAGGCACCACTAGCGGCTGTCGCACCGGAATCAAGGTTCTCGGCAGACAATGGGGCACGAGATAGCGCGTCAGCTACCACGTTGGTGCTCCCCTTTCGATACTGCACTGCAAAGTCATAGTGCTGTATCAGGAGAGCCCAGCGCGCCAGCCTGCCCGCAGGCTCACGGAGCCGCATCAGCCAGCTGAGCGCACTGTGATCCGTTTGCACCACGAATTTCGTCCCATCAAGGTAGACGTCAAATTTCCGCAGTGCAAACACGATGGCGAGGCACTCCTTTTCGGTAACGGAATAATTTTTCTCCGCGGGTACCAAGGAGCGGCTGGCAAAGGCCAACGGCTGCAACACGCCATCGTATTCCTGTAGGAGAACGGCTCCTAATCCCAGATCGCTCGCATCAGTCTGAACAACGAACGGTCTGGTCAGGTCGGGGAGTCTGAGCTGCGCTGTCTCCGCAATGGCGCTAGACAGTCGGCAAAACGCCTCTTGCTGCTCAGGTCCCCATCGCCAAACAGCAGACTTACCCAAGAGCTTGGTCAAGGGCGCCTGCAGTCGGGCACAGGACGGAATGAAAGAACGGTAAAAGTTAACCATTCCCAAAAAGCGGCGAAGGCCACGTACGTCCTTGGGCACGGGGAAATCGAGGATTGCTCGAAGTTTCTCCCGATCCGGCTCAATGGAGCCTTCGCCCAGCGTAAACCCGAGTAACTGAATACGGGTCTGCGCTAATTGGGCTTTCGTGGGATTTAACGTCATCCCGGCAGCCCGCACCCTCTCGAGCACATCGGCAACATGGGCCAAGTGCTCTTCGAAGGTTCGTGAATAAATCACGATGTCGTCGAGGTAGCACAAGCAGTATGACCACTTTGCTTCCCCGAGGACGCGGTCCATGAGTCTTTGAAACGTCGCAGGAGCATTGCAAAGACAAAGGGCATACGAGTGAACTCGAACAACCCTCTGTGGGACGTGAAAGCAGTTTTGCACTGGTCACGCTCACCCATCCGGACCTGTAGGTAACCTTTCGAGGCGTCAAGCGTGGTAAAGTACCGTGCATCGCCCAGGTTTCCTACGATGGAGCTTATTGTAGGGAGCGGATAGGCATCCTTACGAGTCACTCCGTTCAGACGGCGATAGTCGACGCACAGGCGATGACTGCCGTCTTTCTTAGGCACCAACACAATTGGAGACGCCCAGGAGCTAGACGAGCGGCGAATAATGCCTGCCGATAGCATGTCGTCTAGCAAGCCGTCGATAATCTGCCTTTTGGCGAGACTGACGGGCCTGGGGTTACACTTCAAAGGAAGCGCGTCGCCAGTTTCGATCACGTGGCTAACAAAATCGGTACAGCCCGGTTGATCGGTGAAGAGCTCATCGTACTGGCGTAAAAGTGCCGACAGACGAGCCTTCTGTGCATCATCCAAATGAGTCGCACAGGCGATCAAAGGATGTGGTGCCTCTTCGTGTCGTGTCGGTCGATCCAAAAGGGGGTTTCGAGCCGACGAGCGCGTACTGCCGGAGTATGACCCCGAAGTTTGCGCGCGACACGGTTCGTGCCGTCCCTCTCGTTCCCAAAGGGGACTGTGAGAGGGGGAATGCGTTGAGCAGGGGTATGACCCCGAACTCTCCGCGTGGCACGGTTCCGACGTTTCTGCGGCAAAGGCAACAGTAAGCGCCGGAGGGCTGATGAACGGCTTGAGTTGGGAAAAAGGCCCATCACGATAGCCGCCATTCGCAATGTCCACAACGATCCCGGTCTTCAAAAGAAAGTCCCGACCGAGAATCACAGGAACATTGAGCCCTGGGAGATGAACAAAACGCGCGCGTCTCATTCGATCTCCCCATCTGACAGTCAACCTTGCGGCGCCAGCCGAATGGGCCACGCCTGTCGCAAGAGTGAATGTCGTTCGGCAGTCCCGCAAGCGCACCGAATGCTTCTGCAAGTGGGACAATACCTGTTCGCCAAACAACGAAGCGCTAGCGCCCGTGTCCAGCAACGCCGAAAATTCACGGCCGGCAATAATGACCGGAATGAACGGCGCGTGCGTACCAGCAAGACAGCTTGCCCTGTACGCAGAGGGGATAAGCAAAGGTTGGGCCGCCCGTGCCTTCACGAACGACCCGCAAATCCGTTTCCCTGCCTCACAGGAGGCCTAGATCCGGTGCACTCCCTTGCTATGTGCCCTCTTTCACGGCAGCGAAAACAGCGCACTCCATCTCGGTCTCTATCACGAGACGGAGCAGCCTCGAGCTGCTGTGATCGGCTCGCCACGTTATCACAGGATACGTATCGACGAGCGTCACCCACACTGCGTTGGGTCGAATGGCGTCCCTTCGTGTGGGTTTCAGGTGGTGCAGCACAGGCTGCCCGCCTTTCGTGCGTGTAGGGATCAAGAGCGCGAGCGCTCAACTCCCACGCGCAGCCACTGGCAGCCGCAAAGGCAGCGCCGTGGGGCTGCTGTTGGGACACGGCCCCTCGCCATGCGCAACGCGGCTCAAGGGCCTCGCTGGCTGGCGGCGGCGGGCGATAGGCACGCGCGGCGAGAAGGTCGCCTTGAATGCGCTTTGCCTCGGCGGCCAGCTCCTCCAAATCGCGGAAGCGACCGCCGCGCAGGTACGCCGAAAAGGTCGGATGTGCCTGCCGAATCACCCGTTCGACGCGTTCCTCGTTCGAGGCCCTGGGCTCAGCGATAGAAAAAAGGTCATCCATCGCGCGTACGTACTCCTGAAGCGACTCATCAGGAGCTTGTGTACGGAGCT
Source organism: Rhipicephalus sanguineus (assembly GCF_013339695.2). Lineage (NCBI taxonomy): Eukaryota > Metazoa > Arthropoda > Arachnida > Ixodida > Ixodidae > Rhipicephalus > Rhipicephalus sanguineus. The sequence continues at coordinate 178,715,210 of NC_051176.1, forward strand.
CGAGCTCTCGCCGCATCCTACTTTCGTAGTCAGCGGGTAGGAATTCGCGCAGAAAGGCCGCGCGGAACTCCTCGAGGGTTGCTGCTCGGTAACCGGAAAGCCGATACCACCTCGCCGCCGTATCAGTCAGTGCAGCCGGGACAACGCGCCCGAGCACCTCCTGATCGTCCAAACCCATTGCTCTCTGATAACGTGTCAGAGAGTCAAGGTAGTCTCGGGCGCTGAGCAAATCCCCGTATCCGCTGTATGTTGGCACAGGCAACATAACAGCGGGGTGGGCGCGTTTCGGAACGGCCGAAAGCGTTTGGACAGCTCCCGAGAGCGCTTGGATCATCTCGACGGCGTTTTGCAGCAGCGTCTGCGTCGCACCTGCTTCACAGGAAGCCGTTGGTGCGTTAGCAGCGCGGTCGAGCGAAGGTGAACAGTCTCCCAGCTCGATCAGTGGTGCGGTTTCAAAAGGACCACCGCCCTGCGCGCCATTCCCAGAGCAAAAGAGGCTCCTAGCGGGATTTGCCTGCTGTCGAACATAATTGCCACTTGGGGCGGCTACCGTCGACAATACAGGCGCCTGCTCAGCGTGCGGTCGAACTGTCGGTTGCACGGCTGACGGCGGGCAAAAGTCGGCAAGGGCCAAAGCCTGCGCCCCGTCAATTCCACAGGGAACCGACTGAAAGCGCTGTGCCGTCGAACTGCCACGCATTTCGAAGGGTACTGCAGCAGTCGAAGGCGCCTGAGCGCACCGTTCGGGTAGGGCAAAGGGCCCAGTCCGCAACGACGCACCATCTCCAAAGGGAGCTGGCAGGCGCTTTGTGTCGTCCCCACAGGGGGTTGCGACACGTATGGGTGCACAAAGGTGCCCCTCGACAGAGGCACTGGCCTCATTCTCGTGCAACGCGGCGTCCGCCAGAAAAGTACACGGACAAAAATCCCGCGAAGCAGACATGTTGCGGCGAGCCCGAGACGCACAGGCGTACTGACTCGCTAAGAGCAGTCAAAAGCTTAATGAGCTTTTGATACCGCGTTGGGCGCCAGTGTAGTGTGCACGTACCTCACAGGAGTACGGCCACTAGCGTGGGTTCGGACTTAGCGAGCCACAGGGCCGCGTCTGCCGTCGCCTCGCGTGAACTTGCGCGCCGCTGCACACGTACGTTCAAGCGCAACCAAGGCGCCGAGCGTAGCGCGGCAAGTACACAGTACTGCTCTCGAAATCCGCAACACTTTATTGCCTGCGGCAACACCACAAAACGCAGTACAACGCCCGCTCCCAAAGGCGGCGGGAGAAGCAAAACAGGCTTAACCACGCCACGGGCGAACGTACAACACAAAGGGTGCCGCGAGCACGTCTCCGCGGGCAAAAGGGCTCACGGGGACACGCCGCTGAGAGAAACGTTCCCTCGCGACTATGCTGCGTGCTCTCACGATCAGCGACCAAAACAGGGCCCGATCACTCGAGCAAGGGCAAACTCCGCTCGCGTTGGCTTCGATAGATACGGTTTCGGCGTAGTAAGACCACGCGCGAATGCACCGCACCGCTCTTCAGCCTAGCGTTCGGAAAAGGACAACGTAAGGTAAGCGCTCACCGCTGGCGCAAGGCACCGTTGGCGAACTCCGTCCGAGCGAGCCCAAACAAAGGAGCCGACGGACAGGAAAGAAAATGCGTGCTTACCCTACGAGGTCCAGAGAGAGTCTGACTCCCCCGCCGCGCGCAACGTCTCGCGAGACGCGAGACTCGAACATGGCGCCACCGTCGCGATCCGGCGCCGGGGTGAGAGGGTTTAACGTCACCCCCCCCGCTCGCCCAGCGCCGTAGGACGGCGGAGGAGGGGAGCGACATGATCGGACATGAGGATGGCAGAAATAGGTGAAAAACCCGCGCAATGGCGACGGGCAAGCCTCAATCCCCACACAATGTACCGCTTGCAGTGCGCTTCAAAAGGATTTTCAAGCTTCACTGGCACTTCCTAAAAGCGAATTTGATAAAATGAGAAAGGCTCGTCAATCACGTTAACGGTGAAGAGCAGACGATCGACGACAGCCACGCCCGACTGAAAGCGAAATGCATTTCCCAAGTCGCGATTACACCGTGTAAGGCGTATACCTCGAGGTAAGTCTCATTCTGTCATGTTAAAGATGAATAATGGTCCACATGCACTCCGAAATGAAGCCGTACACGCTATCGATGTTCTGCGGCGTGGACTACGAATGTTATGATTGTTTTGATATGGCATGCTCACAGTAGCAGCCGTGTACTTTCGTGAACAAACGTTTGCGGCGTGCGAAAAAAAGATTATACGGCCATGGCACTGCTTCCTGAGAAGGTTATAGAGTCAAGTCCTCCGTGCCGCTGGAGAATCACCCGCCGATTAAGACGCGAGGCAGCTAGCTGAGCTTTAACCACTGTGAAGCAAGATGAACTGCTCGCCTCGTTTTTTCGGCTCTCGCGTCATGCTTGCAGTCTCTTTTTATGATATCGACTTGACAGGCGTATAAAACGTGTTGCGTGAACGCGGCTAGAAAATCGCGCAAAGTCAGAAGGTGGTTACTTCAAGGTTGCAATTGCAAAGCATGTATTAAGTGCCAGTTATATTTAGCGGCTTAAATATATATCGCCCTACTAAAGTGACAAAAACAAAGCAAACCTGCAGAACGATGTCAAAGCTTGCTGAAAATGCACAGACGTCCGCTCCGGCGTGATAAAGCAGCCTTCCCGACGCGTGAAATGCAGGCGCCGAACTTCTGACAATGTGCGGAGTTCAGTTGAATTCAACCAACCGCGCAACGCTAACGGTATAACGCGAATGTGAACGTTCAACAACGACGGGTAGGTCTCACGAGCACGGGGAATCAAAACACAAAGTTGCTTCACCTACAACCGTAACTGGACTTTAACAATGCGAGAAGACAGCGAGTAATCATTACTGTAGTCGCTGCGTGCATGTGCCCCGTTACTTACCGATTCAGGTAGTCGGAACGAACGAAAGCGATGAACTCAGACAGCCAAAATAGAAGGCGAGACAGCGCTGTCAGCTGTCCACGCTTGCCGCCTTTATTTCACGTGCGACACGCCCGGCAACCGATACAGTTTAACACGTGAATCGTGTGCCTTGGCGTTGTCTGCACTGTTGTGGCTGGCCACTAAACCGCAATACTTCGGACCACGCTTGCGCTTCCGCGGGGTCGCTTCTGCCATCGTGGAAATGCACAGCTTCGCACAGCAAGCCTCTCGGTTCAACGTACCCAGCTGACGGCCTCCCAGTTACCCGCACCGAGAGAAGAACGCGTGCGCACGTGCGCTACCGCTACCGTGAAAGGGGCTGAGTCGGCCGCGCAGAAGGTTCAGAGCTTTCCGACAGAGCCGCAGCGCGGCTGGCGCGGCGCTGTCGTCGCGCCACAAACTTGAGCTTGGGTTCCCTATAGAAGCCAACGGGTCAATTAATCAAACGATTCTACACACCGCTGAGAAAGTGGGCAACGCAGTCGGGCTCATCAAAAAAGTAACTAACCGCCGACAACCCATGAAACACAAAACCTCTATAAAACGTTTTATAGAGGTTTTAAACGTTTTACAGACGTTTTTATAAAGGTTTCATGGGAAGGGCTTAATTGAAGAAGACAACGCCGACAGACTAGTTCACACTTTGTGCTATGTCACATTGCCTACGTAGCAGCCATGCACGTGTGGCAGAGATTCGAAAGAGACAAATTAAATTCATTGTTAAAGGGGTCATGAAGCACCCCTTGGGCTTGTTGAAAAAACACATCCTGTGGGAAGCTGACACGGCTATGAACTGCTCTGCCAAATATTACAGTCGTGCGCGCCGCGTAAAGGCCACAAGCAGAGCGCGAAGTTGCCGTTTCCCCAGGCACCCTCTTTTCAAACAGAGGCCGGTTCTCACTCTCGTCGGTGGGCGGGGCGTCTGCACGTTGACGTCGCGGATCTGCCAGTTTACGTCGCAAGAGACATAGCATGCTTATTGGCCGATAGCCGACGTAAATCGAGAGCGGCGTTCGGATCAGATGCGCTTCTTGCCACGGGGTGCTGCCGCTTGCCGGCGCCGCACTCCTCAGTACACGGTAGCCGCACTCGCGCAAGCGAATCACAGCGGGAGAGCGACCGCGTTTCATGACGCGTGCTGACGTAACTTCCTTCCCCCGTGCCATCCCTCCCTATGTAGCTTCCAGTGCGCTCGTCGGCACGAGAAAAGAGAGAAAGCGCTGAGAGCGTGCGCCAAACCCCCGTAACTCCGCTCGTTCTTGACGGATTCGAGAAATTTTTGCGGCACGATTCGGGAGGCAGCAAACTCCGATATTGAGGTCATTAGATCATTACTTGGAAAAGTGGTTCATGACCCCTTTAAGGAAGGTAATCAAGGTAGCTTTTAATTGTGCTAGCTATGTGCACCGAAACTGAGAGACTCATGCAACTAAGGATGCACAAGCACAAGCCACATAGGGAGGGATGGCACGGAGGAAATAGCCGAGGCACAACAAAAAGTCCAGTTCATTAGGCTCTCCACCATGAGATCAGGAAGGCACATCCTCAAACGGATTGGTATATACCAATTAAAGCGATAGATAACAACCATAAAGAAATTCCCAAAGATCTGCGGAATAATATCACAGTAATATGCCTCTTCCAAGGGATGTTTACCCCATTTTTAACGTGGGCAGAAGGCAAGCCAGCGCCAAAGCCCTACTAGAGAAAGCTTAAAATCAGTCTGAAGAACGCTCGTTTATCGACGCGACTTTCATGTCCAATAGACGAGCCTTCACAGCGCTACTTCTGAACGGCAAAAGTGAAGTCGTCACTTCGGCTTCCACGTACACCACACAACCAGAAATGGAAGAACAAGTAGCCATCGCATTGACACTTTTAGACCCAAAGAGATCCGGAATTCACAGCGATTCTAGGGCAGCAATCCGAGCATTTTCCAAAGGAGTCATCTTAAACAGGCCCTGGCAAATCTCGACGGAAAGGTCGTCAAACTCAGCACGACCATCTGATTCTGCTCATATGAGAGAAATCAACGGTGCTTCCGCGAACCTCAACTAATCTGCCCGCACTAGGACTTGCCAACCGTGCAGCCACGATGCAAGCAGCAGCTGAGGTTCCACACTGCAGGGACCACCTCCTCTCTTACAACGAGCTAACCAAGCGATTTCGTTAACATCCAATTTTGTCAAATTAATTGAGAGATTATTACACGCACGGATAACTAAATTTGTGACCACTGATGGATTATTGAGTCCCTGTCAAATTGGATTTCGACTAGGCCTGGATGTCAATATCGTGTGCACACGTTGATCTGGAGAGCGGAATCCACGTGGCACTGCGTCAGAAATAGTATGCAGCACTATATATTGTCACACTTATGACGAGAACCTTGTGCTGTTCTGCACGTTGGGCTGGTTAGGCCAAGAAGCGGCTCAGAGCGAACTTCTTTGTCCTCTTCTACCCGTTGGTGCTCACACAACCATGCGGCATTAGTCCCCCCTTTGAAAAGCATCGACTCGATGCTTGTAAAAGAAAAAGAATAACTACAACACGCACAGACGCAGAGAACCAGATCCTGAGTACCAGTAACCGCAGGGAAAATAAGATGACGCACCGACCCTTGCGCCATGTGCAAACAGAAAAATGCAAAGAAAACAACCACAGGAGTCACACGGTAACAGAAGTAGCGCGAAAGCACAAGGGCTACTGTGTGTAGTACGGCTTGAGTCGTACGACGTGCACGGTTTCGGGCCGAAGTTGTCGACGTGAAGACACTGCGCCGTCCGGAAATACTTCGTAGGTGAGGTCACTGACACGTCGGAGAACCTTGTATGGTCCGAAATAGCGGCTCAGAAGTTTTTCAGACAAGCCTGGTCGTCGGACAGGTGTCCACACCCACACTCGGTCGCCAGGGTGGTAGGCGACGTTTCGACGGCGAAGGTTGTAACGTCGTGCATCTGCGTCTTGTTGGTGACTGATGTTTACGCGAGCCACTTGACGAGCTTCTTCGGCGTACTGGGTGTATTGCTCGGCGTCTGGAGCAAGTTCATCGCTGTTATCGCACGGAAGCATAGCATCGAGCATGGTTTGCACGTTGCGTCCGTAAACAAGGCGGAAAGGTGAAAATCGCGTTGTTTCCTGCGTCGCCGTATTATACGCAAACGTGATGTATGGCAAGATCTCGTCCCAGGTTTTGTGGTGTACGTCCACGTACATTGAGAGCATGTCTGCTATGGTCTTGTTAAGTCTTTCCGTCAGTCCATTTGTTTGTGGATGGTAAGCTGTTGTTTTTCGGTGACTTGTGCAGCTCAGTTTAAAAATGTCTTCCATCATTTGTGCCGTAAATGACGTCCCTCTGTCCGTAATCACACATGATGGCGCGCCATGCCGCAGGATGATGTGGTGCACGAAGAACTTCGCGACTTCAGACGCCGTGCCACGGGGTAACGCCTTTGTCTCGGCATAACGGGTCAAGTAATCGGTCGCCACTATAATCCACTTGTTTCCGGTGGACGACAAAGGGAAGGGTCCTAGAAGGTCCATTCCCACAAGGTCGAATGGAGTCCGCGGTGGTGCAATCGGGTGGAGAAGGCCCGCGGGTTTCACAGGGGGCGTCTTGCGACGCTGGCACTCGCGGCAGCCTTGCACGTAGCGGTGTACGCTAGCCGATAGTCGTGGCCAGTAGTACTGCTGGCGCACCCTGGCGAGAGTCCGCGAGTAGCCCAAGTGTCCTGACGTGGGCTCGTCGTGGCACGCAAGGAGGACGTCATCACGCATGTCGGCTGGGACAACGAGGAGAAAGGCTTTGTCGCTACCTCGCGCGTTCTTCTTGTAAAGGATGCCCCTTCTAAGACAAAATGATGACAGCCCGCGAGCAATGTGTCGAGGAACGTGGGAGTTTCGGCCTTCTAAGGAATCGATGACAGGGCGCAATTCTTGATCTGCTCGCTGTCTTGACATGAAGTCAGAATCACTGACTGCTCCGAGAAAAGCATCGGCCTCCTCTAAGTCCATATCGGGATGCCCCACAGGTGCTCGAGAAAGCGCGTCAGCATCTTCGTGTTTGCGCCCAGACCTGTACACAATCGTGATGTCGAACTCCTGCAAGCGCAAGCTCCATCGAGCGAGACGGCCAGACGGATCTCTGAGGTTGGCCAGCCAGCACAGCGAGTGGTGATCAGTCACCACTTTGAAGGGACGGCCGTAGAGGTAAGGTCGGAACTTTGCCGTCGCCCACACGACTGCGAGGCATTCCTTTTCTGAAGTAGAGTAGTTGGCCTCGGCTCGGGAGAGTGTACGACTGGCGTAAGCGATGACATACTCAGCGCCGCCGTGTCGTTGTACAAGGACGGCGCCAAGTCCGACGTTGCTGGCATCTGTGTGTACTTCAGTAGCAGCGTCCTCGTCAAAATGGGCTAGAACAGGTGCTGTTTGCATTCGCTGCCGTAACTCTGCGAAAGCTGCCTCTTGTTCTGTAGTCCAGGCAAAGGGTACATCATCTCGGGTGAGTCGCGTGAGCGGTTCGGCTATCTTCGAGAAGTTGGCAATGAACCGACGATAATACGCGCACAAGCCGAGGAAACGTCGCACTGCTCTCTTGTCTGACGGAACAGGGAAGGCGGCGACGGCTGCAGTTTTCTCTGGATCGGGCCGAACTCCATCCGCACTCACGACATGTCCCAGGAATTTCAGCTCTTCATACCCGAAATGGCACTTCTGAGGTTTTAGCGTGAGTTCAGCAGAACGAATGGCTTCCAGAACCATTCTTAGGCGCTTGAGATGTTCTTCGAAGCTCTCAGAGAAGATGACCACATCGTCGAGGTATACAAGGCAGGCTTGCCACTTCAAGCCAGCGAGAACGGTATCCATCATCCGCTGGAAAGTGGCTGGAGCAGAACAGAGGCCGAAAGGAAGAACTCTGAATTCATAAAGCCCATCTGGAGTTACAAACGCTGTCTTTTCTCGGTCTCGCTCATCAACCTCTATCTGCCAATAGCCGCTCTTTAAATCGATCGATGAAAAATACTTGGCGTGTCGCAACCTGTCGAGAGAGTCGTCGACCCGTGGAAGCGGGTAAACGTCTTTCTTTGTGACGCTATTGAGTTTCCTGTAATCAATGCAGAATCGGAGCGTTCCGTCTTTCTTCTTAACTAAAACGACTGGCGAGGACCACGGGCTGCTGGACGGCTGAATAACACCATCGTCGAGCATCTCCTTTACCTGTGTCTGTATGGCTTCGCGTTCTTTAGCAGAAACACGGTAAGGTTGCTGTCTGATTGGGCGAACGTCATCGTCGGTAATAATTCGGTGCTTCGTGAGGGGCGTTTGACCGACTCGAGACGAAGAGGCGAAGCAAGATTGAAATTCCTTCAAAAGGTTGTGAAGTGCGGCCTTCCTCTCGTCCGAAAGCTTCGAATTGACGTCGATGTGGTTCAGAAACCTGTCACCATCATTCATTTCCTCGGACGCGAAGCACTCCGTGACGTCAGCTACAGGGTCTCCATAGGCCACGGTGGTGCCGCGGAAAAGATGCCGGTGCTCGAAGTTGAAATTCGTCAAAAGTACCTGTGACCGTCCGTCACGAACACGCACAAGACTTCGGGCTGCACACACACCTTGAAGCAGCAAGAGTGATAGGTTGCTCTCGGCAACCGCGTCACCGTCTCGGAGATCTTCACAAGTGACCTCTATAAAAGCAGTCGCTCGTGGTGGCAGCGTCACGCTTTCGTCAGCAACACGCAGCGCCGGTCTACGACAGCTATCGGCGTCTCGATCTGTTGCGCGTTGCGTCGAGAAGGTCACCATTCGTTCGCGGAGATTTATAATCGCGCCGTTCTCGCGAAGGAAGTCCATGCCGAGGATGAGCTGACGAGAACAGTCGCGGAGGACGAGGCAGGTCACCACAAATGTTGACGCACGTATTTTCACTCTTGCGGTACAGCGACCCAATGGTGTAACAACATGTCCTCCAGCTGTGCGAATACGTGTTCCATTCCATGGCGTCATCACTTTCTTAAGACTAGAGGCCAGTTTTCCGCTAATAATTGAATAGTCTGCACCCGTATCCACCAATGCGCTGACCTGAAGACCGTCTATCAGCACAGGAATGTCGAGCGAGACTCGGTCACGGTTTTCAGATGTAGATTCCGGCGTTTCTCTGGCACTGCACTCAAACGGGGATTTAATGTCCTCGGCGTTTCGCGCAAGCGTCGATGGGAGGTCTTCCGCACTTTGAGTCCCAGCGACCTCGCCCCCGAAGGTCGCTGCCTTCAGTTTTCCCGACGAGGGCTTGGGGAACGTCCCCGTGCCGTCGCCCCGAAACGTGGCCCAATGGCTGCGGGTCGCCGTGGAGATGGTGACCGCGATTGACGTCGTGCGAAGGGTACACGTTGCTGGGCGAGGTATTCTTCAATCTCCCTTGGCCTCTGACCAACTTGGGGACGAGGCGAATTAATGGCGAAACCGCGCAGTCCCAGCTGTCGGTACGGGCATTCGCGGTAGATGTGACCGGCCTCACCGCAATGGTAGCAGAGAGGTCTTCTGTCCGACGTACGCCAGAGATCAGACTTCCGCGTTGGTGCACGGCGACCGTCGATGTCCAAACCAGCGTGTGCTGATTGAATGGCAACTGGCGGCATCATCTGAATCGGGACTGCGGGGCTAGCGACCGGCAAGGAAGAGACCGGCATGCGCAAGGCTTCGGCATACGTACGGCTCCGAATATCAGTGGACACAGGAGCCGGTTCCACATTGGTAGGCATCGGTTGATAGTGCCGGTTGTGCAGCACCTGCTGGACCTCGTCCCGGATAACACTGGCGATGGAGCCTACCTCTGGTTGTCTCGGCCCGTACAGCTTCTGAATTTCTTCGCGGACGACAGAGCGAACGATTTCGCGAATCCATTCAATGCTGTTGCTCCCAAGGGTGGCGCGAAATTCGGGAGACGATGCGGTATTCACTTGCCGGTCGAATAGGGCAGACCGCTGATGAAGAACTTTCTCCATCGTTGCGGCTTCAGTCAGAAACTCGGCTACGCTCTTTGGAGGACTCCGCACCAGACCAGCAAAAAGCTGCTCCTTCACACCTCGCATAAGATAGCGCAGCTTTTTTTCTTCTGGCATTGCAGGATCCGCTCGCTTGAAAAGCCGTGTCATGTCCTCCACGTACATCGTGACGGTCTCGTTTGGCATCTGAATGCGTGCTTGCAGTGCCCGTTCAGCACGTTCGCGGCGGTCGGGGCTCCTGTAGGTCTCCAAGAGGCGATGCTGGAACTCGCGCCAGGATGTCAAGACATCATCTCTGTTCAAGAACCATGTTCGGGCGCCGTCCTTTAAGCAGGAATAGACGTTGCGGAGCTTTGCGGCGTCATCCCAGTAATTGATCGCTGCGACACGTTCAAACTCACTCAGCCAGTCATCTACATCTTCAAACAGCTCTCCGTGAAATGGACTAGGCATTAGCGGATTCTGAACGGTGCAGTAGATCGGCGTAGAAGACGTAGGAACTTCCATGGCGGCTTGAGGTGAAGTCATAGTCACTGTGTCAGTAGGCTGTTCCGGTGCCTCCGGTGGTAAGCCTCGTTGGCGGCGGCTTGCTCTGTGAACTGGAGTGTTCACGGGCACAGGGCTTGTGTTTCGGCTACCGGGCGGGGTCTTGTGCATGGGGTGAGTCGTGAGTCGTCGTACCCAGCTCCTCCACCAATCTTGTCACACTTATGACGAGAACCTTGTGCTGTTCTGCACGTTGGGCTGGTTAGGCCAAGAAGCGGCTCAGAGCGAACTTCTTTGTCCTCTTCTACCCGTTGGTGCTCACACAACCATGCGGCAATATATAGTCGGGTACAACTTTAGAAGACAGGAGAGGCCCCACCCAGACGACCGAAGCGCGGCAGCCCATCACCTCCGCGACTAAAGAAATAGGCCCGCTCATGCACGCGCCAATTTTCTCCGAAGGCGGAGCCACCGCGGCCGTCCCGCTCACGATGTCAGTCCCGAGTGCGCGCCCATTGGTGCAGGCTTGTGCTCATCCGCCTTTGAGGAGGAAATGCCGCTGCCTTCTAAAGTTGTACCCGACTACAGTTACTTTAGATATCTTTAAAGCGCACGATAGTGTAGAGTACCCGACTTTACTAGAAAGGATGAAAGAGATTGACTTGCCTGACTACTTTATTGCGTGGACGACTGAGTTCTTGCTGGACAGGGAGTTTTACTGCGTACAGAGTGGTATTTCAACCGGGAAATTGAGACAAACACGCGGTGTTCCTCAAGGAGCAGTGTTGTCTCCGCTATTGTTTAACATCTTGCTTAGCTCCATTCCTCGTCATCGAAACGTAACCACGTATGTTAATGCTGATGATATATATCATCAGCATTAACATACGTGTTAACATCTTTGCACAGGCAACGGGGTGTTGCACGCATCGGTGTCACTTCCAGCTGTTGCGTAAGCACACTATTCCGACCTTCAATGGACAGCAGCATGTGGTTAAATTCACTCTAGCGGGGTTCGCATTTCTCGTTGACTCAGGCCAATACTCGCTAGTTAAGTATTCAAATAAGCACGGGCAAAGATGATTAGGTTGTCTAGCTGTTCCGTGGCGAACCTCGCGCCCACATAGGTTGTACTTACCGCTAGACGCGTTCCTGCGAAGACAAAACACGAGCAAGAAGAGACACCGGCAGAACACAATTTCAAAAATTTTTTTCTTGCTTAAAACAAAAAGTAATTTGATAAAACTTTCTCAGTCAGTAGACAACTAATGTTGCTAGTAAATGCGCTATTTAGCATAATTTTACTAGGACCACCTCAATGTTAAATTTACGACTAAACATGTGCGAAAATACTCGTTTTTGCAAATTTGTCGCCAGCTGTACACACCATTTCATGCCATATACGTATCACACTATTTTTGGCCTACAGTAAAACTTCCTGGCGATCAGTTAAAAAATATATTACATTCCACTGAACGTCGCTTTTCTATGAAAAAAATCCCTAATATGGGTCATATTATCCATATTTGAGGCCGCCTAAAAAACCCACGAAAGCGTAAACATTCGTGAAACTTATTTTAAGCGAGAACCCTACGATCGTTATGTAGGGAAAAATTTGTCCTAGCCTAATTTATGACCCAGAAATTTTTTGAAAACGCATTTTACGAGCCATAGTTTCGAGCTTTCCGAAAAACTTCACATACGGTTTGCGGCACTGAAAATTTTTTTTTCGCCAAAAATATTTTGGCGGAAGGCTTCTGGCTTTGGATAGATAGTCCTCGATTTTTTTTCATTCAAATCGCAGCTGGTCTAGCGCCAAGGCTGGGACGGTTGGCGTGGAATGACCCATAATATATATATATATATATATATATATATATATATAAAATTGGCTTGAGCGAACGAACGTACGAAAACTTTTATTGTTCCAACGTTTCGGCCGGGGTCCGGCCTTCGTCAGGGAATACAATGCATACGTTAAAAGTGTCGCTTATATATACACAGGGGGCCCCCAAACCAAACACGTGTCTAAGCAGTATCTAATATCGCATATACATCAGACAAATCAGCATAGGTAAAAGTGCGGTGTAATATTAACATGCATATAGGACAAAAATTACATACGGCGAAGTGGGCGCAGTAACAAAGGGTATTTTTTCATCTCTGTCACGGAAAGGGAAAAAAAAAACGCGATAACATTTAAGAACAAAGCGTGAAAAGGACTCGATGAACTCACAAGAAACACGTGTAAACAGCAAACAACAATGCGCTAAAGGAACTAATAAGAAACAGGTGTAAAGCAACGAGAACAGCAATCTAAAGAAAGCATGTGTGAAAAAGTCTGGCAATGTTGATAATGAGACACCTAAGTGAAACTGTGATACATGGCATTCATGAAAATGGGATACAACAAAAACATGGGTAACAGGGTGATAACTGGTGAAAGTGGCAGATACGTGACATATGGAATTTAGCATTGTCCGTGACAGAGTGATCCCGTAGCTTAACTCTTACGTGTGCAGGAACGTAAGCTTCCCTGCGCTTTCGTTAATGCCGGATGATAATGCTTTAAACTTGTAGATGAGAAATGATTCGCGCACTTCCCGTTCGTGGTGAGCCTACGCATCAGCCACCGACCTCCGAGTGTATTACGGATTCATGGCGCAGTCATTTCGGTTTATGGCATCATTTGTCGATAGAATAGGGGACAAATTCTAGCTGACTGAGAATTAATCGTAAGAGACAGGCCGCGTGCTGGGTTTCCAGCGGGCCTGGGAAGGAAACGGAGGAGCTATAACGTCTCGCTCGTGTGTTCTGACCATGCTGAAAAGTTGTTGCAGGGCCCTTTTAAGCACACGCAGAAAGAACATGAGGTTAGGAATGCGTTTCAATTTTTTCCCCAGCATGGGTAAGATAAATAGGAAAATAAGAGAACTTACCTTTAACGCCTCATTGCATACTCATATAAGTGACCATCGTTAAAATTAAGGGAACTTATTTGTGGAAGGAACGTCTTTTCGACCTCGCTTTCCCCACACACGATAACCCAGTAGAATCAGCTACGGCAGCAAATTGCGGATTATCTTACCGAAGCATTTTTCAGAACATTACTGGCGAATGTGTTACGGCGTGAATTTATTTTTTTTCTATTTCTGTTGTGTTAATTTTCTTTGCCCAGTTGTCTATTTCTACGCGCACGTGTAACCCTGTGTATTTCCCTCCTGCAATAATGCCTTCGGGCGCTGCAAGTATTAGGAACTTAAATGGCAAAAAATATTGTTCAACTGGTACTGAGCTTCACTGATACGGTCATCCCAGAAAATACTCGTGCAAGTTCACTGTAATTCACCAATAACGCTACCATTTCTTGCGTAGGACATCGGAAGAGCCCCGAACTTGATGCTGGAAAAGAAGACGTCTCGCAAGTCGGGCTCGTTCAAGGGGATGATGAATCCACTCTGGGTAATTTACTCACTCCTTTCTCAATTGCGCGCTTCATTGTGATGAGGCGAAGCTGCCTGTTGAGCTAGCCTGCGTGTGCAGCACGACTGCTTGCTGTAATTAGGAGAAACTTAAGACCAGGCTAACTGAGAACCTTCATGTGTTATCAGGTTTCTCCGTCTTGTGGTAGAGGTGAAGAAGAAGTGCGATAAAAACTTGGAGGACGCTATAGCTTTGCCTTCAAGAGTAGAAAGCGATAGCGTAATCGCTGCCCGTTCGCATCGCCTTCTCAATTGTAGTTCTCGTTCGGTGCCTCAACCATGCTGCAAGGAAACGAACACCTGTGTGCGTAACGTTAGCCGTTTTAAACTATCGTAGAATTTTTACTGCAAAGTGCAGCTGGGTAGTGCCGACCAAGCCGTAATTCTTCCTTCAGCGAAAGGCGCAGTACGCGTCCGCATAAGGCAACACGCGAAGCTACGCAGCTGCTCACGCTGTTGATGCTTTTGCAGCTGATGACGATTTAGGATGTCTGTGCGCTTTGCATTCGGTGGGCCTTTAAAACCACCAGTCTTGCAGAATTCACATGTTTTGACACTTGGCGCGATTGTACGCTTCTGCCACGCAATATTGCATGCGCTGAGGAGGCTCCTCCCCCCACATGACATTCATATAGTGTTTTTTTCCGAAGCAGTTTCAAGCCGTGATGTGCCTCTGTGGTAGAACGCCTGCTTGCCCCGCGGAAGGCCTGGGTTAGATTTTCACTCATACCAAACATTATTATTTAGTTCATTTGCATATTTCTCAAGTTTTCACTCACGGGCAACTCTGATATTTCGCTCACAACCGCTGACGACAACACCATAATTTCCGCGAAACGAGCTCTTCAACGCTATAGCGCATTAAAATAGCTGTGACATTACAATGAGCGCAGGCTGATCAAAGTTGCGGAAAGACTGACGCTAATAGTGTTGCCGGCATACATGCGTTTAAAAAAAAAATCTTCAAGAAAACAAACACGGTTGCTTTTCGCCAGTTGGTTCAAAAAGAACTGTTCATTAAGATCAAACCACGGACTAGCACGTTATGCTGCGAGTACTCAAGAAGCACCTCGCTTATGGAGGAAAAACATGGACTACTCACAACTACACTACCGCCAGTCTGTCATACATGTTGTTACGAGAGATAAAACGAAAAAAAAAAAAAAGAATCCTGGTGTCTTGCCCATCCGTTGACGACACACTTTTGCCACGGAACTTGAAACCACCTTGTTTCAAGGGGAATAGCTGCATAGTGGAGCCCAAGCTTATTTTTCATGTTACTTCCGTTTTACACAGGTACTACTTCAAGTACTTCAGGTACTGCTACTTCTGCGACTGAAGACAAAGCCCTGGCATCAGGGACATCAGAGCCAGAGACATCAGAGTCGGAGGCGCATGTATCTTCTGTGTCAAATGTCTCCTCTGGTGAGAACTGCCGCCTATTCTTTCCTTACTGGTCTGGATAGTGTATATAATTTGATAATAATAATAATATCTGGGGTTTAACGTCCCAAAACCACGATATGATTATGAGAGACGCCGTAGTGGAGGGCTCCGGAAATTTCGACCACCTGGGGTTCTTTAACGTGCACCTAAATTGTATATAATTTGAGAGTGGCGCCGTCATTGGACGTACTAAATAGTGACGCTTTAAATATTTATCTTTTTCAGACCCTCAAAATGCTTGCAAAAGCAAGTTTGATATCGGACTCTACACAGATGACTCAAAAGTGAATGATCAGACAAAACATCAACCGCTAACTTCTCCTTGGCTTCCTCCGCCAGGCTACATGTTTAAGTCTATGAACGATTCGAAGCAGAAACGAAGATTTCAGGTGGCTTGGTTGGACAGGTACCGATGGCTTAGCTACTCAGCGCTTCAAGAGGGTGCGTTTTGCCGAGTGTGTGTGTCCTTTTTAGCAGAAGTGAGGTTGGCAAGAGCCAACATGCGCGCACTGGGGCCCTCGTGTCCAAGCTATTTCAAAAGTGGAAGCACGCCCTCGAAGTCTTCTGTGCACATGAAGCCACTAAATATCACACTGACGCTCAGCTGGTAGCCGATAATTTTCTTCAAACCTTCTCAGGATGTGTGCCCAGTGTTGTTGATCAACTGGACCATGGCAGGCAAATTCAAGTAAGAGAGAACCGAAGGAAGTTACAGCCTATTGTTGAGACAGTTCTCTTTTGCGGGCGGCAAGGTCTGGCTCTCCGTGGCCATAGAGACAGTGGTCCCATGGATTCGAGCACAGCCTCCTCTACAAATACAGGCAACTTCAGAGCGCTGCTTCGCATGCGAGCGCATTGTGGCGACACAGATCTAAAAAAGCATTTGGAAAGTTGCCCAAATAATGCCTCGTATTTAAGTCCAGACGTACAAAACCAGATTATAGAAATATCTGCTGCAATCATCAAGGAAAGCCTAGTCGCAAAAGTAAACGCTGCAGGCTGCTTCTCCGTACTTGCTGATGAAACGACTTATATTGCTGGTATCGAGCAGCTTACTGTTTGTGCAAGGTACCTTATAAGGATGCGAACGAAGTCGAAGAAGTGTTCTTAGGCTTTGTGCCAATTCACGACCAAAGTGGCCGGGCCCTCGCCGACACCATCATAAGGTTCCTTATAGACATGGGAATTAACATGCAGCATCTCCGTGGTCAAGGCTATGTGCAAGCTCGATGGCCGGCAAAACGAATGGTGTTCAAGCTGCTGTTCGTGAGAAATATCCAGCCGCTCTCTACACTCACTGCGCCAGTCACTCCCTTAATCTAGTTCTGTGTGCGGCATGCTCCATCACAGACATTCGAAACTGTTTTGTGACTCTAAAGGCGACGTCAGTCTTTTTCCGTAAATCTTCTAGCCGCTCACACGTTTTGCGAAAATGATAAGTTCGAGCTGTCCTGAGTCTACAAGGCAGCGCCTTTTGGGACTATATGAAACGCGCTGGGTCGAGAGGCACGATTCAGTGCTTTCATTTGTGAGCCTCTTTGAGCCGTTGATCGCAGCACTAGAGGAGATTAAGTTTAACGGAAATGGCGAAAGTACAGTGCAGGCAAACAGTCTAATGTTGGCACATCTTGTCACCAGCGTTCCTTGTAAGCCTGCATGTGGCGGAGCACGTGTTAGCACTTACTTTGCCACTGTCCAAGAAGCTGCAGACGAGGGGTATCGACATCAGCGCTGCCATTGACGACATAGAAGCGGTACAGCAGTCAATTGAAAATGACCGCAAGAACGCGAATGCTTGTTTCTCAAAAATATTTGCACAAGTGGAGGCATTGGCAGAAAAACTGAATGTGGAGATCACCAGCCGTCGAGCCGGTGTCCGGAAGCAAAAACCTGGAGCAATGCATTCGAAAGCACGGAAGAATATTTTCGCAGAACCCTGTTCATTCCGTTCATGGACCACGTACTAGCCCAGTTAAAACAACGGTTCGAAAAGCACAGGGCGCTTCTAAAGGACTTTTCAGTAATTGTACCATGCGCAATACCACCAATTCGAGATGATCGGGAGAAAGGAGCACAAAATCTCCTGACCGTTTTTGCGCATGACGTCGAAACCAGGGCTGCTTTGGGAGAACTGCGATTATGGTGGACAAAGTGGGCGAACAAAGCAGTAAACCAGCGCCCCAGTACAGGAACCGATGCCCTCTCTCATTGTGACAGCAGGTTCTATCCGAATGTGTACAAGCTACGCCAGATTCTAGTCACCCTTCCAGTGACCACTGCCAGCGCGGAGAGAACGTTTTCAAGCATGAGGTTACTTAAGAACTACTTACGCTCCACGATGTCTGAGGAACGCATGGTTGGCCTGGCACTTCTGTACGCCCACAGAAATGTCGACATCAGCGTGTCGGAAGTCATTGACCGCTTCGCTAAGCTTCCTCGCCGGGTAAACTTTGTCTTTTGATACCGATCAGGACAAAAATCAGCGTAAACGAAAGGAAAAACAATGCTGTTCCAGTGTTCAGGTCAATGAGCCCGTAATTCTGGAGCAATATTATTGTTCCCACCTTTTAAAGCCGTAAGGATTTTGTACCTTTTAGCAGTGTTATAAACATACGAATACGGGCATCAGGTGGACATTAAAAGCCAATCGGCAGCTTCACGTTGTTCACTGAGAGGTTGGCATATGCGGCGTTACCAAACAAATTCAGCTACTGGGAAGTTGTACTAGCGGCATTGTTTGTTTCATTCATTTGTCGTTTGTTCTTCATTGCTTTCTGAACTACAAGCAACAACCCTCCTTTTATATTGAGTGCACAATAGTGGTTCGCACTTTTAAAACAGTTTTGAAATAGTTTCTTTCGTTATTTCTGCGCTCTTCCTTCATAGTTCTGTCCACATGGTGCGTCTAAGACAGCAGCTTGGCCAAGGACATATCAGTTTCAGTGATTGTGCAGCATATTCTTTTGCATTATTTTAGGCATTATGTATAGTGATCATTGCTTAGTTCCGCATTTTGATTGCATATTTAAATGTACATTTGTGATGTTTTCTGCAAGCATACTGCGCACTGTTTCCAGTGACTTATGTTTTGCCCGTATTCGAGGTGTACTTCCCCATTCTTGTTTTTCCCTGGCCGCATCATTTGTGCAAAAAGATGAACATTTCGCGTAAACAATCTGCAATAAAATATTGCATCACGTCCTGGTTATTTTGTGGACTTCATTTTTTTTTGTTATCAGGCGCTTCTTCAGTTCAAAACTGAGGCAGTTCCAAAGTTTACGTGATATTTGCCGTACCTCTTACACACAAAAAAATATAAAAAAAATTGAAAAGATTGAACACAGGTATTCCTGGAAAGATTTTGCGGGCATGCCAACATAATATTTTTACGAAAAACACATTTCTTACTTGTTCTTGATAGTGCGCAGCATTCAAGAAGTGATTTGCAGCATATAATACAAATTGTCTCTGGTAATACATGCTATTCATATGCTTAGTCGTTCGAAATATTCGATGAGGAGGTCGCGCTGCAACGTGACTCCCCCCCCCCTCCCCCCCCCCCCCCCCGAACAAAATTCCTGGCTACGCCACTGGTGCCTTGTGATTATTGAACCGCAATCTGAATGGTGTCGATGTCTGGCCTATGTACTGAAGGAGGTACACGCAATTACTTGTATCGCAGTCGTAATCTCCTTTAATTTTAATTGAAAATTTTGAGGCCGAACTCTGGGCTGAAATGGAGGTGATCATGTGCGCGCACAGCTTGCAACGTGGTTTGCCACATGGGTGGCAACCTGAATGGACAGTAGGGGTTAACACAGATGAAGTAAGCATATTGTGCAAGTTTCTCGAGCGACGGTACACTACCCGTGGCGATTCAGAAAATATGTTTTTGAGACGGTCGCTCTGCATGAGGATGTTATGGTGCTTTCGTAGGATGTGGTTAACGTTTGGTACTGATACAGAATGCGTTAATATTAGGTTTGTACATTGTCGGTGTGGAGCACGATTGTTGGAGTGTAGAAGCTCGCTCCTGTCTACTGCAGTATCCCGTTTAATGGCATCGTTAATTACCTGAGGCGGGTACTTTTGTATTCTTAGCGTATCACTGAGTTTGTCACAATTATCTTGAAAATCTGATTGTTCGGAGCACAACCTTTTGAAACGGAGTGCCTGGCTGTATGGTATGCTCGTCTTGTTGTGCCTCACGTGGCTGCTTTGAAAGTGAAGGTAGCGGTGTTTGTCAATCGGTTTTTTGTAAAGTTTCGTCGTTAGTTTATTGCTTGATATGCATACCGTGACGTCGAGAAAGTTTATGTTTGAAGCTGAGTAGACGGGCGAGAAGGATATTGATGGATGAAAATTGTTAAAGTTGGCCACGAAAGATAAAAGTTCAGTTTCCCCGTGATGCCATATCAGAAAGATATCATCTATGAAGCGCTTATAGTAAAACGGTTTTAGTGCGCAAGTGGCCAGAAACCTGTCTTCCAGTGTGCCCATGAATATATTGGCGTAGTTCGGTCCTATTTTTGTGCCCATTGAGGTGCCACTCGTCTGTACATAGTGGGTTCGATTAAATTCAAAGTTGTTTGAAGCACTGCTAGCCACTCTAGACGTAGCTTCTCTCTACACGAATATACCGCATGACGACGGCATTCAGGCAGTAATACGTGCGTACGACGAATCCTCACTAGACAAACCTATTGACAGCTCAACTCTGGCCTCCCTTTTAAAACTTATCTTGCGATTAAACAACTTTGAATGTACAGACGAGTGGCACCTCAATGGGCACAAAAATAGGAGTCTTTCCTAAATGTGTAGTCTTTCCTTTGTTCTCGTTTTTGCGCCGCCCGTTTCGAACATGCATAACCAATTCCAACTTGCCCAGGCATCAATTCGTCTGCAGTACATATCAACATGAACATGCAGTAGCGATCAACTGGCTCGCGCACGTTCGTTCATTGTGTATACACGATCCGTCCGTTTCTGGCTCCCGAAACATCTCTTACTTATCTGTACGTGATCATGCACAAACGGGACGCGTTTTGGCGCCGATATTTATACTTCGGAACACTGAGCGCGCTTCTCGTATAGTTGAGTAACCGCGACGGAAATCGCGCAAACTACAGTAAGGCTCGGTGACGATCGCTTAAAAGGACTCGCAGTTAGCGCGAACAAACCTTGCATTCACTGCGAAGGTGGCGCACGAATTATGTAGAACGAATTGCATATTTCGAGGATCGATTCATTTACTTGCGGAAGTATGCAAAAGCGCAATCAAATCTTGACTGCCAGCGCTGGCCAAGCCCCCCCTCCCCTATCTTTCGTCGACTGCAACGATGTTCAGTAAAGTAAAAAGTTGGGCGAGTTGCAGGGGCGTAGCCAGAAATATTTTTCGGGGGGGGGGGGTTCAACCATACTTTATGTATGTTCGTGCGTGCGTTTGTATGTGCGCGTGTATATATACGCAAGCAAAATTGAAAAATTTCGGGGGGGGGGTTGAACCCCCCACCCCCCCCCCCCTTTGGCTACGCCCCTGGCGAGTTGGTATTTGTTCATGATGACTGAGGGGCGCGAAAAAACGGCACACAACGAAAAGAAGTACACGGGACGACGCGCTACTAGCAACTGGAATATTTTTATTCAGGAAAGACATATTTATAACGCAGTGAAAACAAATTTAACCCAACGAGTCGACCAAAAAACCATATGCTCAGCATGCCTGCGTGAAGTAACGTTGTAGATAGGCTATAGGCGTTGTAGATAGGTTATATTATTCACTGCCTCATGATGAACTGATGACTAGCGTAAAAGAGTGCATATGCAGCAATGATGAAGTGAAGTTTGTGACCAAGTGTGGTATCTCGGTTGAAAGTTTTTTAGAATTATTGTTATTTTATATAAAACACACGTACGTAGGCTGGGAGGGCAAGAACTTTGTCCAGAGATCAGGGGTCTGTATTGGATCGAAAGTGGCTCCAGTCCTGAGCAACATTTTTTTTTGGCCAGAGTTGATAAAGATCTTGTAACTGGCCTAGATGGTTTGGTCCAGAAAGTGTACAGATATGTAGACGACTACTTGATATTGATTAATTCAGCGAGCTGTGATAGCAGGGTTCATAAAGTGCTCAGTGTGTTTGGTAACAAGGGGCGGGGCTTGACTTTCACGTGCGAAGTGCCGAAGAATGGACAGCTGCGTTTTCTGGATTTGCAGCTGTCATTCCAACAAAAACACGTGTGTTGGATGTTTTCCCCTAGGACGGCGAAGCCGCTTCTTGATTACAGCTCTGGGCACTCTCGCCTGGTAAAAAATGGTATTGCGCTGACTTGCCTAAGATCGGCGTTGGACAGGTCGTGCCCACATCTTATGGAGACAAGTTTTTTTGCGCAGGTGGAAAGACTAAGAGACGCCGCGTTTCCTGATAATGCTATAGCTGCTGCTTGCGAAAAAATAAAAAAAAGTCCATTAGGCAACGGCCTGGGACAGTTCCAGCCAAGAATGTCCCGCAGGAAAGAAAAAAAGTGTCAAAAATCCCGTATGTCCACTGGCTTTCGCACGGCCTTAAGAGAGTGGCTTCGAGGTATGGGGTGGATCTCGTGTTCTCCGCAGAAAACAAGGTGGGCCGCATCTGCGCAGCGGTTGGTAAGAAGATAGGCAGGCAAAAGAGTGTGAAAAAAAAGAGGATGTGCCATTAAGCACGTAAGGCAGTTCGTTCCTTGCGCACGTGGTGTTGTGTATAGAATACCACTGTCGTGCGGCAAGGCATACATCGGGCAAACTGGTAGATGCCTCAACGTGCGTTTGCGAGAGCACAGCAGCTCTTTAATAGGAAGGCCGTTCACGCATCTGGCGATGCATTGCAGAGGATGCGATCAGGGTAGCTGCAAGCCTGCATTTGAACAGACAACTGTAATCTACAGGCACAGGGGATCCGCGGAGAGGGAGATTATAGAAGCCCTCTTTATCCAGAGAGAAGGGCCGGACTGCATCAGTCACCCCTCTATCAGTCTGCAGGAAGGGGAGATAGCCTATCTACAACGTTACTTCACGCAGGCACGCTGAGCATATGGTTTTTTGGTCGACTCGTTGGGTTAAATTTGTTTTCACTGCCTTATAAATGTGTCTTTCCTGAATAAAAATATTCCAGTTGCTAGTAGCGCGTCGTCCCGTGTACTTCTTTTCGTCGTGTGCCGTTTTTTCGCGCCCCTCAGTCATCATGCAACGATGTTCACGCACGTAGCACGCAGAAACTACGCATACAACAAGCATGAATGCACAGATTACAGACAGAAACGTGTTAGCGTACTTGACTGAGCATCACTATTCGTCAGCGAACGCTTCAACCCACCGTGACCGAAGTGCTTGCTGCGCACCATCGGAAAGCGCCTTTCCGTTCTGACGCCTGACGAGCCACTCTCGGCATTGTTGCGCGTCGCCGGGATAGGAACGAAATCTTATCTCTGGCTCTGTGCATTATGCAAGCATTATGTGCGGCACTGCGGGACCGAACAATAACTTTCCTTGGAAAGTGAATGATGATAGAGAAACTGGAGAAACAGCAGCCCCATACACTTCCACAGAGCGCACGGGCGACGATCCACACTAACGCAGCGGCGGTAGTGCCGGTGGTGCCACCTGTAGGTCGATCTCGCGGCTTCCGACGCACACGGGAGACGGTCTAAGCGAGGCTGTCGTCAGCCAGAAAGACCAGATGGGGCGTCGCGAGAAGAGATGCGCAGTGGACTTCGGTGGTACGAAAGCGCACCAAAATTGTCGTCCAAGACAGCGCAGCGCGTACTAGTCGAACACGCCCGAGAACTCATTTGCGAGAAAGGAAGCACCCTTGCGTCAGCATAGAGGAAGTTTCAGCCGCCGACCATCACTACACAAAACAGGACTCTTAGGTTTAATAGACCGATAGCTCAGGTGAAGTTGCGTTCAGTCGATTATTACCTCAGCCTCACATTACAGCCCGGCATCATCATATTATAACTTGCTGCGTTTCGCCGGTAGCGCTGCCAAACTATCACTTTCGCAAAAAGCTTCTGTTGCACGCAATGTCATATTTTGACCAACTTGCCCTCTCTGTTCCCTTTTCTTTACAGATAAGTGCAGAAAAACAAACAAACTTGGAGGACGCTTGAGCTTCGCCTTGAAGAGCGGAACGCGATTGGGTAGCCCGCGGGTCCCATTCGCATCGCCTTCTGATTCGCGTGCCGGGCTTTGCTTCTCTGCGGACTCCTCAACCGTGCCGCGAGGAAAGGAACGTCCGTGCGCGTAACGTTGGCCGTTTTTTTTAAACTCTTCTAGAGCGCCCACTTTGAGTACAGTTACGAAGCGCTCACTACGCCATAATCAATCATTTTGCGATTTAGCGAAGTATCACTACACATCCGTAAGGCAATATGCGTACCTGCGCAGCTGCACACTTCATTGATGTTGTGGCTGATGGTGACGATCAACAATGCCAGAGCGCTTTGTAAGGTCTTTAAACCGCCTATACTCGTTGCGCAATTCAGATGGTGCAATGCCTGGTGCGACTCTATACTAGAGCACTGCACGGGCCGTGATTTTCGGCCCGGGCCCGGCCCGGGCCCGGAACTCGTTCAAGTTTACCCGCCCGAGCCCGGCCCGGTGATTCAATACGCGGCCCGTGACCGGCCCGAACCCGAGAAAAAATTTCGCCTACC
Source organism: Rhipicephalus sanguineus (assembly GCF_013339695.2). Classification (NCBI taxonomy): domain Eukaryota; kingdom Metazoa; phylum Arthropoda; class Arachnida; order Ixodida; family Ixodidae; genus Rhipicephalus; species Rhipicephalus sanguineus. Next base: position 178,739,314 of record NC_051176.1, read on the forward strand.
CGGCCCGGCCCGGCCCGACGGCAGATCAGGCCCGACAGAGGCCCGAGCCAATAATATAGGTGGTGTTGCCAGAACATAGAATATTCAGCAACGTGTTTTAAGTAGCAAATATGTACGCTTTGTTGGCGAATATTTCGCTAACAATTCTACTTAAACCTACGGTAATTTCATGTAATAAGGGGCTCACGGAGGAAATAGTTGAGTGGACATACTGGGTACAATGAACGTCTGTTCGGCAATGGTATACTATAACTTCCTTTCTTTTCTTTTTTTTTTTTTTTGCAAATGCAATGGGGATCATCAAGAGCGTTTTGTAGCAGATATTGCAGCAAGGAAAGTGATTTGCAGCATGAGTTCAGTTTCGATAGGAAGTGCAATAAAAACAGAGGAGACAGAGAACAGAACGCTCTCATTGCGCTCTTTACTGAAACTTAAAACATGCTCTAACGACAAAGCCAATCATGCGCCCTTCTGGATATGTAACACGTCTTCAGCATGATAGTACCTTGCCAAAGCAAGATGGACGAAGAAAGCCAAGTTTATTACCTTGCTGTATGTACACTAACCTAGATAAAAATTATAACGAACTGTGTGCACCACGTGTACTTTTAGAAATACGTATAGGCAGCCGAAAGGACGAAAAATGTATTTCTGGTAGCATTCTTTTCATATATCATATAGATTTCATATGTCACCACGGCTACTACTACAGTCCATAAGTCTTTTGTGGCATACTTTATAGTTTAATTTCTTCACGTGTTATTGTGGGAAAATTCAAATTATCTAGATATTCCGGCTTTAAGCACGCCATACACTATTGTATTATATATCCTGCCACGCTAAAGTTTTTCGCACTGCATGCGCTAGCGGCAGGGGTGCACATCTGCCTTGCGAAATGTGAAAGCGTCGGCAGTCATTGTTCTTAACTTACACTAATGGAGCAAATTCAGGATGTCTTTGTGGTCCTCTGCAGAATGAATGTAGCTGTGCAGCTTATCTCATTTCGATCGTTCCCGAACGTCGTGACACTCTTCAGTATCACCTATAAAACTCCTTTTTGAGGGCTTCTGCTTGCAGTTTGCAGCAGCGTATGTTATGCACGGCTTGCACCGCGCTCTTCTTTTCTTCCATATCATAATGCTTTATGCCTTCCTAACGATGTTGTACTGGTAGAAGGTGACCACTGCACTACGCGGGTAGGACTGGCAGGAGGTGGACGAAGCGATTTCGATCTATTTTTGGTGTTCGTTACAGTTTGGTAATAAAGGCGCGAATAAGCTTCTCGACGCTTATTCATTGAATGCATGTGGTTCGAAGGTAAAGGGACATCGCCCGGCACGGAATTCGTGATAGTCTTTTTTCAAGCCTGATATTTCGTCAAGCGCCTTATGCTGTTTGAAGCTATGCTATTCCTGCACATTCCAACGGTGTTGTGGCAGTGTCATGTAGCTCTCACACTATACCTAACCGTGAAACAAAACTCTATATTTCAAAATCGGCGTCCTGATTTTAGTCATGTTGAAGATAGGTATCGATATGTTGGAATCCTGCCGCCAAATACCCTTCAGAAACGACCCATATGTGACATATGGGAAAGCTCTTCTTTTAAATGGCAACGTTAGCTGACATTTGCTACGACCTAGCCCCTCTCCCCCCCCCCCCCCCCCCCCCGCGCGCTTTAAGCTCCGTTCCTGTCCTGGCCCTTACGGGAGTAAATTTTGGTGAATGCGGTCCGTTAGCTGAGATGGGTTTGAGACCCCTGATATAGCGGAAAGAGGCGAAGTTCAAATGTTAACAAATTGGGCGCACCAAGCAGGCTGTGCACGTCCATCTCGCGTCACATGACCACTGGGGGCCATGACGAAGCCACGGAAAAAGAATGTCTCTGTATAGGAATTCTATGTAACGGGTCACCGTGCAGTCCTTTCGTTTTAGTGGAGGGCTGGAAACTTCAAAAACGTTTCCTCGCTTTGGAGCTCTATGATCGGTCTTGAGATAAGTTACACGTACATATTTATTACATGTATTACTGCGATTACAGAATAACATTTGGGATATAAAATCTTAACGAATGCAATTAAAGCACAGAATAACTCTCTAATAAAATTTCTCTAAATAGCTTGCCCACATAAAAAAGCTTTTTTTTTCGAGAGAAAATGTTAGACATATATGTATATATGCACAACGTATGTGGAACAAACATGAAGGGGCACAGAAAGAAAAACAATTTCTATATTATCAGTAAATTACTCTTCAGCAATTCCTAAATCACCACGCTCGCCGGGAAGAGACTCTTGGTAAGTCAGAAAACGCGCAAAAAAGGTAAATGCGGGTGGCGACGCCCCTTTAAGTTCGCGCAGCAGACATTGTGACATCTTCGTTTCTGACGGCGTCTAATGGGGCCTACGTAGTTCCTAATCACTAAAAATGAAGTACATTGACCTCTGATGGGGCCATAGACTTAACATACCAAGTTTCAGGAAATTTTATAGAGCCAATGTCCCCAAATACGGCAAATACAGTTTGAAATCCGTGGCGTCACGCTCCGAGATTTCGGCGCGAAATTTAAAAAATGGAATTCTGAACTTGATTTTCTCGTCTGATAATAAACGTATGATCGTGAATGAATGACATTCGAGTTCTTAGACTTCACTTTATCAGTCTAAGCCGCTTCAGTGCTTCATTATAGTGTCCATTTAAGAACCCAGCAATGTCCAAGCCCGGCCCGACCCTAGCCCGCCACCTCAAACCCGGGCCCGGCCCTAAGCCCGGAGCTTCAAGCCCGAGCCCGGCCCGGGCCCGCCGTGAGAACTGCTTTACCCGGCCCGACCCGGCCCACGGGCCGGGCCGGGCCCGGGTTTTCGGGTAGGCCCGAGCCCGTGCAGTGCTCTACTCTATACGCTTCTGCCATGCACTACATGACGCCTATACAGTTTTTTTTTTCTGTCGCAGTTCAACTCACTAGCCCGGCTCTTCAATCAATAATAAAAAAAAGGAACCGGCGCGGCTCTGTAATAGAATACCGGATTGCCGCGCGAAAAGCCTGGGTTCGATTCGAACTCCAACTTATGACTTGAGTTATTAGGCAGTTTTAGAATAGCGTACGCTAAGTTAGCGTTAGCGTTTGCGGCCCGCTATTTCCGTCACTTAACGGGAGCCCGCAAGCGGTTAGCGTACGACGCATGCGCAGTTGCGCGAAAGGCCACCGCAAAGCTTTGCGTACGCTATTCTAAAACTGCCTATTAACAGCGAAGCTGTTTAAGCTAGCCGTAATGTGCGGCCGATCAGAAAACTGTCATCATCATTAACGGGATTGTGCCGCAGAATTCGGGCAGATCCCACTACTCACCGCTACGGCGCGGCCTGTAATAACCCTGAGAACGAGTACAGAGAGAGGGAGAGATAAAGAGGGAAAGAAAGAAAGAAAGAGAGAGAGAGAGAGACGGAAAGAAAGATACAGTGAAACCTCGGTGATAAGAATCTCACGGGACCACCAAAAATATTCGTATCATCCGAAATTCGTATCACCAGAAAGCATGGAAAATTAGCATGCGACAAAAGAAAGCTGGCGCACATTTTCATTTATTGTTTGTCAAGGCTGCGGCAACGTCAGGAAAAATCTTGAATGATTGTCAGTGAAGTTTTTACAGTGAAACCTCGGTGGGGGGGGGGGGGGGGGGATACGATCACAGCTCATACGAATTTCGTGGTGATACGAATTTTTCGTTGGTCCCGGCCAAGGCCCATTGGCCTGCACTGTAATGGAGTACGGTTGTTGCGAACTGATTTTCACCCGGCGACGTTTGATACGAACGTTCGGTACCACCCAGGTACGAAGAGATGCTGTCCGCGCTGTCGCGCAAGACGCGCCTCGTAAATATACGGCCGTAAATATACTCGTACTCGTAAATATACGGGCAATATAGAGCACTCGTAAATATACGGCCGTACACACGCATTTAATTAGTGAACCAGGTGCGTTGTGACCCGCGACACTCGGAGGCCATGACGCGTCTCTGAAGGTTTATTCTGACCGTAAGAAAAGCGTTTTTTTTTTATACCGTGATTCTGATGATTTGTCGGTGCGGCGCGCATGTCTACGCTTGCGTTCCCGCGCTCGCACGTACTTGGCGCGTCTTGCGCGACAGCGCGGACAGCATCTCTTCGTACCTGGGTGGTACCGAACGTTCGTATCAAACGTCGCCGGGTGAAAATCAGTTCGCAACAACCGTACTCCATTACATTGCAGGCCAATGGGCCTTGGCCGGGACCAACGAAAAATTCGTATGAGCTGTCATCGTATCACCGAGGTTTCACTGTATAAAGAAAGAAAGAAAGGAACAGGACGGAAAGAAAGATATAAAGAAAAAGAAAAATTCTCGCCGAAAAAAAGAATCTCCACGAGGCGGGATTCGAACCCGCACGTACCCTCAATCCGAAGGAGAGCGTCATAACCACTCGGTTATCCAGGCACGCTAGCAGAGCATAGCATATAGTACAGTCAAGGGGATGAGAAAAGGGGAGTGTGAGGAGGAGAGATGCGATGGCGAGGAGGAGGGAAATCCCACTACTCACCATTGGTTCACTAAGAGAGAGAGATAGAAAGACAGAGAGAGAAATAATGGGAACAGAGACAAAAATATAGAAATGCTTGGAACGACTAGTGCGAAGCTGCCATACTAGGGAACGGGAATGGCAGCGGCGGCTGCGAGAACAGCCCGAAGCGATGGAAGCCCATACGCCAACGACGACGTGCTGGTAGATCGATGAGAGGTGCGAACGCTCGGTTCTGGAGTTTGGACATCCGTCACGTGACTAACCTAGCTAAAGCCTAGCAGCAACCTAGAAGCAACTTCAGAATCGTCCAGTTTCGCTGTTTCAAGCCTTGCGCGACTTAGTGCAAGCTGAGCCAATTTTTTTTTTTCGTCCAGCGAGATTTTTTGCTCACAATCAACGCCGCACGCCGACGCCGGAATTTCTGCCACATGGAATCTTCTGACGACAATAAAAAAAAAAAACATTTTTTATATGTCTTAAACTTTGTCCACTTATTCTCCTCCACATCAGCTTTCACAATCATTGAAAACATGTTGCATAATGTCGTGCACTAATATTTACGGCCCCTCCAATGAGACCCTTATTGGCAATTCCCACTTCTTGGCCAGCAGTGTATAAAATGCAGGCAGGATTGAATTTCTTTTTATTAAAAGGCCAGCAGTACCGAAAAAGGTGGGTCGCCGCACTGAGACGTTATATGAAATTATTTGGTCACTGCGCGCCACAAGTGCGGGGTACCGAGCAGGCGCGCGCGCGAACC